>NC_134038.1:41073597-41395472 GCF_965140245.1 Athene noctua
CCCAAGCCCTAATCGGAAAACGTACTGTCAAAGTTAAAGTAGTCAAGTAAACAATGTTAAATTGACAATTGTTACAACTGTACCTTGGTCTCTTTGGAGCTGTCCTCTCACTTAAGGATTTTCCTGCCTCCCAGTTTTTTATGTCTAAGTCTAAGAAAAGTAAACAATCAGTTTCCAGTTAGTCTGATATGCGGTACTGGGCTTCGCTTAAGTAAGAAAGGCTAATTGGATCCTGCTATAATTTACACCAAATGTACCCTAGTCCCAACCATCAACATGATTCCGCCCAATACAAACATTTGTATCTCTGACTCTTTAAAAAAGGAATGTTAAAAATCAAAACTATGCTGTAGGGGGAAAAGAAACCCAAAACATACCAATGCATTGATTCATCTACATACATGCTGCCATGGACAATTTTACAAGAACAGTAATTGGGGATAGGAATTCAAACTGATGTACTGACAGTGTAGTAGACTTGATTCTGAACAAACTTTTGAGTAATTTTCCCTGCACCTTATTTCACCTCTGTCACATGAAGCCATGGGATGTAGCTCTTAAATCCTGTGTCTGAGTATCAGATGCACATTCCAGTTTGTCAAAATAAGTTTTTGGAAATACTCATCACCACGACAGGGAGATGTGGCAGTATTGAAGGTTGCAACCAAACACAATTTTTAAAAATGTATTTTTAAGGGAACAGTATACCCGACAGTATAGTGATTTCTGTAATTGATGATCCTGTGACAGCATCATACTGTTTTAGACTGGAGTAAAACTGCCTGTGGAGCACACTGGTTTTGCCTTCTCCAGTTTAGATTGCGGGTGGTAAGACTGCTACAGTAACAAACTCTTTCTTCAAGCCAATCCTAAAGCAGGAACACTTCCACCCCTCCTCCTCCTCCTCCTCCAGCTGCTAAGCAAAGAATAAACTTTTAGTTTCGCCCCTCCTTTATTGGAAGGGGAATAGGGTAATATGCTGTAATTGGTTTTCCATGTTTGCCAAGAGTCTGTTTCCTCTTATCATCCACAATATTTAACATAAGTCTTGTAATAGTTCCAAAAATAATAAAATCTGTCCCAAGAATAAAAATGATAGATCCACAACATGCTGCTTTTTTGTTATGGTCTTGGTTTCATAACATTCTGTTAGTAGTTTTTATTGCCTAATGTTGTGGTTTCTTTCATACGCAGCAGACCCAGTAAAGACATTTCATCAGCTACTTACACAGCAGCAGCCTGGATTATTTACAAATGGAGATTTCAGTACCATATTAAAATAAATCACCACTGCATACTGTTAAAGTTACACTGCAGTAACACGGCAGAAGAAAAGCCAGATATTCTAAGGGGAGGAACGTTAAGTATATACAAATCAGAAATATGATATCAGCAAACACATTTATTAAGCTATCCAAATAAAACCCGTTAGTCTTCTTCCTTCTCCCCTATCTCCTCCCACGTCCCCCTGCACATGTAAAACAGTACAGGGGGTATGTGTAACAAGTAACAGAACCCATGCAATACTTTCCTCATGGTTTTGTATTGTGCAGCGAGATAGTACATCCTTCTCTCCCTCTGTCCCACCCTTCCATCCCAATGCAAAAGCCCCACACTGGGCAAATTCCCTTAAGCACAGGTGTAATGGATGTGGAGCAGTAAAGATGGAAAGTGGCACTTTGCTCACTGGATTCAGCTTGAATGAAAAAAATACCACAACAGACAAGACAAAAAGGAGATAATACACACGAGAAACTTGATTTAGAGGGAAAAACAAACCAACCAACCAATCAACCCCAGGAAGAATGCTGTAGGACAATCAGTAGCATCAAAAGAATAGTCCATGGAGAGGAACCATTATCTGAGGCATCAGCATTTACAAAAGCAATACTCTACTGGTAACAACTTCAAGAAAAATGCAGGCACATTGGTGTGCCCTCATGTAGAATGATTACTTAAAAAAAAATCCTTTAATGCCCAAAATTGTCTTCTGGTATTTCTGTTGTTTTAATACACATTTTTTCACTCAGATTCAGTTTAACTGTAACTTAAAACCTGATAAGAGGTTTTCCTTTCTTCCCAAGAACAGATTTAGTGCTTTAACAGCCACAGGTAAACTCTTAAGGCAGAAACATCTTCCCCAACTTAAATGTATGCCACGTAGCCTAAAACTAATGAGTGCCCTCCTAACCCCACCAATATATAAATATTGTGGTCGAAGGCTCTTCAACTAGTCAACAACACAAGAACTAAGCATCACAAAAAGCATAACACATCAGAAAGGAGACCTCTCTGGAGCACAGGATGGAGCATTCGCTGCCTGCTAGGGGCTTTAGACAGTCTCTCATTATTTTAGCTTATCAGTAAGTGTTTTGGCAGTCATTTACCTTAAGTCATTGCCGAGTCTGATCTCGCACAGGAATAAATCATAATGATGGAAGTCAACAGAAACACACAGGTATAAGATTGAGGGGGAGTGTTAATCTTTAAATGACTACCAAAATTCCCAGAGCTTCTCATTTTAAGTAGAAATAAGAGAGAAGTCTTAAGTCACTCTTAGAGGATTTGTCACTCCAAATTTACTCTTTTGTAAGTTATCTATGGTTTATACCACGTGCTAAACTGGGAGTATAGGGAAACTGCACCTCGGTATGATTTTTCAGTATTGATAGTTTTACATTACATGTAACAGCTGTACAAGTTGCTGGGAAATAATTAAATGTTTTCCTTCTTTGGTTATGACAAGGCAACTGGAATTCAGCATGAAACTCAGCAAGTTATCAGTCACTCATGTACAAGTAAAACTGAAACCTGTGAAAGAATAACCTTGTAAAGCACATGCTCTAGAAGTAAACTCTCCTTGCTAGGTTCTGTGCTATGTAATTTTCAAATTCTAATAGGATAAAACAGCACCAGGGGCTTCTCAAAAAAGCCACAAAAATGCCAAGATTTCCAACTGGCAACAAAAGGATTATGTACAAAGCTTATACATGTATTATGAACAAAGCTTGTGACAAAAAGCCAGCCAGAATGAGAGGAAACTTTGGTTTTCTTCTAGCTCCTCTTTGAAAGTACCAGATTCTTAATATAATGTACAGTAAAAGACTGGCATGTAAACCAGGACCAATGAGCAGGATCAGAAAAAAATCAGTATTGCAGCACATTCCCTTGCCCCTCCCCCCCCCCCCCTCCAAGTATAAAAGCACTAGTGGCTCTTTGCTAAAATAGTCCTAGATTCTGGGTCAGTTCTGTACATCTTCCATGCTTTCAGAAAATGAGTGGCTGTCAGAACCTGTAGTGTTGTAAATCTTCACCACTTAAAACACCATGCGTTTTTGTTCTCGGGACATGATACAAATTCCCCTCCTCTGCTCCTTTAACAGAGGCA
Source organism: Athene noctua (assembly GCF_965140245.1). Taxonomy (NCBI): domain Eukaryota; kingdom Metazoa; phylum Chordata; class Aves; order Strigiformes; family Strigidae; genus Athene; species Athene noctua. The sequence continues at coordinate 41,076,986 of NC_134038.1, forward strand.
GTTTTTATGGCTAAGAAATTTACTCCCATTTGTAGCTGAAGCTGCTATAGAAAAGCATGCTTTTCTCCCATCTCATCTCAATGTTGCCAGTTGCAAAAAAATCTTCAAGCAGTTAATTCAAGCAAGCACTCTTGTTCCTTCATTCCTTCTTAAGAGCATCTAGTTATTACAAGCCAGTTTTCCCTCAGCATCAATGCAATTCTGTCCCATGATGTTACTATCACGCAACAGAATTTTCAAGCTTCAACCGAAACTAAGTGTGTGTTGTAAGTGCAAACTTCATATAATAAACAGTTAACAACTGAAAGTATGTAAATGGCATAGCCTCTTAAGACTTTATATTGCATTGCTTATAATGCTCCTAAATGTGTAAAAACAGTTCAAGTTGGCAGCTAACATAAATCCTTATTGGTTGTCCCTTCCCCCAAATACAAACAAAAGGTTCCACACATTTTTTTAAACTTTATTTAATCTCAGAACCACTGCTATGTTACACCTGTCAGGCTAAAGTTTATTCACTTTTGATGTTAAAGTTCTGACAATAAGAATGGATGACGTGAGGATCCACATCCCCCAGTGCTGTGTTGCAGTCAGTATTGGTCCAGTAAGACAAAAGTTTTGCAGTTATTTCCTGCCTTTCCCTGTTTGGTGGTTTGTTTTGGGTTTTTTGTTTGGTTTTGGGTTTTTTTTTTTTTTTTAAAGATACATGAAGCATGGCATAGCATTAGTGTCACCCTTTTATCTGAAATTTATTTAAATAGCATGAGATGGAAACTCAGTTGTTTCCTCATTTGTAGGAAAAATGTCATAAATATTCTGTATACTTTAACAAAAACACTTAAACACAGGATTTTGGTTTGCACTGTTGCAACCCCTTCATTTGAGGCAAAACATCTCCCCTCCCCCAGCCACCACATAATAAGTACCAAAGCATCTCTAGTTTTGTTTTTCATCAAGATTTCCAAACTGGCAGATTTTATTTTCACACCCTCTTCACAATAGACAAGATGCTTACCATATATTTAGGATTACAAGTTGTCACTAAAAGAAAACTTTACACAACCACTGTACATTTAGGTTGAAAAACTGTCCTTGCATGAAAAATATACCTAGAAATCAAGTGGTAAAACAGAAAAGAACATTAAGAAAAGATTGAAGTTTTTATAATGTGCCATTTTAAATTTATCAACTCCTCCTCTACTTTTCATTCGTACTCTGTTTTTACCTATAGTATTCGTTAAGGCAAACAGCTAATCCATTTCTGAAGAGGTGCTGTGGAAATTGTGGACAAACAGCAAACATTTGGCATTAAAATAGATAGCACGTATGTAGCCTCTAGTAATATACATTAAGCATTTCTCTTGGACTTCAGGATAATGACAGGGGAGGATGAACATGCTAACAATGTCAAAAAGGCTTAAAATTTAGCGTCCAAGCAATTTCTATTAATGCTTCTGTAGTTTTCAAGCTCTAAGTAGTATAGAATTTATGCAAATGCATTAAAGAATTCTAGCTTGGCAAGTACACCCAAGCAGGTTATTAAACTATATATACAGAAAGTGATAAATACAGAATTAAAAGAGTCCTTCTGCTTCTCTTTATAGCCTTGAAAATTGACAAAAAACTTGAGGACAGCTCTACAATATTAAACATTAGGTAACCGCAGGAGCTGGGAAACCTAACTACACAAACTGATTAAAATACTCAGATGACTTTGTAGTGTTTAATACAATTCAGTTCGTAGTCAAGGGCACAAGACAACATTTAACAAAAATAATCACATCAATTGACCTAGAAATCAAACGTAAATAGATATGAATACAATCTCCAAAATCTGTCTTTAAGTGAACATTAACCATTTATTCAAAGTTATACAAGAATTTGAAGGATAAAGTCTTCTGCAACAGGAAACCAACTTACAAGTTTCATGTCTCAGTTGAATTGAAGTGGAGGCGAGCGGGGCAGGGGGGAGGGAGGGAAGGGTGAACAAACAAGTTAGTAGGCCCCATCCAGGCAGCTAGAAAGTAAAAACAGGCTCAACAGCAGCCTCCTCCAGCTTGTTGTCCTCCCTGATTGCCTGCAAGTGTTGCATTAGTAGCAGCATGTTGAGGGCCAATTTTTATGCCATTTGCCTGAAATGAAGTTTAATACACAGTATAATTATTTTAGAACACTAATATACTTAAAAATATTTTTTAGAAGATCACATAGAATGTTCTGCTAATGTATGAAATAAATATAGCAAAATTGATAACATTTTTTAGCAATATGTCCTTGGTGATTAAATATAAATGAAGATGCTTTTCTTCTCATTTAAATTTTATCTCTATGTTGAACTTTGTACATTAAACTCCTAACACAAAACACAGAGCAAGAGTTGTATTTGACTACTACTTAGCATAAGGCTTTAAAAATACATAGCATTTGCTAGGAACATAAAACCTCTCCCTTCTCACCAAAATCTCCACTAGTTTAATAGTTTAATATAAAACTTTTCCTCTCTAGACAGCATTTCTTTCTGTGTTGAATCAGCTGTAGAGGCTAAGGGCATACGAGTGTTCTGTGTCATCAATAATTTCTATGATCCCGAAAGACGTGGCTACTTGCCAAGAACCCACACACAGCGTAGCTCTTTCATTCATCAAAATCACACTTATATCTTAACCCTCACTCCCTCAAGTGGATTTTACCTAAAAATACAGCACTTTGAGAAAAGTAATACAGTAGCTTCAGAAATTAAGCTCTTAAGGAAACTTTGCGTCACAGTAAATCTCAGATTTATAGTGCTTGGCAGTTGTTCTGCAACAGTGGTAGCCTTGGGGTTTCTGGCACTAGCTCAGTATTGACAGCAGCTGATGTGGTTTCTTTTCGCTCTTTGACTCCTCTTTAATAAAAAGCATGCCCTATGGCTCATTGGTTTTGCCCCCTCTGGGCTGATAGCAACTTCTTGAGGAATCAAGGAGCCAGACTTGGCATAAAGCCAAATAAATAGCACGGACTGTTGGCTCTTGACAGCATATTGCAATCAAAGCTCCATAAGGCACACTAAAGCAGTCAAGCTACTATATGAAACTCGACAGATACAATGAGCATGCTTTTTCAGACACTCTGATTACCATCCAATTTATATTGCACTACTGAGTGCTTTTTCCTTAGGAAATATCTTAAAGAAAATTGAAAATTTTCCATCACTAAACTGAATTTAAAGAGTGTTTCACCAAAACACCATATACACACACACTTTCCAGTCAGTGTCTTTGAAGGATTACTATGCAAGTTGTATTTAGCTACAAGTTTCCTAATGCAAATACTTTGCAAACTACTGAAGTTTCTCATTATTGCCTCTCTAAAGTTGTAAGGGCAGTATTTTTAATAGTCTAAATTTTCTCATATTGAAATATATTAAGCAGAAAGATGTGAAGCCCTTTAGAACTGAGTCCTGCCAATTCCCTTGCTACTCTCTGAACAATTCTGCAAGGACTATCATGCTTAAGAGAAGCGTCAGTCAGTCCCAGACAGAGAATGCACCTATTCACAAAACAGATACTGAACAGAGTGAGTGGTGGCGCAGATTTTCACATGTGGTTTCACTAAGCACCGCAGTGACATAGGGACATGTAGGATAAAAGAAACTTGGGCATCAGAAAGGACTGACCACACTGTCAAATTTAAACTTCATGCGGTGTGACTTATGTGAGAAGATTAACAGAGAGCTTACACAATCATAACATTTCTATATGATCCTAGTATTTCTATTTACTACCACTGAATTTGAAACTGCTTTTTCTATGGCCATGAACCTCTCTGCTCAATATTTTCAACAGCACAACCATTTCAAAATTCAAGAGAGGCATTATAGGTCTTTCTGTGCTCTTTCATTACAAAAGTGCTCCCTGCTCCACCTCCCCACCCCCACCCCAAACAAGCAAAGAGACAGGCCCTGATAATCTGTAATTTCAGTAATGTGCATAGGCAAAATGGCTAATCTTTTATTCCCTACAGAATCCAGCCACCTAAACCAGGAACATTTCAAAAGTCTTTTATGTAACTCTCAAAGCAATCCCTCCCCTACACTGGACAGCTCATGGAGTGCATCTGGCATATCAACATGGTCCCCCATTTACATAGTGGAAAATTATCTTTGAAAACAGATGACACCATATGGAGAAGTGGATGAAAGTGGATTTTCTCCTCTTTTGGGGATTTATATTATTTTGTGATGCTTCATGGATGGATAGGGTCACTTATTTTAATCCATTTTTATCACAATGGCAGACAATTCTACATCCAAATGGAACAGACAAATATTTTACTGCCCGGTCTTCTAGGGAAGATGAGTTTTGTACATTTAAAAACAAACAAAAAGCATTCAGAGTACTAAAAGTTACCTCGTTATTAATGTCAAAAACTCCTTCCTGGATTTTCTCGTAGATCTCTTTTGCAGTGTTAATAAACGCCTAAAATAGAGGGGAAAAAAACCACAAACATAATGAATGCGATACCCTTTGGTGTAAAATGCACTAATTGGAATCCTATCTCACATGCAGTTGTTTCAGCAAGACTTCTTCCTGACCTCAGCAGGAACAGGTATGACAACAGCATCCTATAACCTACCCTGAAGTAGCAATGGATCACACGCTGTTTACAAAAACAGTGGTGTTTTCATAACATCTGTATTCTACAATCTGTTGTCCAGTAATTACAGGGAAAAAGTGGTTTTTAAGATATATAAATTACTTTTAAATTATTTATTTCTGACCCTTATGGATAGATTGTGTGGCAGATGGTTTCCCCTACCCTTAATATCTTTGTAATAGGCCACTCTAGATTAGAGTGCTTAGCAACATAAAACCACAGGGTACTTACAATGATGATGTAAGGATGCTGTCTGCTGGATGAAACCTTATGCTATCATTTAATATTCACCTAATTTTAAGAATGTATTCTCTTTAATTAATCTTGCACACGATAGGCAACAGACATCTTAACAGTAGAAAGGAGAGGCCCCAGGTTTTACTATGATTTCTGAAAATCTATTGTTTGAATTCAGAGAAAAGACTGACATTCATGTCTAAAAAAGTGAACAATATAAATGTTTTTGGTTAAAGTTTACAATCAATGATTCGATTCTTTGTCTCTCATTTAACTTTATAGGTCAAGTAATGCTTAAAATAATGTATAATTTAAGAGGTGATTAACAGCAGCTAATAATTACAATCAATATGAAACATACAGGGTTTTTTTGTGTTAAAATACCAACACCATAAAATCATACAAGATATGCTATCTTCTGCACAAGCCTAATAGAGCAAATACAGATCTAATTCAACTATAAAAAAGTAAAACAGGGTTCATGGAAAGGAACAAATCATACCTTTCCTCATTTCTACACTGGAAGCATTTGACTGCTGAACTTGCCACCAGAGCTTTGTTTCCTAATTAACAGGACTGATATGTTTTCACCTTTAAAGGCCTTACAGCTCCCCAGAGTAATCAATCTACTGCAGCTCAATTACTGCACCAAGCGCACACCACAGCCAGTGAAGGAGACTTGAACGACTGCAGCAGGAGTGGAAAGATATGAATATGCATAAACTCTAAGTGGGTGATCGAATCATCACAGAGGGTCATGAGAATTTGCAGCAAAATAATGAGAAGAATTAATCATTGCAGATTCACAAGGCACTTAGGAAGTGAGTTCGTTTTTCAAACACGCGTTAGAGTTGAGGAGAAAAATTGGCTTTCGGCCAACAACAAATTGAATCAAATTCCTCAGAAATTGAAGTTTTCAATGTAAGAAAAAAATTTGAACTTATCTTGGTTTCTGATAACACACTAATTATTGTAATGGCCTCATACATGAGCCTACTGAAAGGTATAAGTCAAAAATGCCGGAAATTCACACAGCTGGAATCTGTGAGGATACTTGCTTACTTCTAGTTCAGTGGGACATTAAACAGAACTTGAAGTCTTAAAAATGTGTTATGATAACTTCATGTAAACAAGCACTTAACAACTGGCACTTCTAACAATTCTAGATGTTCGCTAAGCACGCCTAGGCTCTTAGAATTAATTTAATGAGAATTACATTAGATTATAAAAGTTAGACCAACAAAACGAGAATTCTAACAGACTACAAACTCTAACACAACTGAGTATACAGTTACCTTTTGGATGCTACACTCAAGAACAGATCACCACAGGAAGGCATCTATCCTCACAAAAAATAGTAAAATGCACTGGAAAACAGTGTGATTTAACAACACCCAATTCCTCCCCACACCCCTAGTTATTACACATGTACTGTATGAAGTGTAAAAAAGCATACCGAGTCCAGTCCATTGATCTGAAAAATTCAAACATTCCATTCATCTCAGTTCTATCATTTCGGCTGTCTTGAAAAGACATAATCTGACTACCACCTTTCCATCAGCGATTCTGGCGTACCTCAAATTCGTGTTAAAACAGCACGGCCTGGCAAAATGCCAGACTGCACTGGGTCACATACAAATAATTCCTATTTGAAAACAATGGTTAGACAAGAATATAGCACATAATAAGTCTACCTCATGTTTTCTTCAGTTGGTATGGGTTCTGAAAAATTACTACTAATCAGCCATGAAGAGAGACTTGCATCCCTTGAGACTTCCATTTGTTTCTTACATCCATGTATTTTAAGTGAGTTTATGCTTCAAAGTGTAAGTGGACTTAAAATAACCGCCTGAGAACTTCACTGAAAACAGCAGTCTGTTTAAGAATATCATATCAGATTTTGGCACTGCATGCTAGCGCCCCATTTAACAAGGATAAGAAGGTGAACTCGGTATAACTGACGACTTCTAAAAATCTCTTTTAATACTGTATGTTCTAACTCTTATCTGGAACACACAGTGTACTATAAACTCTCCATTATTTATGGGCAGTTTATCCTATTTGCAGATTAACTGAGCCATGGATGCAGAAAGACAGAGCGGTTTCCCCTCAAATCCAGTTTGGATTTGTTAGACCATGTGCAGGGGACTGCAAGAACACAGCTGTAGCCCTTCACACACCAACTTGGATCCAGGTGCAGTTTAGCCACTTCCACACAACACAAGACCTCAACAAGGAAGCCCACACGGACCTGGCTGGCTGCCTAGCAAGCCTACTGTGGTTGCAGTGTACATTCCTGTTATGCTGCTGTTACTAAAATGCTACACAAAGACACTTGAGCACTTCCACCCCAAATCAGCTCTGGTTCAGGTTCATTTTCACCACCCCTGGAGAGGCAGTACCAAAGCCAATCTGGATTCATAATCAGTCACCTGAAAAATGGCAAGACCCTAGTACACAGTACCTCCATTTCTTGGAAAAGAAAGAGAAACTTGAAACTTTTGAAAAAACAGTATGTTAGACTTCCAAATATAAAAATTCTAGACTACATTTCAGGAAAATGAAAGAAAACAGCATAACTTCAGGAAAATATCTACATTTAATGTTTAACTCTTGGTTTTAATCTTTCTAAATCACAAATTACTGGTGCTTTTATGCATGAGACTACTGAATGGATCTGTACCCCAGCATCAAAAAAACCCCTTGTATACAAGTTATTCAGTGAGCTCTTTTAATGTAACGTGTTTTTCAATTGTGTTCACACCATAACTAGGTTCTCAAATAATAGTAATAGCCTGCCAAGGAAAATTACATTTCTGTACAAGTGGGAAAGTGAGTCTTATAAGATGTGATCTGTCTGTTATGTCACATCTGCACCTACTGCAAAGCTAATGGAGGTTTTTGAGTCACAATATGCCAGTATAATATCACTTTAGATGACTTGTATAAGGAGTTTCCTAGATCATAGTGCTACATGGGAATCACTAAGTCAAGTCTCACAGTACTCACCTCAAAAAACCCCCTAAACAACCCAAACTACAAAACCCCAACTACCAAACAATACAGATGCTGCATTTAAGATAAATTAATCCTAAACACACTGAACGTAGAATTAAATCAACTTCAACATCCATTTTATTATTCAAAGTAAACAAGCAATGTAAGTTTACTACCCTTCAGACATAACCAGGAAGAATGAATTCTATAACTGGTAAAAAAAAACATAAGAAGGGAGTAAGTTCCTGACGCTTCTGTCTTTTGGAAGCTGTATGCAGAAGTAATAATAAACAGAGTGCGAGTTATAGAACAGCTACGTTTAGTTTTTACTTGGCAGATGACAACAATGTCACTTCTTTCTCAGAAAGCTAATGCCATGACAAGTATTTGAGGACTTAGCTACAAGATGAACATAACAGAAAAAACTTGTAAATGAATCAGTGATACTTTTCAGAATTCAGATTTTACAAGTTCATCTTTGCTTAAAATCAGAATAATCAGGTTCTCCACTGCCAGCTTGTGTAACATGCTGCCCTCTGGTGGCAATATAAAAGTTAAATTCAGTGCTCTGAAATACAAATTCGTTAGTCATTATTTCTGGATGCTTTCTTACTACTAACGGTTAAGTATCTCACAAATTCTAAAGCATGACCCTCATCTCTGTGGTCAGCCAACACCTAGAATTTCCTCCTCCTTCCCGATTTCCTCTTACCTTTTAGCAGTAAGATACAAGATTACTTGTTTATTAAAGAATGGATTTGGAAACAGTAACAACATGGACCACAAATGAATTTACCCCTAGAGCATTCTCCATCCCAGCATATAAGCGGTGCTGGATGGACACCTAATAGTGCTAGATCCCAAAGCTCTGAGCAGCTGCTTTATGCACAGTAAGACAATACTTTTTACAGCTAAATGATCCTTCAGGAAGAAGGCTAGGCCACTAAAGGGGCTACAGAGGAGTTAATTATCAAGCGATAGGAAGGTGCTATATAATGAACCTACATCCCAAAAGCATCCTAACTTTTTGAAGTAAAGGTGCATAGGCACAAAATAGAACTTGACAGCTATTTGTTTATACGTACCCACTGAAGCACAATCTTTCTGACAAACTTAACAGGAATATGCACAGTACTAGAGCTCAAAGTGTCTCAACAAGTCCTGCAGTGGCTGCTTAACAGTTACAAAGGACAAAGCACTTGAGGAAAAAAGAAGATAAAACCACCAGAACTAAGAATCCATCTCTCCAGCAGAACCTACAGCTCAGGCAGGCAGCCAAATCATACTTTTAATGCTTTACTATAAAGCCTGAAACCCTCAATTAAGTGATACTTTTTATTCTGATAATCCCTTGGGATGCCCAGAAGCCCCAAGAACCATGGCAGAGCCACCATTCCTTACTGCACACTGGGGCACAGTCCCAAGGGTTTGCCACAAGGAGGTAAAAGCTGTGAATCCTCACCAGAGCGAAGTGTCCTGCCGCTTCTCTATCCCACAGCTGAACTGACACGAGCTTCACCTCTCCTTCTCATGGGAGAAACCAGCTAAAGCGCCAACTTGACACAGCTGAAAGGCCACAGAACTTGATTTCAAGGGACTTGAAGGAATACTGGTTTTTATACAAGTTAAGATAAACCTACCTGTTGGTTTTGTTGGTTGGTTTTTTAAGGGACTCTGATGAACTAGAAATCCTGTTCTTTTGCAAGTTCTAGTCAGATTACATCTTGTGTGTCACTTTACCTTACCATGAAAACTACTAATATCCCAGGACTTTCAAGCTTTACTAACTAAATCCCTGCTAACTATATCACCAGGTTAAACAACTTACCAGCAATTTGTTGTGTTTATGGAGGGTGTTGAGGGGATATAAAAAAACACTTTAAAAATCAGTTCAAATTTAGAACCCGCTAAAAATCTCATCCTTCCGAGGTATTTTCATTTTTACCCTTCAGAATATTACAAAGGCTATCTTCCTTCCCTTATCCATGACTGAGTAGTACCACTGTTGAAACTACAAGGGTTTTGAATATTCATTATGCATTTAAGCAAAAGTTTGAAAGAAGCTGCCTGAAGAGAAAATTAAGTTACAGCTGAAACAAAACCATTGAATGACCATCCAGTTACATGTAGCAGAAGTACTCCATTGCTCAGTCAAAACCGCTAGTCTATTCAGATTTAATCCTAAATAATGAATCCATTATTGCATTCTATTTATGTGCGGACAACTTGGAATAACACAGACAATAGTCTTAAGATGAAAGCTTGGCACAGGGCTATATAATCCCCTCCATATGTGAAACAACTTACTAAAACCAACTCCCACGCTACGAGTCAGTGCTACACTAGTACAACTTAAGTGAGATCGGCTTCTGAACAGTGATGGTATCTAGCACTGGTTTGACCAGTATCCAGAATACTCTTTTGCTTAAGATTGATCACATCAATCATTATTGAAAGTAGCAGTCTGAAGTGCAAGAAGAATGCACAATTATTGCTGCTTCCCAAATACAGTAGGTATCTTAACTTCTTGAGAATCAGTGCATGTAAGTGGATTCAAACAAGTGACATTCCAAGGACACAAAGATAAGGACTCTGCATAGCAGGAGACTGCATGGTCACCCTGGGTTCATGCAGGTGATACCGCTGAACAGAATAGTGCAACTGGCCTTCCACTGCAGTCAAATTATAACCCTGTGCTTAACCTCCACCCCAGTAATCCTTCTATCCTCCCAATGACTCAAACTCTTCTCACCCAATCCCATTCCATATCAAACACAATGATTTAACTCTGTGACCACAATGAATTCTCAGAAGCCCCCACAGAAACTATGAAGGAAGAGCCTACATCTACTTCCTGCTCCCAACTACCAACTACCTATTGTGCAAACAGGGTATAAACATCCCCTAATTGCCTCGCACAAGATAAATAGCTAACAGGATATTCCCCACTGCTAAACACTTCTATCCAAGATGCAGGTTACGAGATGTAATCCTGAAGAACACAGTGAACAAACTGTCTTAAGATCCAAGCAATGAACAGGTCAATGTAGCTGCTACAGCTACAGACTGACTGAAGCATTACACAGTGGTGGAAATCAGGTTTAATCAAAGGAAACAGCTTAAATAACACTAACAACAAGAGCCAATTTGTTTATATATAAAAAAAAACTTGCTAAAGACTCCACTATTAGCTTACAAACATCTACAACAGCCATTTATGATGCAAGGTAAGATAAAGTTGGGTCAGAAACAATGTCAAACTGACCAAAACAAAGTCTAGAGGCTTGTCTTATCACTTGACACAGATAAACATGTATTTTCAACTAGAGATGCAAAGTCTTCTCTGGGCGCTTAAACGTTTCTGGTACAACACAGAAGAGACACACCCATGTGCTGCTGTGTTTCAGTATTACATTTGCATGAAATGTAAGTAGTCTTTATACTGAATAGCTATGACTAGCACCAGAAGACTTCTATGGCTCTCTGCTTGTGCTTTACAATGCCGATTTGTGTGTTAACTTATGTAGCACCACCAGTTTGTACTGCCACACTGCCCCTCCTGAATTCCCCAGTGTCAAGAATTTGATATTCAGCATACAAGAGCCACACAGTTACTAGCCCTGTTGCTGCAGGGCCAGGTGTTAGTCTGGACATGAGACTAGAGACAATATTAAGAAAGGCATGCCAGATCTTGAACCAGATGCTGTAGAAATGCTTATGTGGTAAAGCAGCCAAAGCTTCCTGAGGTAGCAGAACAAACCTGGTAGTATACAAGGCAATGCCCCTACCCAAGTAGCTGTTCAGAAAATGTGGAACGTGGTTAGATAATCCACTAACTGTGTGAGACTGAGAAGAACACAGTAACCTGTAGAGCTAACAATGTCTCAAGAATAATTAAAATAGGTAAAAAGCACTTGCTATAGTTTCTTTACACCTGTAGGATGCAAACTGTACAGTGGTGAGTAACTGATGTCAACCAAAAGATATATAAGAATTAATCCATCTGCTATAAACTAAAACCACTTGACAATGCAGTGTGAACAGCTCAGAAAAAAAATTGACCGATTCAACCTTGGTTTTTTACAAAGCAGTCATTTAATTCAAAACACTTCTGAAATTTTCTTTTCCCATGAAGAATTTCCTAGGCAATTCTAAAAATCTTCTAAGGTAGCTCCCTTACCACTTCAGAAATCACTGATACAAGCAGCCATCCTAAAGAACTAAAGATGTTTACCCCATTTTCTACTCTGAAAACATGCATTAAAAGCATTTTTGTTAACATAAAGTTCTGGTGACTAGTATTTCAAGCAGCCATGTATGTTTAGGAGATAGACTGCTTCCACATACTGAGGTAGGCTACAGAGAATTACAAAATTCAAGCTATTTGAGAAAGGGCTTCTCTGAACAATCCAAAATTATTATTTCTAAACCCTTCATGGTCTTGATTCTTTTGCCACGACAACTTTTGCCTCAGAATCAAAAAGCAAAGTTTGAAAACCATCTGTGTAGTGAGAACCGCCCCCCCCATTTAAACTGCAAAACATGTCTGGCCAGGAAAAATGGATATTCTTCCTAATTCTACTTTGGACAGATACCTCAAATTTAGATCTAACTATTTTTCCTAAATAGATGGAAGAGTAGTTTAAGCCCTATTACTGGATACTGTGTAGCTTCTTTGTTGCCACTTTCCTGGGTAATCCCACTTAACACTACTTCGTTCAATACCCTATGCAGAAAAACACTTCCATTACTACTTTGTTTTGTATAGCAACCACTAAGCTACACAACACAAGCACAAATGCATCAGGCCAAGGCTTTATTAGGCAACTACATGATCTCAGTATGGTAAAATCCCTCTTTTGGGAAGGGAAAGAGGAAACAAGACACCAGTTGTTATCTGGGAATGTTCTAGCCTGTTATATCTATGCACTTCCATATGCACATATGCACGTGCCTTTCAGTAATAGCGTCTTTCTCCAAAGGCCCCTTTATGAGAAATATTTCCTACAAATGTGTAAGAAGGACAGGAGGCTGATAACTGAATTAAAAATTAAACATTAATTTTATCATTCGATAAGACTTTGTTAAATACAGAGTAGAGACCTAATATGGGCACGTAATTCTTAAGTATTTCTGAAGCTGTATTCATGTAAACTTTTGTTTGCATGTCTTTGCTGCTAGCTAGTCAGAATCTACATCTACCATTTTGCTCTGCGGCTATATCCTTCTCTCAAGTAAAATCCCCTGCTCCTTCACACTGCTGATGCTGTATCTTATACAGACATGTTTGACTTTACAGATTTCTACAGTATTCTGGCACTGTAATGGTTAACTACATAACCCATGCATGATGCAATATAGTCATCAGTGATTTATCAGCATGGATGAAAATGCTGCCGAGTAATTAAGGGGATATTCCTTCTCCCCCAAACCCCATAGCTTAGTACTTTTGGAAAAGAAGAGCATTCCAAGACTCAAATTAAATGCATAAGAAATATTCAGACAATTTATCTGAAACCTAATAATAGAAGTGTCTGCTTCAATACTTTTGACACAAATGCATTTGAAAACATCCGATATAATAATCTAGATGCAAATTCAGAGACTTGCAACATCCAGCTTTTTATATCCAGTGTATTTCCATCAATGTAAAAATTCAACAGTATTAATTTCTCAGCCCTTAGCTTCCCAAAGAGGCCAGTGAAAGTGTTCTCCATTGCCACCACACAAGATAACATTTATAGACACAGGGCCACAGATTTCTTCTGCTTAAAATTTAATCTAATTTTAGTTGAATTACCTCAAATGTTGTTCTTCCTGTTTAGTTTCTATATACTCAGTCACGAAACCACCATTCTTTTCCAGTCCTGAAGTCAAGTTTGCTAATGTTCCTCCATTTTGCATAATTCCTGTTCTTTCCTCAAATGTTGCCCATTCTGTATGATTTCTTTCCTCATTCCCTTCTATTCTTTGATACTGAACAACCCAGAATCAGCATTAAAATGAAAATAGTCTTTTTTGTCCACAAAATTTCTTTCACCTACTGTGTGCCTGCTATTTCTCCTCACTTGTTTTTACTGGCCCAAATACTAAGATTTTGCTCCTTCAGCTGTAGCTATTCCAGACCACATCACCTGTTTTAGTGTTGACTAAGAATACCGTTTAAGGAGTGCATTTGATCGTCACTAAAAAGGATTATACCCTAAAGATTTTCTAACAGAATTAGAAAATTAGTACATGCATATAATCACTCACTCGTATCATCAGGAGGAGAGGATTCTATTTGAACTTTTCTGACAAATAAATTAGTGCTCATTTTCCTCCTGATGATCAGAGATGCATTAGGTACTGGACAACTCATTCGCTAGCATGTATTTTTTGACATGAAGAGAGGTGCTAGTAGTAGAATCAGGTAGTAACAAACCACAGTGAAGCCAGTGAGAGCTGCTTGTTATTCTACTATAAGTTTTCAAAAAACACTAAATATTTCAGAACTAGAAAGCTTTACCACTAAAAGAATACCTCATCAGTTGGCCACCATTTTGCACTTAGGACAGTTTTGGAAAATAGTATGGGCAGATTACCTAGTATGAGCAGCTGAACTATGCCATGCTATTATAAAAAAGGTCAGTGGGAACAAATGAACTGAGTATGGGCCTGAAAGACATGTGAAGCAACCTTTCTGCTTTACATAGCACTAACATCTCAGCTAGAGCTCTTTATCCACCACTGCACTGTGTCTGGCTAGGATGGAGTTAGCTTTTTCTACAGCAGCCTGTAGGGTGCTGCGTTTTGGATTTGCGACTAAAACAGTGTTGATAACACACCAATGTTTTAGCTACTGCTGAGCAGTGCTTACAGAGTGTCAAGGTTTTCTGTTTCTTACTCTGCTCCCTGCAGTGATTAGGCTTAGGCTAGACAAAATCTGGTGGGGCAGCAGGGGACACACTCACACATGCGTACACAACCAGGACAGCTGACCAGAACTGGCCTAAGGGTAGTTTTTCCAGAGTATCTCTTGCTCAGATACTGGCTGGGAATCAATCTGTGGGAAGCTGAGTAACTGTCATTCCATTATTCTTCCCTCCCACCTCTTTCCTTCATTTATTAAACTCTATCTCAACCCATGAGTTTTTCCTCACTTTGGCTCTTCTGGTTCTTTCCCCCATCTTGCTGGACAGGGGGAGTGAGTAAACAGCTGGATGGTCACTTAGTTGCCAGCTGAGGTCAACCCACCACAACAACCCTTTAAGAAAGGCATGCAGTAAATCAAGGTGAGATATGTAAAAACTCACATATGTCCAGAAATATGAATGTAAGCAAATAAAAAGAATATAAGCAAAACTTAAAAAAACCATAAGTTCTTTAAAACAGCAAAGACTGAACAACATATTCAAATACACAGTAGACTATAACAACCAAGATCATGACCACTTCAGCAGTTCTGTAGAGGACAGAAACTGTGTGCATGAATTGCAGCAAAGAAGATTCCTGCTAGGTAGCAGAGGGGAAAGATGACAACACCACAAATACCACAGCAGTGAAACAGACTGCTCTGAAAAGCCTGTGAAATATTAGAGGTCTTTAGAACAGATTGACATCTGCCAAGGACACCAATAGCTTGGCTTGCTTCAGACTAGCAAATCTATTCTAGTCTTTTTAGATTTCAGGGCAGACAGATGTACCCCTTTCTCTGAACAAGTATTTAAAAAGCTAAACAAGCATATTAATTACTAAAGTCTCAACAATATAATTAGTGCTATACAATCAGATACAACGTAGACATTGCGTTTCCCATAATATAAAGAGTGCTCAATAAAGAGCAGCCCTGCAGAGTAGGACTTGGAATAGCAGTGGATGAAAAACTGACTATGATCCAGCCATGTTTGTTCACAGCCCAGAAAGCCAACCACATCCTGGGCTGCACCAAGGGTGGCAAGCAGGTCGAGGGAGGTGATTCTTCCCCTCTACTCCACTCTCATGAGACCCCACCTGCAGTACTGTGTTCAGCTCTGGGGCCCCCAGCGTAAGACAGACATGGACCTGCTTGAGAGGTCCAGGAGGGCTGAAGATGATCGGGAGGCTGGAGCACCTCCCCTACGAGGACAGGCTGAAAGAGTTGGGGTTGTTCAGCCTGGAGAAGAGAAGACTATAAAGACCTTACAAAGACCTGGAGAAGGAAGACCTTATAGTGGCTTCCAGTACTTACAGGGGGCCCACAGGAAGGATGGGAGGGACTCTTGATCAGGAAGTGTAGTCATAGGACTAGAAGTAATGGTTTAAAACTAAAAGAGGTTAGATTGAGATTAGATATAAGGAAGAAATTCTTCACTGTGAGGGTGGTGAGACATTGGAACAAGTTGCCCAGAGAGGCTGTGGATGGGGCATCCCTGGAAGTGTTCAAGGCCAGGCTGGATGGGGCTTTGAGCAACCTGGTCTAGTGGAAGGTGTCCCTGCCCATGGCAGGGGGATTGGAACTAGATGATCTTTAAGGCCCCTTCCAACAGAAACCGTTCTATAATTCAAGTTAAAGAATCTAAAACCTAGAGGAATAGTATTTGTACAAATATCAAAGTGCAATTCAAAATAACTGTTTTACTAAAACACCAGCATTCAGCAAAGTTACCTCCTCTACATTGGAAGCAGTTTTGGCAGATGTCTCCATAAAGATAAGCCCATGCTCTCGTGCAAATGCTTCACCTTCTTCTTTCTTGACTTCTCGTCTAGATTCTAAATCACTAAGATGGAAAAAAAAAAAGTTAGTTGCATGGTCTAACCTGTCTATATATATATATATTATTCCTCAGAGACATGCTGAGAGGTCAAGAGCCCCCATTAGAACTTATGTACATATGAATAAAGTAGAATCATTGTAAGCTTTGCACTTACAGTATATGGAGCAGCCACAGACACCACACTTGCTTGAGCTATCAATCCTAGCTGACACAGATCTTAAAGACTTAAAGGCTTTCAACAGGAGGCATGTGCATTTATCTAGTTATTCCTTGAATGCTAACTATAGACGTTGTCATTTTAGGTAAATATCATTCTTTTCTACTATAATGTTATCTACCAATTCACACTGTAAAGCTGAACTGATAAGGGAATTTTATAAATTATTTCTTAATGTTACAAACTTTAAAAATAAAGTTATTTTTAATTATTTGTATTCAGTAACAAAACTTCATACAGTCAATTTCTGTTCTGATAAAAAGACTTAAAAGCAAAAATAAGTTATTTTGAACTACATTAGCTGTTCTCTCCAAACAAGCTAGCATTTAGGTTTTGAAACTTCAGGCCTGGCCCTCTAAGAACAGAAAAATATGAAGTGACTATTTTACAGTTTCTTGTTTTCCAAGCAGTTAAAGTTAAATATTAGAGAAAAGAATAGGAAAAAACTCTTGGACTGGACAGCTAAAGACAAATCTGCTTCTCTAAGTCATGTAGACACTTAAGTATCTACTCTTACTTTTTAAAGCTTCTTTAGGAAAAAGGTGTACAGAGTTTGTCCTTCTTTGTAAATGCATTACCTCTTGAGCAATAATAATGCTACATTTACACATAAATAATAACATATATTTTAAAGTTTCATTTAAGTTGTGCATGTAAAAATACCTCCAGACACATTTTAAAACTAAACAGTGTGTGAATACAGAAGCTTAATTTGTAGCTAGAATAGCAGTAAAAAGTATACTGGGCTTCAGTGCTGCCATCCTTGTAATTATACATGTATTAAAAAAAATCAATGATACTCACTGTGGCATCTATTTTGCAGCAAAGCAGGCTTTTGTTATTTTTATAACTACATGCTAGCTCAGATGAGTTATATAATCAGGACAATTCAACACATCGTTTAAACATAAAGCATTTGACAATAAGGATGCAAGAAGTGTCTTCTCAATTTTAAAGCTGATGTTCGTTACATGTAAGCTTTCCCAGTATCTCAGCCTCAGGCTCAAGATATCTTAACAAGTAGTTCACTCTCACGTCCCTGAAGTAGCTATCCGACATTGTATTTTTGAACTTGAGCAATGTCTTAATTTGCTGAAACCTTGAATCACTAGAGTGTTATCTCCATGATAGAACAGAAATAAACAACTCTTTTGAATTGAAGCAGTGCAGCTGCACTGAAAACTGCAGTGATAACAGTCAAAACTCACTACTCATATCAAAACATATTCTTAAAGAGCTTTAACTGCTTCTACTAACCACTGTTGTCTTCCTCTCTCCATTCCAATAATTCGAAGCATTTGGTCCTACTAGATCAATATAGCTATGTTTTTTTCTGGAAAGATTAAGTACAGTATTTGTCATGTTTTAACACTAGTATTTTCAATGTTTTTTAAAAACAGATATTGTATTTCAGATTAAATTCACAACATTCTTCAAATCCATCAATAAGTCAGTACTACAAATGTATATCAAGTGCACTTTTGGGACTCATAAGAACAAAATTTATTCCTTCAAAAACATTATGCTAGTATACACATTCTTCTTTCCATCCATCTCTACTAGTATACCCTACCATAAGAGCTCCTGTAACACACTTTCAGGATAATGTAATATAATTGAAGGTTTTTTTCCCATCCTGTTCTTTGAGGCTTGAAAATAGTCCCCTTTCAAAAGTTTCTTACAGAATTTTTACTTCATGTAGCACCTTAATCTGTTACTTCAAATACATCATTTAAGTCTATTTCTTCTTTGTATAAAACCTAGTTGTAACTGGGAATACTAAGCTAGCTGCAAGTAGCATATTATAACATACAATCATGTGGTATAGTCTGCATCAGCCAAATGCAAGACATACAAATTTAGTTCAATAGCTAAGAATGATCAGGAATGGTTACAGATGTCAACTAAGTATGCAAACTTATGTAATACTTATCTCAAGTAAACAGTAGGCTCTACTGTTTCTCTCAGTGCCATATTTTTACTCACATAAGCATAAAAACAGTTGGTCAGGGACATTACAGGCTTACCAAAGCTTCATTTAATAAAACATTATATTTTTATATTAATTTGTGAAGACTATGTTTATCACATTCCTCAATTAAAAAGAGCATAGTTGAGTCATTTTCCAGATTATGTATAAAAACATGGACAAGCTTCACAAGTTTAACAGTTTTTCAGGGGCAGGTAGAGGGTGAGGGGCAGAGGGAAGACAACAGAAGGAACAAGGGGAAAGAAGAATAAAAGAAGAAATGAACAGCCCAGAGTAGCAAAGCCAGAGTACTGTTTCTCAGTAATATTTAAGAATTTATCTATCTGCTCATTAAATTTTAAGGGACAAGCATACACACCATTATTTCAACTGGCATCTTTACCTTCAAGAATTGTGGAGGCACAGAGTCAAGTTAGGGTCAATTAGGTAAAGGTCCATAACTAATGGGTTATTAAATTCTGAGATGATGCTTTTGATATTTGGAAAAATCCTACATCCAGAAAAAAAAAAATCTTAACATGATGCTACAGTTCACTGCATCAAGAACTAGAAAAATTACATATAAAACTTAATGTATTCACTGATGCGTTTTTATAAAGACCTTTAATACAGACTAAAGTCTCAGCATCAATAGGGAACCATTTTAGAACTTTGGACAGTCCAGCTGATCAAAAGACCAAGTACATAATTGTTTACAAATTGGGTAACACACTTCCAACACTTTCAGTTGCATTTTCATCACCCAGTGTCTAAGAGCAGTCTGAATTTAGCAGGAAATGGTGAAAAAACATTCTCTACCCCCAATCCCAGCTAAGATATACAGAATACAAAACAGGCTTAGAATTCTAAAACATCTCAATCTCTGAGGTACAAAAATTTTTCTCAAATGTAAAAAGTTCGAAGTGAATCCAGTAGTACAGGCTTCTTTTTTAAAAATAGAATTTCCTCTGTTGTGATTCATAACCAAAACCCAAAGCATTTTAGAACACCTAAAATTAGGAGCCATATTCTCTTTATGAGAGAGATCTAGGTGCTTCTAAATGGTGACTCCAGATGTAAAAAAAAGAAGGTAACAAGAAAAATAATTCATATAATCCATGACTTCATAGTCAACCCTTTTAAAAGAAAATTTCTAAAAAAGGTACTCAGAACATAAGGTAATTGATCCACATGTGCTGCACATTGTATTAGTTTAATCAGAAAAGGAAAGGTTTTAGATTCAATAAAGAACTACCTCCAGTGACTGGAAGTAATTTAAAGTTAAAATACTCCCTACAAATAAGAAAACAAAAAAGCTGAAATACAGATAAGTCATAAATCTTCACCACTTACAAAAATCGTAACTAGTTACCTTTTATTTCCAATAAGCATTATAACCATGTTGGAATTGGAATGCTGACGAGCATCTTCTAACCAAGTTGTCAAGTGGTTGAAAGTGTCCCTCCTAAGTACAGAAGAGAATAAAAATTAAAAGCAGTATTTCAAGAAATCTCTTTCCCTTCTGTTAGTCAGCTTCTCTACTTGAGTAACCAACTCACTTATTAGTACACATGCTCCAGGGATAAAAGCTAGTAATCCCTTTGTGGAGAGGGAGAATAGGCAAACAAAATTTTAGTAAACAGGAACATTAATGAACTCTGCCTAAAAAGTAATTGAAAACATGTTTGCTACAAACAGTAAAGAGGATTCTTAAAGCTGTAAGAATCTGTAATTTTATATACATATAAAATCTGCTGAATGGAATTTTAGAAGTCCCTAACAGCCTCAATCAATTCAAATAATAGTACAAATAATCACATACTCATATAGTAATTTTTGTTCTACTGAAGGTAGAAAATGGTTGACAATTTTCTGTGGGTTTATAAACTGAATTTAGCAGCAGAATCTTTTTAAGATACACAAATATGGCATGTGACAGACTTTACAGAATGTGCACACTAAATATTAAATCACATACTTGTGAAGCATGTTTAAGATTTCACAAAAGAAAAAACATCTATTTATGAATCAAAGATTCATTTGCTGGAAATCTAACGGAAAGAATACGTTGCTTCCTGATATTTAAAAATAAATGGGAACAAAAGGAAAAACGTCTAGGAAATCTCTAGTAAAAGTTGTTGCTTAATTCAGCAACAAGACCCAAGATCCACACAGAGCGCCACAAACCCTAATAGGGTTTTAGAGCCTGAACATTTTTATAAACCAGCCACAGTACCCACAGTTTTGCAGATAAGTTGTATAGAGACTTTATTCAATACAGCAGGAAAACCTCAGTCACTTCTGAATGACTGCTACAAAAATCATGTCAAGACCTCTGTTTTCCCAATCTCATAAACACAGCAATGGTAGAAGTTTCCTGGTATTTTTATGTAACCAGGCTTTGATGTTTTACTATTTCACTCCTTTGCAGAATGACACTTCAGTAAAAAAATCGGCTTTCAGTAATAAAAACACTAGAAAGGTATTAATGAAATATTTTAAAGTCTTTCTCAATAAAGATAATCCAGAAGTTCACAGTCAAATAGTTTATACATATGTTTTGTCTCAGGAAGAATGAAACTTTATGTATACTTTTTCTCAACCACTATACAGAGAAAATTGGAAGTACATAGGTTACATAGGCTGTATCTTGATTTTGAGCACTTAAGTTGGCAAAATGCCAGATTACAAATATCAATTCAAAAAGCCAATCTAAATTAAACATTTTAACACTGCTATATACCATAGCACAATTCTGCAAAGACAGATAATTTTAATCCAGTTATACCTCCACAGTATTCTCACCTTGTAATGTCATACACTAGTAAAGCCCCTGCTGCCCCTCTGTAGTATGACCTTGTAATGGAACGGAAAGACTCCTGCCCTGCCTGCGGAAGACAAAATTTCATTATTTCATATCAGTTTTAATTTTTGATGCTGAAACCCACGAACTTAGAATCACAGAATTCTACTTTTGAGAGGACAGGGACAAGGAGGAGTATGGAGAAGAAATCAGAGAGGGGACAACTGGAGACAGTCTTTAGCAAGAGAAGGCACATAAGGAGAAGACAGCAACTATTACATAGTGCTGTTTAAAAAAAAAAAAATCGGAACAAGACCTCTAAACCTTTTTTGGCAATCCCTGACAACCCAATTTACTGAATGGCTTCACAATACATGAATCATTATTAGAGCACAGAATGGACTCCTAGCAACTAAGCTCTGAAGACAAATTTGAAAGGAAGCAAATAACCCAGAGCTTCACATTTGAATTCAATAACCCGCTCCCTGGGGCAGCTGTTGACACTAGAATAAATAAAGTCCATTGTAAATAAATGATGAATGACATCTTTACGCCCACCATCTGCTGGTGTAAAGGTTGTTGGAAGGCCAAGGATGCAGATTTTATCCGTTATATCATAAACTGCAGCCAGCTTTCAACAGTCTTCAGATGGAATTCTTTCAGTAATCATTTTATTATGAAAAAAACAGAAAAGAGTTCTGAATTCAATTTTACACAATTCCACTCCACAGTTAATCAATTTCCTCTGTACTTGATAAATAATGCTTGTCAAAACAGCTACAGGATGCACGAGTCATCTTCATATGCCCTGGTGAAAAACTTCAGAGATCCTACATAAATTTAATAGTTCTCACAGAAAAGTAAAAACCTCAGCACTTCAAAGAACATGCTCAAAGAACACAGTCCTGAAAAATACATATTCATAGTTGCAGATCTTGAGCTCCCCATGCTCATGTTTTTTGGAGGTGCTATCTAGCACCTGACAGTTCTTAGAAGAAACATTTGCTTCTAGTATTTACTAATAGCAGAGGCTTTAGCATAATTCAAAGATAACACAGAACACAATTAAGAAATACTAATATTAATGCTGAAAAACCCCTATATGCAATAAGACAGTTATCTGCAGAACCATAGGAAGTTACCCTTATTTAAAACCATGAAAAGAATGAAATATTTATCAAATACAAGCTACCCTTTAGTGTAGAGTAAAAGAAAAAAACAGTATACAGAGAAATTTCTCTTCTCACAGTTACTGTACTTTTCTTAATAAGGTCTTTTCGAATTCAAGAACTTGGTCTAAGATTCTGTCACTGAACAAGAACAGTGTCACAAGTTTCAACATGTTTAGCCTTCAGAAAGCATCATTATCTTCCAAAAATAATCATTTACTTTGGTTTAAGAAAACACTTTCTCTTCACCATTCCAGTGGAAAAAGTTACAAAAGACAGACGATATACTGAATAGTTTCAACACAATTAGAATACACTAGCATACGCACTTGGCCGAGAATCCAAGTGCATCTTTATGTAAACTAAGGTAACAGAACACAGACAATCTGCTAGAATGCACTGATGAACAGTCAAAAGATCAAAATTTTAGTGCAATTCTTGGTTCCTTACCCAGAAGCTGCACTAAGCTCTGCAACTTTTTCTTGGTGTAGCGACTAGCTCAAGTGCATGGTAGATGCATAAAACATTTCCCTCCTAACTAGACAACAGACAAGTTATTGTTAACAGTGTATTCCATGTATTGCTTAAGATAATACATTAAGTGGACAGTCTAGCACATTAAGATTGCCTGCTTCACCTTCATAAATTCCACCTTGACACCTGAAATTGTTCATCTCCCTGAGTAAATTAATCATGGTCAACCCAAGATTGCCAGAGGTTCTAGGAGATCTTACAAGAATGTAAGAACAGAGTTCTTACAAGAATCACTTAAAGTTCAGTATTTAAATCCTGAAAATACTGTAATATTTTTAATTATTTAAATTTCATCATGAGCAAGTGAAACATCATTGACTCCTGAAGGAAATACTGGAGAAAGGGAGGAAAATGTTACCCCTTCTTCACCAAAGATACAATCTTCTATATAGCGGTTAATGAATTTGTCTATTGGTATATATAAGCACAACACAAACTGAATTCCCTTTCATTCTAAACAGAAGAAAACTTGAGTTTCTGTAAAGAAACTCTATATCTACATTTATATAATACATATTTATATTAGCCATAAAATAAAAATAAACACTTCTATATCTATATAATATACTGTTTATTTTAACAGTACCTTTTTGAATGAGAGATCTAGAAGGTCAGTATAGCATGGTTAGGCATGTAGAAAATACTACACAGCTTTTTCTAGTATCATTATTACTTTAAGCATTTTTCATCTGACAATTTGATCTGCCTCCACCCCTTTTTTTTTTACCTGAGGAACAACCTATTTCAAAGAAGACAAAAAGCATAGGCTATTAGCCAAAATAGACTTTAAAAAAACCCAAACCAACAAGTGTGTTACAACTGTACTTCTATCAGTCTTGCAAAGCAGGACCAACACAAGTTTAGCTACTTGCTACAAGGAGCAACATACAGAAATAGCAATATGGAAGCTTAGTATAAATTTAAACCAGCTTTGATACCAGAGATTCCATCTTAGATACCATCTTTGGTATCTTCAGATTCCATCTTTGATACCATAATTCCATTTTATGTGGAATTAACATTGTTCTTACCATCCCTTCCACATTCCCCCAAAATGCAGCACTTCTTTTCTCTTCCATATTAAAAAGCTTTTTTCATAGACTCACAGAATGGTTGAGGTGGGAAGGGACCTCTGGAAGTCACCTGTTACAACCCCCTGGCTCAAGCAGGACCACTCAGAGCAGGTTGCCCAGGTCCATGTCAAAATGGCTTTTGAGGATCTCCCAGGATGGAGACTCCACAACCTCTCTGGGCAACCTGTGCCATTGCTCAGTGTGGGTGGAACAGTGGCAGTAGCCACTAAATGAATGTTAAACAGGGTATTTCCCACAGCTGTATTACATCTAGTACAGGCAACACAAGCCTTTGCTCCAACGCAATCCCCAGTTATACCCACTTTCAGAATTACACTGCAGTGGAAAGGGGAAAATGAAAGATCTTTTTGGTAACAGACAGACCATGATAGCTATTTCACATACACAAGCTCTAGCTCAGACAAGGTTGCCCACATGTCCAAATAAATGCATACTGAACAGGCCTGAACATGCACCCTCTCAAGAGAAAAAGGTGCTATCTCTGACACGAGTAGCTCACTAATCATGAAAAAATGTGGGCCTCTGATAAACAAGTGATGTTTTAAGTGCTAGGAACATTCTTTTTGGCTGTTTTCTGGACTGTAAGCTTTTAAAATTCATATCATATTGGTTAACAAAAACAAACTTTCTGATAGGAGAGACATATAATCATAGTTCTGGGAGTTATAAACCTTCAGAATAGTACAAAAATCTTCATCCCTGCTTGAACTGTAAAACTGCATGGACATATATCCCATTTGCTTCTTTGAATATAACTCGGTATAGAGGCCAAAACACAGTTTCAAATTAATGATGTAAGCACAACATGAAGCATTATCAATCAACTTAGGTCGTAGAGATACACAGAGATTTAGGGCTGGCACTCGAGTTTTCAGGAACATTTAAGCTATGTAACTGTGTTACTACTGACACTGTGTTACTACTGACACAGTATGGCACATTTGAGAAAAGACTCCAAGTGTTAGTATTCCTATAGGAAATCTCTGTGTCATTTCCAAGTGTGTGGTGCCGTCATGTAGGTGTCAGTTGCAAAATATGCCAGCAAGTCTTTGCTATCAAAAAGGGTTCCTTGAAAGTTCCTTAACTGTGGTAAACTAAAGGGAAAAAAAATAATAAAAAGAAGAGCCACGATGCAGTACAAGAAAGTAGTTAGAAAATGAAATAGGATCCACAACAGCACATCTCCCTAGAACAGTCCATTCATTTTACTGAACTCTCTATTCTCAATGCTGAAGAATTTAGAAAGTTTCTTCAAGGACAAAGTTATATGATTACATCCCAGCAGGCCTTCAACAGCCAAGCTGACCAATCATTTTTATTAGGAGGAAACTTTATAGTATACATCTACATGAAAAATGAGAAACTCCAATGCACCACAGCTAGTAGCTCTAGACTCCTTCACTCTTACAAGGCACATACACATGTAGTATGCTTCAAACTGGTGACGGAACACCTCATTCACACTGGGAACTATTACTCATTTAAACTTGTTTACACTTTCATAAGCTCTATAGAAAACTAAAAAGACATCTCAGAAACAGCTAACTCACACAAGTGTCACACTAGCTATGACAATTGGGAACTACTCCACAAAGCTGATCCCTGGAACAAAATGTTCCAGAAAGAGAAGAGCAATACATACGTTTGAACATAGTTTTGAGAGTTATAAATAAATTAACAGCCTTTTAGTCACATAGCAACTTGTTTACACAAATACATTAATCTTTGTTGCAATCACGTCTCTACTCCAGAATAAAAAGAATTTTAAGGTGATTTACTGGCATGTAGTACAAATAATAGGCACAAAAGTAGTATAAAAATAAAAAAACCCTGCTGCTTTCCAAAGACGTTCTTGACCAAGAATTGAAGATGCTTACGAAGAAGAACCCACAACAATTCAAGAAAGTGTCAGAATTTATGCAAAGAATTCAGCCAAGTTACATGTGGCTTCAGAATAACCCTGTCAGCATCCTAATAGGAACTGAAATTCCAAGAGGACTAAAGATCCCCAAGGGTGAAACCGTACATATGTCTAAATACTGATCATATGCCTTTTCTTCTGATGTTATTGAATACATGCCATTTAGACATCCAGAGCAATTCCCAACACATCATAGAAACAGAAAGCTTTAGCCTTCCATTATTAGAAGTACCCTTATGATTTATTTCAGGTTATAAATATATTTGAAACCTTTAGGTTTTAAGTAGTACCCTCAGTAAAATGGGAGTTCTACTAAGGAAGTGATTTGCCCTTCTTCCACCTAAAGCCTTATCCTAAGCAAGAACTTTCTCTATTACCATAGAAAGACACAGATAAACTGACAAGAAATCTATAATCAGTCAGAAAATAAAATACCAATAATACACTATTTCAATAACCAAATATATTTAAGCACATGATAGATAAAGGTTTGTGAGCACTTAAGCTAGATGGTGTATCAAGTTACCTTAGCTTCCTAAAGTACCATCATGGATGTGAACAGTAACCTAGCTACTGGCACTGAAGTTCTTGATGATGGTCCTATTACACAAACTGCAACAAGAATAACTATTAAATGGACAAATTCCCCCTCATCCATGAATCCAGGAAGAAGTTAATGCTCACACATAGCAGCAAAACCAGTCTGTGAACTGATGATCAAACTACTTTCAGGAACCAAAAGAGATCCTCTCCAAGTTCTTGATGCTACTTAACAGCAGTAAAACAGGGCCATGAGCACTGAGTCATAAATGAACTGTAAGATGGAGCCACTTTCTTGCAGGCGCAATGGTAAGAGAGTCAAATTAATAAAAATACTGTAGAAGAATTCACCAAATGTCCATGAACATAAAAATATGCTCTGACTACCAAAGCAAGTAGAAAACATCATGAAGTAGACAATTAGTAAAGAACTTGGGGGGGTAAGCACTACATCCTAGCAATTATCAATGTCACCAAGATGAAGTGGATTTTCATTTAGTGAATTAGGCAAACTTTATTCAGTTCTACTAGATGCAAAGAATTTATAAATACATGAAAAAGAACTGAATTTCCAAGAAGGATTAGTGTATTCAGAATATCTGAAAGTGGACAGACGAGTCATGCAATGGTTTTAGGGAAGAAAGAGACATGCCTTCAGTGATGATGCCTTCCACCTTGCACAAACGTGCATTTTCGTGCAAGCTTTCAACTACTGGAAAACACTAACAATTTAATTAGAAAGTTCACTTCTATGGAAGCCAAGAAATTACTTGAAATTAGCTTATAAAAAAGAAAATATTATTTCAGATATTTAGTTTTATTCTGGGCAAGACCAGTCTTAGTCTAAGCAAGACTGAAGTGTTATAGAAACATAATGATGAATAAAATTAAACTTTTTAACGACAGATTTCCAAGAAAGAGATAATAAAAATTACTCTATTTAAATACACAGGAAAAATTCTTATTCATATCAATTTAGAGAACATAAGCAGTATTGATTAGTGTCACCACTGATCTCTCTCACTGCAGCATTTGAGAGAACTTAAAATTCCCTCTTTCAACTACTGCTTATTTTTACTCATCAACAATGACTTGTTAGTAACAGTCAATACAATACAGAACATCCCCCTCAACAACAAAATGAAGGCTACTGACTCAGCCTGGTAACAAGCCCAGTATCTCTCTGCAACAATGCAGGTTTTTTTTCCTGAGGAGAAGCAATTTTAGTATTTCTCAGTGTTACACGGTCACAAGACAAACAACCTCATCTACACAGCCTGTTTAAACTCACAAAGCTTAATAGCTCCCAGAACAGTCATTTTGATCCTTACCAGTTTCTGTAGACCACTTCTAGTTCCCTAAAAGTTGTTTTTGCAACTGACATTACCTTGAACACCACACTTCTACAAAACAGTAGCTTAACTTCTTATAGCAGGCAATTACCGACTGACCGGTTTTGACAAAAACATCTCAGTCTATCCAACTATTGAAAGATGTTACTAAGATTAAAAGACATAGGAAAGGAAATAATCTAGGGACTAAAGATAGACAAGAGAAATGAACAATTTGGTCCAATACCTGCACTCCCCTTGACTGACCTAAATGCATCAGAAAGGAAAAGTGAAACCCAAGGACTTGCAGACCTAAAACCTGGGCATGCCACAGCACACAGTAGCAAGCTTGCAGAGCCCAGCAGCGGGGAGATCAGGAGCAGCCTGCAGCTGGAGAGAACAACAGGACACACTATTTGCTTCTGTAGACACGATCAGAATTAGAGCTGACACTGAAACACCTAACACTAAATATTGAAGGGCCACACTGAATATCTTTCATGGAATGTGATTTTTGGGTGGTGTTGGTTTTGGGGGGGAAAGAGTGATGGTAGTGGTGTTGGGTGTGTTTTTGCATCAGATTAGTTTTTTCAGACTACCAGCTCACAGGACCAAATACCAGACTACAATTTCTAACGGACACACATGCATTCCTTGTGAGCATATCTTCCATTTCAGCCTTATCCAAAAAGAATTCAGTTTGCGTACTCCCACTGGAAAACTAGACTGCAGTAAGCAGAGCTAGCTTCTGTAACACACTCCTGATCCAAATCAAGATGCCAATGAAAAAGTCAAAGTTATGGTACAAGAAGAGCACAGAAATGGATCTCATGTAGACATGCAACAGTGTTAGCTTCAGCTGACCCTGTAAATTATGACATACTCTTACAGTGAGGTATGCTGCAGCTTCCATACATTCCCATTATTAAGACATACCTTTCCTTGGAGCTGCAGCTGAAGACAACAAACTGAGCACCACTGCATAGAAATATCTGGCCAGAAAAATCTGAATTTAAGTGTTTGGTTCTCTTAAGAAAACAAGTCCTTATTCATTGTTAAGCAGTCAAAACAGATTTTATCCAGTTCTCCACTTCTTACATCTCTGTTCAAGATTCCTCCTTTTCAGTAATGGGTTAGAAGCAGGTAGGTAAGCCTAGCACTAAATCAGAGAAGTGCTAGTGCTGTGACTCAGTAAGCACTAACGGAAAATGTAATTACTGCACTGTTTCTTTAGTCATAGGTGTAAAATGAACTTCTAAAACAAAAACTGTTATGGCTTAATAAATAGGGAGATAGCACCAATAGCAGTTAGCAGTTTTCGCTAACAAAAGAAATTCAGGAACTGCTCAACACAGATACACAATACAGACATAGTAACCTTGGTCATTATGGACATCTTTACATACCTTAACACTCATAAATAAAATTGCTCTCTACCATATCATATTTCTTATTTTGCTATTCCTTCAACACCTTTGCACCCAAGATGAGAACCGAGACAGTGAAATTTAGATATACTGACAAATCAAGGTAAGAACAGAAATACCCTGTGTTTTAAAAATCAGATTCTATACAGTTAAAATTTTAACTACAGCCAATATACTGTCATTCATTGCTTACAACTTATAAATTATTAATTACAACACAAGCATACACACAATCAGTGTATGAAAGCTTTTAATTAATATTTTTAATCTAGGTATGATATACTTAAGATAGCCAGATAAAATCCCTTCTCAAGAAGAGTTTAAGTCATAATCAAAAGAAATTCCATTGAAATTTTGGCTATCAGACCCTTCGATGAATTCAAGAAGCCAAACAGAAGAGCTACTGAGTCACAGGCATCAAGAAAAACACAATCTACTCAAAAATAGTTGAAGTTCACTTGTATCCAAGGAGCAGATAACAGCACATTACCAAAATTAGTTTGAAAGTCAATGAAAGACAGTGTCTGCATTGGTAGGGAAATGAATAATTTTGTCTGAGAAACTGTCCCAATTTGGGGAAATAAGGACCAGTGTAGATATATTCTCATGTAGCCACACCACATATTAAAAAGTTTGCTTCAGAAGCTACTGTTTATACAGACAATTGCTTGTGTATTGAACTTAAAAACAACCAGTCACCTTGGTAGTTAGCAATCAACAGTTATAATAGTAAAAATGCATGGGGCAGAAAAAGCCTAAAACAAGCACAGTCTGACCACATTCTTCTACACCTTCTCACTGAGAACTTCCAAGAAAGCACAATTGTCAAGATGCCATTTCAGGTGATGAACTTGTATAGTAACTAAGGTACTTCAGATCTTACCTAGGAAATTGGCTAAAATACTGCATTTGTTTAATTTTCATATACACATGCATGTATGTAGGCATGCATATATAAATGTATCACTCCTTCATTGATTTTCTATACCAAAAAGAGCACATACATGAGACTATGACTCGTATATCTGTCAGTGTCTAAAGGTATCCTAAAATGCTTTTAGAAAAGGAAACAGACAACCTGCCCATTTGAAGGACATAGCCATCAGTATGAGCATCTTAAAGCCGCTGCATCACAAGTGTAAACATTGAGGCTGACTGCTCTATGGTAAAGTGACTGGCAAAAAGAAAACAGCTGAGTTTGCTAATGTATGTTTTTAACCTGAACCCCCTCAAAAGTCAGTCTGGCTTTTGGTAGGCTTTTCAAAACTTTTAAGCTTTTACCAGCCCCTTCCTGACTGTCTGAAGTATTTACTATCTTCATGCTTACAGTGAAATTGAGTGCTTAAGTCTTCTACGAAAACAGTGAGCCACATCTTTTTTTCTATGTTGGAAATGCAAACATTTCCTCCAGAGCACTCTTGATTAAAGCTAGTAGACACATCATAATTTCCCAACAGGATGTTACATTAACCAACCTTGCATGAATGCACAGAGAAATGTAAGTTCTTAATAATACACAAAATTTTCAGAAAAAAGGGAGGCAGCATGAATTCCAGTCTTACAAATCTGAAACTGTTACTTGAGGAAGTAAAGTTATAGTGCAAACAGCAAAAATCTGCACTGTTTCAAGAATACATCACACCAAAAAAGGAAATTTTAGCAAACCTTTGATCTTCACAGAAACCAAAGAAAGATGCAAGACAAAGTACATAGTCTCACATGGGTGTTGAAGATGGAGAGCTTAAGCAGAATAAAGGGAAAGCCAGTGGAGCCATACGTTTAAATAATTTCTATGATTTATTACTTACCGTATCCCATATCTGAAGCTTTATCTGTTTTCCATCAATAGTTATCATTCGAGCCCCAAATTCTACACCTGAATAGATTTTACAAAAGATTACATTATTAGCATGTATCAGAAAGAAGAATGTCATGTACTATGAAAACAAGTAAGTTTAAGTTAACTCAACATTGTATCTCTTTCACAATCTGCTTTTAGTTAATTTTCCAGCTGCTTGAAAGAGCTAGAAAGTTTTCCAGAAGGAAGAAAAATGTTACTTTCAAGGTGCTTTAAAAATGCATTAATTAGAGTAAGTGTCAAGGAGGTATGTTCTACAAAGTTTTCCAAACAGTTTAGTAGTTCTAGAACAGAGGGAGAAAAACATGTCCATTTAAATGCAAACAGAAAATTGAAGTCACATTTATTTTAACACTCTACCAATGATAGATTGTTGAAGCCAGTTTAGAAGTAATTAAACCTACAATTATTTATCAGTAAACTACTCTATTAATTGAGCATACAAACGTCACTTTCAATAAGATAAATTTTATTACTGTATTAATTACAAATTTCTGCCTTTATGAAAAAGTGCTTCTGAAATTCTAAAGATCAATATTAATAAGCAAGGAAAAAAAATCATGTTTCAAATAAAAGTAATTTCTCCAGTGGAAAGATTCAGCTTTTTGCACCATCTTTTAAAGCAATTTTAATATCCTTAACAGTAAATTAAGCATAAATTGAGGCTATTGCTACAGCAGTTAAAATCTGACAAATGCCTACATATAATTGACATATTTAAAGGCTGTCAAGTTTCCATTAATCTATGCTTCAGAAAAAAATAAAGATCCGGTAGCTTAATTTTTGTCTAAAATTGGTCACTGTCTAGATTTTGACTGAAGTCTTGCAATTAAGCAGCCCTGACTTGAAGTATTCCGAATGTCCATTCAAAGCTTGTTTAAAATATTGGGGGGGGGGGGGGGGGGGTCAGCGTTGCTTTCTGCAGAAGGACTTTTGGGGAAGGGGGCAGGAAGGAACCATTCCTTGCTCCCCCCCCCCCTCCCCCCCCCGGACCAAAGAACACTGTGCTCTCTTTAGCATCCAAATAACCTACAGTAACTGTATGCAAACAAATGGAAAGAATGGACAGGGAGGGACAGAAGGGAGGAAGCAGGTGAATGACAATGCTCTCTCTGAAATTGATTGCAAAGCCCGGGGAAAGTCCTTGGACCACTACAAGTGCCAACACTGCAGGTATTACTTGATCTCAAAATGCAGATATAGAGCTGCTGATTTAAAACCAGCAATCAGACTAAATATTTAGTTTCTACACACAACCGCATAGAAGAATTCAAAGGTTATTTATCCTGTTCCATCCAAATATCTGCTGAGAGAAAATTCTGAATTTGAAACAACACACATAGTTTGATGGTAAATTTGTGCTCTTAAAAAGAAGGAATGGAAGCTGTTCCGGTTTATGTTAAGGACATATCCTAAAGGGTACTGGGCAAAACCCCAGAATGTTTAGTGGTTTTTGTCACCCATATCTACATACAAATGCTGTAGAGTTGGTTTTTTCGGTTAGGTTTTTGTGTGTGTGTTTTATTTCGGGGGGGATGAGTTTGTTTTTGTTCTGTTCCCCCCCTCCCCCATCATGCAGCTTCTCCCTCCTGCCTTCATCTCTTTTAATAACAGTGTGTTGGTTTAAGCCCTGCGGGACCGTACTTCAGTTCCCAAATGAAAAATAAACAGATAGTTGTTGCATTCTAATTCTTTTAAAGTACACTTACAATTATGCACAATTCTGAATGTAGCTCAAAGACAGAAAAATACCTGCTTCTATGTATTCTGTCTTTTTTTTTCCCCTCCATCTTGTTTTCATTAGAGGTAAAGTTTCTCTCTGATTTTCTTAAATTTTAGAGATAACATCTTAGGCTAGCTATGCTAAAATTTTTAGGTTCAATTTTGCACAATTCAAGACTAAATGTCTTTTTTCCACATGTCCAATTTTAGTTTCCCTTCTCTTCTCCTGAGTTACTCACAGCAGGAATAAAATTTCTACTCCCATAAGCTAAAATAATTGTATTATATTGAAGAAAGTTAGACAACGTAATGCAAACTTTTTTATTCAATCTACAGGTTCTCAGGAGTTTTAACATCATCAGCTGGAGGTGTATTAGGTAACACCAACCCATCCCATCTTGCACTGCACAGGCATTCATATGACTTTAAGATGTTCTTTATTTGTTTTTCTAAATCTGTTTAGGTAATTGAGAGAACCATTCTCCTGGCCAAAACACATGCATGCCCCATTCATCAATTAAGTGAAAGGAGGCTGCTTCAAGCCTATGCTCCTTCTTCCCCTTTCCAAGCATCTTCCTATGCTCCACTCCTACATCCCTCATTATGTTGCTATCTAGGTTTACCTCCTCATCCCACTAGCTTCAATTTCTGCTCCCAGATTTCAGCTAGCTATATGCCAGGCAAAGAACTGGCACTATAACCACCCTGCTGAGGTGAAGCTGTTTCCCACAACCTGTTTGCTAATGTGACAGGGCTGCCAAAGGCACAAGTGATCTATAAGGTGTCACATATTTGGCATGTCTAAAGAAGAAAAGATGGCAATAGCTCATGCCTCCCTGAAGACCTCAGGCTCTTTATTCAGCCAGCCTATCTGCTGCCAAGACATCAGGAATATTTGAAAACTGATGTTAGCCTAAGAATTTGAATTAATTTAGACAGCCACACACAAGGTGTGGGAAAACTGGAGAAAGAGAGAGCGAAGCCATAACCTAACCACCCCATATATTCTGTTACATGAAGAATATTTGTTTATATTTCAAGTATCTATTTCAGTACTCCCAAACATGGGAAGCACCTATTCCAGGGCACAAACTAAAAATAGACTAGGGACACATTTTGTGCAAGGCTCATCATGACTAGAGCCGATAAGTTCCCTGAAATAACATCAAGAAGTTGTTCAAAGTTTCTGAAACCTTAAAGACTAGCATCTGTTAGCTTAACAGTGAAGCTGATCTGAAAACTAAGCTTGCCCACAGAAGAATTTATTCCCATGTTATTCTTTTTTATCTTTCCACACAAAATATAAGTTTGTATCTTTTACTATAGTTAGATCAGAGGCAATGCATTCTGTCAACATGTATTAATTTCATCTAGTTTCAGTATCAAATCATACCTAACACAAATGGTCCACATCCAATTGAAGAGTCAGGAAGAAAAAACACTGTCCCTTCCAAACAGGAAATACCTTCACACTCCAATCCTTCTCTATCCAGAAGTTACACATTCCCAAAGAGTAAGTTTGATTACTCATCTTTAAAGTTAACTTTGCTTTGGTCTATCTTCAAGGTTCTGTGGCTAGGCTAATATTCTGTTCCCTAGTTAGAAATCTGTCATTTGCATCACCATCATTGCATTTCAAGCTTGGCCAATTCTGCTTCCACATCCAGTTTTTAGCTTTTCTGAAGAGACAGCTGAGATACTGCAGCTATAACTTTTTTTTTTAAAATGTTTCAGCTATAACTTTTTTTTTTAAAATGTTTCAGTACCTTCCCAATAAGAAAAAAAGACCTCCACTTGGCTTTATAAGGTAACAACTATTCATACTGCCTTAATGCAGCATAAATCCTATATTACCGCAGCACAACCAACTCATAAATGCCTGCTAAGCTACCCTAGCTGCTTAACCATTAGCACTGTTGGGGACAAAAAGAGACCTACCAATAGTGAGATCGTGGACTGGTTGAAACCGCTTGTCTGTAAACTGTAACAATAAACATGATTTCCCAACACCTAAAAAAAAAAAAAAAAGAAGTTTTAAGCAATTTTTTTTAATAAATCTGTTAAGAACCAATAGACATTACAGTGAATGGTATATTTTGTTTAAAATTCATAACTAGAACTTGAGATACTAGATTTCACCTACTTTGAAGTGTATGCAACTTTTTCATAACACAACAGCTTTTAAAGTTCCAGAAACATTAAAACCAAAGCAGTTATTTTCAAAATTTGAAAAAAAAAAAATTTGAAAAAGCAGTTATGCCTTTAAAATTATGTGCAAAAAAGTTTCCTAACAAACCTTCAAAGTATCATTTCACATCCTCTCTCCACAGTAACTACAGGTCTAGCTACTCCTCACAACCTTACATCTACTTCCCCTTCAGTATTTTCAGCTTTCTTCCGAGCTAACTAGATCCTCAATAACACCTCACTCCCACCTATGTCTTAATTTATCAGCTGAGGCAACAGCAGTACAGATATGGCTGCTTACAACCACTATGTGCTACTGCCCACTAGTTTCCAATAGGCCAAAAAATAGCCCAGGCAGAATTGGCAACAGCTGAGTTCACATTACAGCTAGCCAACACACTGTCCCCCTCACATATCCTAATTTCCAACCCAAATGGGTTAACTACTTCACATTACATGGACACTAGTCAACAAATGGGCAATTTCTCCTGTATGTGAAAGCACAGAAAAGTAAAAGTTAATGCAGTTGATAGGAGTACTCAAACTACCTAGGTCTGTAAACATAATGCTTTTTACAGTTAATCTTTCCTTGTTCTTTTACTTCAAAGGGTCATTCTTCCTGTTCTGCTCAGTCAAATTTCCTATTGTCAGCCTTTTAAAACTTGACAGTTGTACATTTGATGTACATACATTTATAATCTAAACTATTATCACATAACATACAATACTGTAGCATCCAAGTTGCTGCTGTACTTTGCTTTATCTGTCCAGGAAGGTAAGGCTATTTTAGCCACATACTAGAGGTCAGCAACAGCTGATCAGAAGTGACATATCTGGTAATAAAAAACAGCAAACAAAGGGGTAAGGAAAACACTGCAAGACACAAGATATGCATACGAGAGGTTTGCATATAGTGGCATTGACCTTTCTACTACAAAATTCAGCAAAGTTTTTTAGTATGGTTTCATGAGGAAACAAAGCCTATGCAATTGTAATCACTGCCCACCTGTCATTTTGGTCTTAAAAAGCTAAGACTAGTGGCCAGTTTCAAACAAATCTAACAAACAGCAGACTTGCATTTAGTTTTGTCACAAAACGAGTTGTGACAAATTGATGACACTCTGAGATTAATAACCCAAGTGATGCAGCAATTCCAGCAGCCTAAGCCAGTTGATGGTACTGCTATCCCTACTCTCTTCCCTACAGCATGTTTGAGCCCATTTCTCCACATGGCTTAGATAAATTCTGAAGCAGTTTCAGTTGTCAGATTAGCGTGCTAACCCAGCGGACAAGAAGAGTGACAAAGCAAACAGAAACGGCTTAATGCAGGGTCGGACAAGCATGAGAGTTGGTTCAAATGAGGGAAAAGAAATGCAGCAGCCAGCAGATCAACAGCTTAGACTGGCATGGAACTGCAGTCCAAGGCAAAGTTTGCAGCATCGGCCTTAACAGATCTCTTTCCTTAGCTCTCTGGCATATGATAGCAAGCTGTCAGAACACAAGCAGCTTGGAAGCAGGTATAGATTTTGTCCAACAAAATTAGTGGACTTGAGAAGTGGATGAGGAATGGGGGAGGGCACTGGAGGTAAGAAAGAATCAGGGAAAAGGACAGGCAGAATACTGGTGCTGTTGGGGCACTGAACACAAAACTCTATGGACTTAAAACATTCAGAATTCTTCTACGCACAGAACACTGTTCATATATACAGATAACCAACAAAATACAGCTGCCCCATTGCAGAACATAATCACCATCCCACTTACAAAAAACCCCCACCTATAAATCACAGCAGAATGTAGAACAGCTTTTACTATTAATCTTCCAAAGTGATTTCAGTATCACTGGATAAACCAGAACCTCAAAACTATCCAATATTCCTGCACAAGTCTTACTAACATTAGAAAAATATTTTTAAATCTAATCAAAGTGACACTTGATTATGTGTCCCAACACCAGTTCTCAAGTGGCAATCTGATATTTCCTTCTCCTTGTAAGGCTGGTGACCAGCCTGTTGGTTCAAGAGAACATACAAACACTAGTGTCAGCACAGCAAAAATGACAGACAAGCACAGCCCCTTTGATGCAAGGCCTGTCTCAAACTGGCACAAGATGCATCTCTAGTTACTGCTATGAGGCCTTTTGGGAGCAGGCTGCAGACTGATGGCTTCACACACAGAAAGAGAATAACTACTTTCTGTTCAAGGCCACTCCTGCTACTTCAGAACCTTCCATCAAAAAACATCTGGAAGTCTCTAAATTTTATACTGTTATTGACTGGAAAAGGGGTTAAAAAAATTGCAAACAAAGCTGTAATGCCTGTTAAGTTTAGGTTATAATCCATTTTAGATAATATTTACAAATATTTTACTGCCTATATGTGATAGTATTTTTTTGGTTTAATTTTATAGTTTTAAGACATTGCAAGTTTGTAACAGGAAAGTTCTTACAACAGTAGTTTGTGGCCCATTCACTTCCAGAGCTGGAGCAGACTGCGCTATCCTAGACACAGTCAAGAACCTGTATCAGGAACAGGAGCTGGATATGAACTCCCGAGCAGTTGACCACCTTGTGACATAAACAGATGCTGCAAATATCAATTAACAGCTGCATGGCAGCTAATTCCATGGCATACAGATAGTTTAAAGTAACTACACTGGTTAACTCTAAGAGCAAAATGACTGTTTACCAGGTACCTCATTCACTTATGCCTGAAACGAGGCAGACACTCCAGGAAAAGTAGTTGAGCATGTCTTACAGTAGTCAATTGTAGAACACAAAAGAGATTCAGTTATTAACTCATTCTCCATTTTACTGCCACAATTACTTTAATATAGCTTCAGATGAACCACCCCCAGACAAAAAAGTCTTAGTATCTTAAAACAAGAAATGAGCAGAGCTTGGATACACTTCACCAACAACTACAGTAAACAAAAGCAGAACAAATAAAAGAACAAATTAAAACAATGGGTTATGTGCTCAGAGGGGAGACGGCGTACTTCTTTGCAAGTGCCTGTTCTAGGATGCCTTCATCAATTCTTAATACCCAAACAGCACTGGGAAGTGGAACTTGTGCTACAGCAGTTTTACCCTCCAGCTCTGAATTCCAAACCAGCAGCCTGAGCTGTTTCTCCAAATTCCTCTGTCTCCCTTAACAGCTTCCCCTATCTGGGTGCCATTCTGCAATCAATTTCCCTAGGCAAAAGGTCACCAGAGCTTTGCTCTTGTCCACCTTGGCTCAGCCACCATTCAACACCTCCCTTTCTTATATCTACAGTAGCGTTTATTTTACTGCTCAGCAAGCCCAAACAGCTCAGTGGTAAAGTGAACCTCTCCCTTCCCACTCCTAAGATTATGCAACAAACTAAACCAAGAAACCAATCCACTATAAAACTACAGTCACCCAAAACACCAGTATGTGCATGAGACATGGGTTACCAAATAAATAGAAGAGGAAAGGGTTGCTCTTTTCAGTAGTAGGCTGCACTTACAGCAATTAAAAAAGCAGTTCTGGAACCATAGCACAGGTAATGACTTTTGCTAGAAGAGCTGACTTGCTTCCTTCTCCCCTTCTAGTTCCTGTGACACCCTGTGAATTCGGTAAGGAAAGTTCAGTCATCAACTGCTAACTCAGAGGTGCACTACTATCAACATGAGGAAAACTTCCAGGCTTTTCTTACCACTAGACAAAACTCAGTGTTCCTTCCACTGATGTTTGTCTTAGAAAGCTGATGTGGCTCAAAACGCCTCAAAAAAGTGGGGAGAGGGGGCTAATATCATTTCCTTATTTGTTCACATAAGCACCACTATAGCCCAAGAAAAGTGACAAGAGGAAAAGAATTGCAGTAGTTGTCATCCCAACCTAGTTATCAAAATTGAATCCTGAAGACAATCTCTTTAATCAACTAGCTGCCACTGATGGGTAGACTCACTCCTTCCCACACAGTTCCACCTCCTTACTCGAAACGGCTCTTACGCTTTTCTGACCTATCTACTATTTGTTTGGTTTTGTTTTTTAAGTCATCTCTGTGAGCGAACTGGCTTTTCGAAGGCTCAGACAAGCTCTGATGCTGACTGCTCATAGTTGAGACAAGGAGTGGTAACCAGGTCCACCTGTTTTGCCAGCAAATGAACATTGGAAGAACTCAGCCATCTCACAGAACTGTATTCTTCTTGTTGATTCACAAGACAGGGTGATCAATCAGCCCACCAACCACAGAAATGAAGACCTACTCTCCCTTTATCTTGCACTCACCGATTCTCCTACATCCAGTCTCCTTCCTTGAAAGCACACTAGACCTTGGAAAGCACTTCCCCCGACCAACTCAGCTGATTCAACCACTAAGTAAAAAGTTAACCCAAAAAGTAGGTAGTTTTCCATTGCTGTTAGTGGGTTGATTCAGCTCGTAGTAGACTATTAGACCCATACACCACAAGGTAAGGGTAGCAAGACCTCCTCTTTCATGTGTAATCAACTGTGTCAGCTTGGATGCCCACGAAGCCCAATACTAACTGAGCTGCTTCTTTTACCTTCCTTCAGAAAACAAACAAAAATAAATCTTTAAATAGGCCAAGGACAGTCTCAAACAATGGACAGGTCTCAAATAACAGAGATTTTAAAACCAATGCACATTTAAACCAGGTAATTAAATAGTGCAAATGACACAAGATATACACCTGTAACCTGGCTTATGAGGTATTTCTAGTTCTCTCTAGGAGTCTGCACAGCTTCCATGTTTCATAAGCCCTTTTCTTATCACAGGGCACAAGCTCATTCCTTCTCTCCTTCCTCTCCAATCACAGCATCTTTATGCAGCTCAGCAAAATTACCCTTTTGCAGGCCTAAGTATAATGAGACAATAACTTAAAAGTTTTTTTTAACCTCTTTTCAGCCAGTTATTTGTTAGTCAAAATGCTGTCATTAAATGGGAAAATCTAAATAAAATTACTAGGAAGGACAAACTACAAAATTCCAAACTGTTAGTTACAGAGCAAAGGAACTTTACATACCAGTGTAAGCATGGACAAGAAGGGAAGAAAAATAAGCTCCAAAATCCTTCAGGATGGCTACACAGGTTTGGGAAAACTGATGTCATAAAATGGCTTTTTAACTCTTAAAAATTATTCAGCTTCAATACTTAAATATACATTGTTGTAAAATATTTACAACAGCGTATCTAAAACAATGATTTTTCTTTTCTACATAAAAATTAGTGCAGACTTACAAACCGAAAGGAGCTGTTCAGCTTTATCACATTTCATTTAGTATGGCACGACCCATCTGCTAACTGCAGGTTTTAAAAATAAATAAAAATTACTTCCAAAGCAAATTAAGCTACATGAATCTATACAAAAACCTTTTCATGTCCTGGATGATCACAACACACTTAGAAAACTGCCAGCCATTCATAATAAAATGGTTTTAATCAAGAGGAGGGAAAAAGTTGGATTTTTTTAAAATTAGAGGTTAGACTTAGTATGAGGGTTCACAGTAACAGTCTCATGAAACCATCTGTATTGTATGGGCATCTACTTATAGTTTGTTAATTCCAGTTAACTTCTAAGAGGCTAAGAAGATATACAACACCTAATATCTGCTCTTTTAGGAATGAAAGTATCAACAAAAGGGTCTCAAAGCAAGATGTAAGTGAAATGCTGGGGTTTCAACCCCAAGCCCCAAATTAAGGTTGACATATGGGTGATTCCCACAGCCCTTCACAAAGGGGGGGGTGAGTTTACCTTTAGGCTTCCCTCCAGGGTGGTGCCGGCCTTGCAGACAGAGCCATTGGGTAAATGAGCCCCAGGTGTCTGCATTAAGTGAGCAAAGGTCAGGTGTCCCACTGAGGGATAAAAGCCGGGACCCCTTGCAGGCAGGGGCAGTGTCTGTCTGTGAGGTGGATGCACTGTGCAGAGTTCCCTGTTGGGGAAGGGCCTCCTGCCTCCCTGGGACTGGGCTCCAGTCAGGTCTGGCTCTTGTAAGTGTGGCCTGTGTAGAGATTCAGTATGTGGCTTCCTTGGTCTTATGTGTTTGGCTCGTTAACCCAGTTGTCGCCCATCCCTTCTATGGGAGTCTGCATTTCACTGTTTATTCCACCCACTGTTGGTCATGGGGTGTCATTGTTGGGGTCATTAGGATTGATGTTGATTATGTATAATCTGATTGACTTGTTTGTACCCCCAGTGCTCACCCATGTACTGACCCTTTTGTATCAAATACAGTCTGGTTATTGGTTCATCTTTATGCTGGCTGTGTCCTTTATGCTAGGCCTGATAATTGGCAAAACAGTAGTACAGATCCATACTCTGTTTTTCAGTACAAACTAGTCTTCAAGCTATCATGGGGTGTTAACAGAAACTCTAATGGGATGAAAATCTGTTTAGCTGAGAACTATTGGTACAAACATGTAGAAAATAAGGGCAAGAGACTCTGGAAATGCACATT
Source organism: Athene noctua (assembly GCF_965140245.1). Classification (NCBI taxonomy): domain Eukaryota; kingdom Metazoa; phylum Chordata; class Aves; order Strigiformes; family Strigidae; genus Athene; species Athene noctua. The sequence continues at coordinate 41,118,802 of NC_134038.1, forward strand.
GCTAGCGAGTAACAGCTGCTGTTCCAGAACAAAGTGCAATGATGCTAGAAACATTTCACAAGGACTGAAAAATAAAGCCAATTCAATTGCTTAGTTTTAACACTTGAGAATCTCCTAGACAAGAGAAATGGTTGACTAGACAGTTTGCTTTACTCTAGAGAGTGAGAATTAGATCACCAAGCTACTATATTTTCTTTCATCATCTTCCCCTAATAAGAATAACTTTGAGATATTGTTGGTTTATAACAAGCAACTATCTGCTGAAATTGAAAGGCAAGTGTAAGTTCATTTACGCAAGAAGCTCTGAGGGTTGCTGAACTAACACATTCAAGAAAGCAGAAGACAGACCTCCTTATGAAAGATGCAGCAGCTCTGATCATAAAGAAACATTTAGATGGGATACCATTGACAAGTTATGTTGGTGGCAAGAAATCTGACCACTGCAACACTGGTAATTCAGGTATACTAAAGTTCAGTAGCATTCTCTAGTGGAATTTAGTAAACATACTGTAATATAAGAAAATCATGCTTAATGCGTATTAAACATTCTGGACAAAAATAATTCCAGCTCTAGCCTTCACAGAAATCTTGTGTATCATTCCCAGTTTATTCCCATGTGGTACACTGCTGGTAACCAAAACATTTAAGCAGATGTCACCATCACACAGAAAAACTTTCAAGAAAAAAATGACAAATTTGAGCCACCAACTGCAAGAACAGGCAATGCTAAGACTGTTTACCCTAACTGAGGTCAAAGTCCATCTCGACTTCAGCTGGTGGCCAAAAGCAGATGTGTAGGGAAGAGTGGACAAACACACCAAATCCTACCAGCAATCAAAATGGAATAAACGCTACCAACTACCAAGGAAAAGGTCTTGGAGGTACAGCCCTAAGCAGAATGCACCACAAATGCTTCTAAATGCGTTTGCAAACTCCTACAATATTACAGAAACATCCAGATCAAAACATTTGGTCCATAATGGTTGGACTAGATCTTTAAGGTCTATGATGACCTTATGATTCTATGCTTCTATGATTTTTCCTGGTTAACTCTCAGGGCAGTCAGTACTTCATAATGCTTCTATTTTTCCCTTAAAGATACCATTTTCATGAAATCTCACAGCTACTATCCCACTGATAAAATGTAAAAACCACACAGATTTATGACAATGTTGTTTGAGTGACTGAAAAACAGCCATGCTATTTCAGGTCTCTCCCACAACAGAGAACTAACTAGATCTTAAATCAGTTCTGACTATATTGAAAATTTTTTTTAAAAAAAAATATATAAAATGTAACAACCAGAATTGAATCAGTCCCGTGTTCTTAAAGCTACCGTACCTGAAGTACCAGCAGAAGAAAAAGCCACTGAATGTCTTTTTGAAAGACACCAATGAAGCAAGCAACACAAGGGGACTAGAGCTGTTGAGCAAAAAGCAGTCTCCCACAGTCAGTTTCTGTGGCTGTCATTTTAAGAGACTAAGATCATGCTGAATTCCTGTGTTCAAGCAGATGAAAGCATGTGGAATCACAATTCAGAGAAGACACATGCAGGTGTCTTGTATAACTGCAGAGGTTTTTCATTGGTTTGTTTATGGTTCACGTAACCCACTTTGTTTTGTAGTGCTGAAAAGGCAGAGGAGCTAAATGCTAACATCTGTCCTCAGCTGATGCTGCCTTACTTTTCTCCTACAGTTTGTTTACAACTAATTGCTGAGTCACCAGACAGCTGATCCAGTTCCAAAGACTCTAAATAAGTCCTAGAGATAAATTTCTCGATCGCTATGAACATTATATGGCCTGCAAGGCCACTGGCATATCTTTACTGGCTAGAATGCTGTGGCAGACCACCACTGGAACAGAACAGGACATCCCCAATCCACTCTTAATTTCCATCAGCAAAGCTGTGAGTTCAACTGCCTTCATGTGAGGGACAGCAGTAATAACTAAACCATCACAGTCATTTTGGCAACAAATAACTGTGCACAACATAATATAGCTACTACTGAAAAGCTAATTTAGAACACTGAAAAGCTTAATAGGAGATCTATATAACAGCAAAACTAACGTACCACTATTGGCATATTTAATTCACCTCAAGAATGCTCTCTGCAGTAGCTTTAATTAGCTTCCTGTATCAACTCTGAAAAAAAGCCATGGAAATCTAAGAAACAAAGAAAACACACCTGCGAGTTGTTGTCCTCTGTTTCTTTTTTCTATCTTATTCTTCCCATATTTAGCGCCTAAGCAGCTGAAACAACTTCAGAAGTGACACACATCCATTCTGTATTTCATATTTCAAGCAAAGTGCAGAACAGAGCATTACACTGAGGATACTTCATTGTAAAAATTTAATCGGTATATGATCAACGTACCAAAGCAACTGTTTGCTGCTATCTCTACCATTTTAATGATTACAGTTTTTAGAGATACACCAGAACTGGCCTCCTCTTCTGAAGCACAACCATTCTGAATTCTGCACTACCATTTTGCATCACCCTGCGAAGACAAACTTCTTCCTTCTCCTCAATTTGCACAGGTGATCTCCTGTCCTCTGGTTTAATGAACTGTCACTCACCTAAATACTCGAGAAAAATCAGAATTTTTGATCATCATCTACAGCCTAATGGTTCTGACACGGTTGTTATAGCTGTGATGTGTTTCTTAAGACTCATTTGTACTACAGCTGCTACTGCAGTAGCCTAAAAAAGCTTCCAGAAATTAAACGTAGCTTAAAAAAAAAAAATATCACAGAGCAGTTGCATCCAGTGTTTTAACAACCTCATGTGTAATGCAACTGTAATGTATAATTATACTACAGCAACAGATAATTTGGTTCATAGGTATGAAGTACAATTATGCAGGTATCCTTATATCCTTAGAATAGCAGGTAAAATGACAGCTGTGTCACCAAACTTAATTAAAGAAGGCATCTTTTCTGGTATGAGGAAAACAAGAAGATGCACAACACAGGCACAATAGTTAACTATGTTAGTTACCTCGTCCTGACAACAGTCTGATGAAAGTATGCTTGCTATATATATCCACTCTATGCTGAGAAAGCATAGAATATATTGGCAAGGAGGCTTCAAACAGCACTTCCTATCAGCACATGGAAGCCTGCAGCACTCATAAGCATTAACAAGCATTAGTATTTGTTACACAACAGCAAAGAGAATGCAGCAAGTTTTTAAAAAGTGGCAAGCAAAGGAATGAGGAAGGGAAGAGACCACAGAAGCAGTCTGAAGCATCTGGGAAAGCAGTGGTCAAAAAGCCCCCAAACCAATAGTTCCTGTAAATGGGAAGGAAATAGCCAGGGCTTCTACTTTTCCTCTGGCAGCATGTCTTGACTCAGTTTGCTACAGCACCTCCAGCCGCGGCTGGAAACGGCATCCTTGTGGCCTGAGCTGAAGGTACCTCAAAGCAGCAGCCCTGGCCTTGCCACAAAACTGCGGGATGGCATGTGGCACCTCTCAGGCCTCACCGCTGTGGGGATGCAATGAAGGGGCATTACCCAGGTGCAAGTTTTGCAGTGACAGCGCCTTCTTCCTCTCCCCTCCCCCGCTCAGATGCCGCAGCCAGGGGCGTGCCACAGCCCGACCTGCCCCGCGGCCTGTCAGCCAGGCCCGGAGGCGGCTGTCAGGCCTCCAGGCCTGGTGCGGGGCCCAAGGCCTCCGGGCGCGGAGCCGCCGAGAGGCAGGCCGAGGCCCCGGGCGGGGCCCAGCGCAGAGGCGGGGGGGAGCCGCCTCTTCGCGCAGGGCCACCACGTCGACGACGCCAGCACTGCGGAAATGGAAGCGGGGAGCCGGGCCCCGCTCTCCGCTCCGCCCGCCCCCCCGCTCCCGGGGCGGCCTCTCCTCCCCGCCCCCGCCGCCTACCTGTGTCCCCGATGATGATATACTTGAAGAGATACGCGTAGGCCATGGCCGCCCGGTCCCCGGCTCTCCGGCTCTCGCTCGCTCCTTCGTGACGCGCGCGCTCTCCCCCCGCCCCCGCTGTCAGGGCTCGCGCTGCGGAGAGGTGGAAACGGTTAACGGCCACCGGGCGGCGGCCCGCTCCCGCCGGGCGCCTCCGCGGCCACCGCTCGCTCGCTCGCTCCCTCCTACCTCCGCCCCCGCGCCGGCGGGCTCGCTCGGTCGCTGCTGCCCTCCCGCCGCTCCCCGAGGCGCCGGGGAAGGCAGACGCGGCGGCGGGAAGAGCGGGCGGCGAGAACAATAACAAGCGCCGAGCAGCCCCGGACCCCTCCGGCAACGTCACGCACCCACCTCCTCGCTCCGCCCCGCCCCCGACCCGGAAGTGCTGAGGTAGCGTCGGGCGCGCGGCCGCCTCCCGCCGGCGTGGGGGCGGGGCCTCGCCGCCGGCCCCGCCCCGTCGCCGGCCCCGCCCCGTCGCCCCGCGGGGGCCGAGGGGAGGCGGCTGGGCGGGCTCCGCCGGTGCCCTCGACCCGGGGGCTTGCGCGGCCTGATCCCCCTCCCTCGCCCGCTTTAACGGGAGCCGGGGCCTGGGGACGCTCTTTTCGCTTTGGTGGGAGGAATAAGGTGCTCCGGCGCCGGGACGCCGGGGTCTCGCCAGAGCGGGTGTGGTGGCGGCGGGCGCGGTGGCGTCTCCCCCCGCGGTGAACCCCGAGCGGCTCCGCGGGGAGGGGGAGAAAGTTGCCGCTCGGGGAGAGGTCCGGAGAAGGAGAATGAAGGCGGTCGGGCCTGTGTTGGGCGCTGCTTCGCGCCAGGGTCAGGGGTGCTGAGGTAGCAGGATGCGGCAGAACCCCAGCGCGGCTGGTTGAAGCGTTTACGGTGTTTCTGGTTAGGAGGATCCAGGGAAAAAGCTTGAGCTAAGGCTGCGAAGCCAGATCTGAGCTAGAGAAGCCTCTGAGCATAAGCACCAGAGAGCAATTCTGTACAGCGTTGTTTTCATCACTTATCAAACTTGATTTCTGGCTTTTAAAGTTTTTTTTTCCTTTCTGATTTCCCTCGTTGGACTGGAAGCAATGAGCCAGGAAGGCAGCCTAAGGTCACAGCTGCTGCTTAGGACTTTCTGCTTGGAGTTCACATGGGACTGGTGACTTGGAAGAAACGTCAGGGTCTCCCTTATTCTAACCTGCTTCGCAGAGTGCCCTGTGTATGCAGACCTTTGGCCCTGGAGCAGTCAGAGGCAGCTTGGCTCACGGGTCGGTTGCACGCCGAGGCTACGTCAGGTGCAGGGCAATGGTGAAGGGGTAGGGCGTTCCACTCGGGTGCCGAGGCCGATGATGATGCTTCGGGGTGCGCGTCCGCAGAGCTGCTTGTTGACTGTGAGTTGGTGGGACTGTTGAAGATCTGTCTGCGTTTTCTTCATATGTAGTCACAGGTCTACTGTTCTGGCTGGACCAGTCTGGTAGCTTTTAACTTTATAAAGGTTTTGATTTGTGGTGCGTCAAGTCAACAGCTTTGACAACATTGACTTCCACTGCTTCTAACAGGTGTGGGTCTAACTTAATTGTAAAAACCTTCAATAAAGCTGATTATGCCAAATCCTGTTTCCATATTTCATGACCTGCAACCCAAAACTAGATCTTTTTTTACTGTCCTCTTCCCTGTAGACATGTAAAAAAGGTGATTGCTTTAAAGAGAAAGAAGCTCCTTTATATATTCTAAACATTTTCCACATGAAAAATTTACATTCCCTTATCAGTCATTTTTTCTCCTCTTTTTTTTTTTTTTTTTTCCTTTTCTTCTCCATAATTCTCCCAGTTTCTCAACACTATTTGTAAAGTGTGGAGTCCAAAGTAGTTGTTCTCATGTGTCCATAATACCAGCCTCATCACCTCAAAACAGTCATATGAGTATCTCCAGTCTTGCTCCTCTCTGCGTCTGATTTTTACCTTTTTTTTTTTCCCCCAATAACATCTGAATTCTATTTTTCATTCTAGATCCCTATTCTAGACAGTTACCACCCAAATATATCTATACATTTGCTATCTCCTTATTAAGCACTGTTTTTCCTAATTTTCAGTAATTTTGATCACGGCCAGTCAGTTTGTCAAACATCTGATTTTTAAATTTTTATTCCATCTTGGCCATCTTGTTACCCAGGTTGTTTATGAAAATATTGAATAGGTCTTGCCTGGACTGGACAGAACATTGAAAGCGACATGTGAAATTTTCTCCTAGTTTAAAAACTACACACAGAAGAAAGCCACTTCCCCATTATTTTATGTACAAGAAACGAAGTCTCAATATAAATTTTTGCTAACAGTTCCTATCCAAAATGAGTTTTCTCATAAAAACAGGGTTTTGCCTTGTTTTCTATGACAGTTAGGGTTCTGTTTTCACATACCCCTGTGCGCGAGGCTCTGTGTTCCCTGTCCTGAAAACTGGCATCTGGATGAAGTCGAGCACCTTGGCTGAATGAAAAGCTGCAGTTGGAGTCGGCTGTTAAACCCGACCAAGAACTCACACTAAAACAAGACTTCCTGTGTGCTCCCTCTACAGCTAAGCCCCTCAACTGGCGTTGGCACTACTTGTTCACAGGGGTTTGTGTGACCTTAACCACAGGAAATAAAGCTGCAGGAAACCCGGCCGTAAGCAGGTCACAACTCATCCAGTGTAAGTGAAGGTTGCTGCTAACAGAGATCGGGCAGCTCTGCCCACACTAACCCGCTCTTGGACCCTCCCTTGTTCTGGCACTGTCAGAGTCACCTGCTGAACTGGGGAACAAGGAGTGGCTAAGCTTTAATTTTTACATATTAGCTTTCAGGCAAATTCATTCTGGGTCCCACAGCCACACCAACAGACTAAAATGCTTTTGGCAGCCTTGTCAGACAGATCCTACCTCTGACCCACAGTCCTCACGCCTCAGAGAGGATCCCGTGGTTGTGAAGGCTAAAGCCCATTCTCTTAGACCAGTCATGCAGACAGGTTTTGACTCAGGCACCTCTCCCACGGCTGGCAAGATGAAGGAGAATTGTGTGGGCTTCTGTGTCCTTCACCTTCTCCTTCAGAGCCCTGCCATCACTCATGGCATGCTCCAACTCTCAGGGATTCCTCCATGGTTGAGCCACAAAGGGTATTACTCTGAGGGCTGGTCAAGCCTTGGCAATCTGTTCTCAACATCCCAGGGTAATAAATTTCAAGTGTATTTGGTGGGGAAAGGCTTTTTAATAGTGCCTGTAGTGATATGACAAGGGGTAATGGTTTTAAACTAAAAGAGGGTAGATTCAGACTAGATATAAGGAAGACATTTTTTACAGTGAGGGTGGTGAAACACTGGAACATGTTGCCCAGAGAGGTGGTAGATGCCCCATCCCTGGCAATATTCAAAGTCAGGTTGGATGGGGCTCTGAGCAACCTGGTCTAGTTTGGCAAATGTCAAGGGGAGTTGGACTAGATGACCTTTAAAGGTCCCGTCCAACCCAAAGTATACAATTCTGTGAGTCTGTGATTCTATGATTTTGTTTATTTCACCGACAGGATTTGGTGTCTTAAGTTTCCAAGTTATGTGATCTTCTAGATTCCATGTTTGACACAAGCAAAATTATCCTGATGTGAATGAATTAAATCTGATCAGAAAAGGGTATTTCCTCTTTGTAAAATTGCAGATTGCTGATGGGGAGAAAATACCGACATTACAGAATCTCCAGTGAAGTGGAAGGTATCCTTAACACCACTACTTAGCCATCTAACAGCCTGCTGATGATGTGACTGACAGTTCAGAGGGAAGGCTGCCGTACCTGTTTCTGCTCTGGCAGCCTGGTAAGTCAGACGGGTAACCAACTTGCAGGTGACCCACGTGGCAGGGCTATGACCCACTGAATGGCTTGGTGACTGCTCGGCTTGGGTCAGGAGCTGCACTGTGTACAGAGAGCCAGGCCTCTTCTGGTTAGCCAGGCAGCCAGCGGTGCTGGGGAGACTTTGCGTGTACACATCTGTGGAGTATTTCAGTCACTTGTGATGCTACTGTTGGGATACTTATGGAATCGGTGTTTGGTAGAGGCTTGCAAGGATAACATGCAAGAATTCATTGCTTATGCTATCCCATGGTAAATACAAACTAATTTGCTGCTGGATAAGAGACTATATACCTAAGTTGTTGAGTGTTACCAGCTGTTTTGCGAAAATGAGATGCCTCCAACTAGAGATTAATGTTAAACTGATTGTCCTCCAAGTTATGTTTAACATACATTTGTTTAACTGCTATTGAGGCATGTAAGTAAATAGGTATTGTATTTTTTCATTTTTTACCTCTCACTGAGATGGGGAGTCTAAACAACCTTAGATTGATGGTGCAAGACTGGGGAACTTGCGCAAAGACAAAAGGAGGTGTATGGGGCTGTTCGCAAAGACATACCAGGTGCTGATAACGTTGCTAGGCTACTATCTCCTAGCTCAAAAAGAAGCCTCCTCTGGTCCTTGAAGTTGTGGGTATCAGCAACAGATTACCTCACAAACTGGCCGTTCAGTCTGGTCAGAAGCCAGAGAACAACTGAGGCTGCGCAGAGCAACAGGGTGAAAAGTTCATCAGCGAGGAAGAAGAGGTACTTCATCTATACGACCCCTGTCCAGGAATCTGCGAGACCCCTGCCCGGACTTGAAGAGCTCATCGCGCAGGCGCAAGGGGAGGAGACCTGATTACCATGAGAAGGAAGGGGAGGGGAGGTGGGGATAGGCTATGTATATGTATAGGCGTTCTATGAATATGCACTACTTTGTAACATATAAGCCAGACGGGAGCTGCAAACGGCACGCATGCTTGTGGTGGAGCGATCCCCCATGCGCCCAGCGCTGAATAAACATACCCACTTTATAACTCCACAGTTATAGAGTGATTTTTTCCACAAGTCATCACCTGCCTAAATTCCCATTTTCCAGAGAAATTAATATCGTCTTTTGTTAAGCATTAATACTTTAACAGAAGGCTACCATGGACTCAATCTCACTTATTAAAAAAATTATTAGCCAGGAGATATTAAAGAAGTAGTGGTTATTCAATATTGAAACATAATGCTTGCAGAGGTTTGCTTTGCTTTTGCTTTTTTGTTAATGTTCTCTTGAACAATACATGTTATCTGTGACTTTATATAACATGCTCTTTAGAAATGCAATGAAATATTTCACTAAAATGACAGTATCAGGATTATATTCTGGCAAATTTGATACACTTGAGGAAACTAGAGTTTGTTCTTTTTCCTGTGTCACTCAGTTTTTCCCTAAATTTCTGTCATTTATCACTGTGTGAACTCACTTGGGGTTTGTAGCAAAGCTTTAGTCAGGATCCTTACCACTAACAGTATTATTTAGGAGAGAGCCATGGAGGCATCCAAAGATCTAGATACTCTGCAGAGCTAAGCATTAGACTGGATTTTTTTTCTGGAAACTGAAACAGAAAAGCAGAACCCTAGTGTAACATCTGAATACAACTACACTTTATTTATCATTTGCATTGTACTGTCATTTAACTGTTAGAAGTCAATCTCCACTGCTCTTGGGTTTAACTTAAAATTTTTAAATAATTCCTTTGTGCTGTTAAATTATTTATACAGATGTTGAGCAGGAAATGTTATTTTCTAGTGTCTGGCATTTAATCTGTCTGTATGTACTTTTTCTGGACATTAATTGTATGCTACAATTTATCTTATTTGTGAATTTTATTTAATAATTTTGAAAAGATTAGATTTGTATTTTACATAAGTAACAAGGCAAAATATAGTGTATTTTATTTATTATAAGTGTTGAGAATGGGATACCACCTCATGTGGAAATATACAAAGCAGATCCTGCAGGAAGACAGTCAAATGTATCTAAATCTCAATGAAGATCTGCCTTTGAAAAGAGAGTTTCTAGGTACCTCTTAAGCATAAAAAGTGAAGAGCCCCTTGTCAGCCATCCTAGTTTCCCCTTTATTTAAAGAAGATCTAGGATATTTTGAAGTGTTATAAATTCCATCATAGAATCCATTTAGATATTATTAACATGGGGGACTACAGGGACAATCTGGCCTATTGATAAATCCTGTGAAATTATCACAAAATAATCATTATGTTAATGGCATAGAGAAAGATTTGTCAGCTGATCAGTACAGTACCTCCTCCTTCCAATCTAGGATTTTAAGAGTCTAGTACTTTGTTTTTTTTAGGTTCATAACACTTTTCCCTGTTCCATATTTGTTAAGATAATGATAGAAGCTCATGTAAAGTCTTTGATGTGCAGCATCAAGCAGTGGTATTTACTAACTTTTTATTTTGTCTGTGGTGAAATTATAGGTATTTTACTTTCATCATGGATTATCACAACAACCACCCTGAAAGAAATTCTGAAACTATCTTTCGGTTTCTGACCCACTTATTGCTGATTTTGCCTATGTGAAGTTCTCTAACCCTGGACTTTATAGCCAAGTCCAATGATTCCATTGGAATCATTCAATTTTCACTTCAGTTTCAGGGCTCTGGGATACTTGATTTTGGCAATTTGAGGTTCTCATTCCTTGTTCATGTTATGTTTCATTTTGTGACAGGGACATTTGGAAGCATCAGCAAGGGCTGTGATATAATTGGTCTCTTTACCTTCTGTGCATAGAAATCTGTGTTCCCCTCTTCAGGTCAATGTGGCAGATTGCTGTATACCTTGAATGGGCAATTTCATGCATACTTCTTGTTTGCATGGAAAGAAGGAAGCAAATTAGTCTTTTAATTCCCAGTCCTCCAGCCCTTGGGCTTCATAATAGGATTCTCACTTGTGGAGCTAGAATATAAGCTTGTCTTCCACTGGTGTCCTGGTTTTGGCTGTGATAGAGTTAATTTTTCTTCTTAGTAGTTAGAATAGTGCTGTGTTTTGGATTTGGTATGGTATTTGGTATGAGAAGAATACTGATAATACACTGATGTTCTCAGTTGAGAGATCAAGGACTTTCCAACCTGTGTGCAGGTGTACAAGAAGTTGGGAGGGAGCATGGCCAGACCACCAGACTCAAATTAGCCAATGAAATATTCCATATTACGTAATGTCATGCTCAGTATATAGAGGAGGTGTCTGGGAAGGAGGGGGTTCTCTCTTGCTTCCAGGATTGTGATTGTGAGATCTTGGGATTTTGGGATCGCTAGCTGGGAATAGGCTGGGTATCAGTTGGCGGCTGGTGAGCAATCGCATTGTGCATTACCCATTTGTACTTTCTATTACTGTTATTGTTTTCTTTTGTTTGTTTGTTTGTTTGTTTGTTTATCTTGACCTATGTGTCTCCCTATATCCCTCCGATTATCTTCCCCATCCCCTGGTGGGAGGAAAAGCAAGTGGCTGTGTGGTATTTGGCTGCCATCTGGGTTTAAACCACAACCGTTTTTTTAATCTTTGCCTCCAAGAAAGTTAGCATGGCTTAACATCTGAATGATGTAAAACTTTACGCACTGACTAGTTTGCTAGGTAGTTAATTCATGACATAGTAAGCACAGCAGAATCTCTATTATTTCTTATGCCATTTAGGCCCAGAGTGTGGGAAGCAGCGGAGGCTGTATACGTGGAGAACAATGCAAAGAGGAGGGTCAGAGCAGCATGTATCTGCTGGACTCTGGGAAGGATGGTCAGGACTGAAGAAATGAAAATGCTTAGACGTTTCCACTCAGGTATGAAGAGAGTGAGTGCAGGGAATAGAAAGTGGTCTCTGGGCTGGGAGAAGTTGGGGACTGGTCTGACAGAGGATAAGGGGCAATATGAGAAGAAATACCTCCAGTGAAAAGTTGAGTAAAAGGACTGAAGATCAGGTGGTTTAAGGAAAAAGAGTCGAGAAACTAAAATTTTGGAGTGGAGAAGCGGGAAAGTGGAGACTGGGCTTCTGAGTAGAGTACCTAGAAATACACTCCCATGAGGGATGTGCGGCTTGGGCTCTGAGGGTCCTAGTCCAGGCAGCTTTGGCTAGGATTTCAGCTAATGGCTGGAACACATGCACAAAGGCTGTTTCCCCACCCTCTTCTATAGCCTCTTTTTTTCTTTCAGAAATGCAACCATTTTACTAACTACAGTTTGCATACTTTTAAAAGACCCTTGCTTTTGATCTGGTGGAAAAAAGTTTAGAAATTAGTTTCTTTTTAAAAACCTTTATTTAGAATAGTGCAGTATTTAACTAACAGCCTTAGCTGAATGCTATTAGCTAAATGCTAAAAATAAAAGTAATGTGTTCTGAAAGATACCATATTTCTTCAATCACTACAGTTATTGAATGTTTTATTCCAGTTCAACTATATTGATAAACAATTTTGAGGAGTGAAAAATTCAGTTTCAATAGCACTTTTTGTTTATAAAATATAATCTCGAGACTACATTTTCAAGTCAGTACAATAAAAAGTTTAGTTATTCAGTTTCTCAGTTGTATCCATATTTTAGGTTTTTCCACCCATGGAAATATCTACATGACCTCTGCTTTATCCCTATTTATTTACTAATGGCCTTTGCCACTGTTATCATTGCACCTTGTTTTTCTTTGCAAATAACCTTGTTTTGCGCTACCTTGACATAAAAATAAACAGCTTGATAAAACAGCACAAAAAAAATGTTAATACACTTTTCCCATAAAAACGAGGAAAACAAAAGGATCCTTGAAATAACCTTGAAATGGCTAACAAACCAACTGAAAAGATGTCTTGATGTTTGTTTGTTTGTTTGTGTGTTTGTTTTTCCTCAGGAACATTAGAAAATGCGTGCTTGTGTAACAAGAATCACAAAAGCATAGATTATTAGTGCTACACAGACAAGTTGAGAGATCCGTGCAGAAGTCTACTTAAACTGGCATCAAGGCAAATTTTCAAGATTTTTTTTACTTTAGAGGCAGAGTTTTTCTTAAATTTCTTTAGATGTCTTTTAAAAATTGTTTTGGCAATGGTTTGATAAAGTGAAAGGTAAACAAAGTTACTGCACAGGCTCACAGGAAGTGAAAATCATAAAAACTTCCTGTTTACTCATAGCAAGAAGTGAGAGAACTTTAAGGAAACGGGTTTGCTTCAAAAGGAACAGTAGTAGGCAAGCCTACTTCTTTTAAAAATTGAAAATATTTTGGTCTGAAAGGGTTAAAAAGAAGCAGCTTTTTTTTTTTTAAAAAAAAAACCCACCTACTTTTATTTCCCAATTTTTTCTTCTTTTTCTCTTCAAATAATAATGAGGGTTTTTGTTGTTTTTCAGACACCTCCACTGATGTCTTTTGGTGGCTGTAGAAAGTAAGGAACTGTCTAAGACTCTGGAAGTCAACAGAGTTGCTAAAGGATTTGAGTTGAGGAAATCTTAAGGACATTGTCACTGAAATGATCTTTTTCCACCAAGATATTAGAGGATAACCTACCTCACATTTTTGTCTTAAAGAGATAATAACAATGTCTGGTGATTCTAATGAAAATGCTTGTAGCTAAACCATAGCTAAAATGATGTTAAAAAGTTTTAAGTTCCTCTTGAAATGATTTAAAATTTAGCAAACCATAATAGCATGAAACTAGAGGTTTATTTCTCTTTTAAGTATTCTTCATTGTGCATTCCACTAAATAAGTTTAATCTTAAGTATTTTAAATTAGAAGATGTTTTACTTTAACAAAGACATATGTAGGCTGCTTTTGTATTCAGCCATTGTCGATGTAGAGGGCAGCACGTGCTTCTGCATGTATTTTCCTTCATTTGATTGAGTAACTTTCGCAACTCCAGCCTTCTTAAGGTTACTTCAGCACAGTTTCCCTCACTTGTCTTCAGGCTGTGAAGGTCACACCAAAGCTGTTATTGCCCACGTGAGTTGTGCCATTGTATCTTTACATCATAAGCTAGAGACTCTTTCATTCCACACATCAGGAAGTGGACAAGTGTTAATTTTTTGCTCTTCATGCAGGTTCCTATATCCAGTTATACATTGTCTGAGAAAGGTAAACAGTACATGCTAGAAAGTCAAAAACCCCAAGAGAATTAATTGTAACAGGGCAACACTCCCTACCCCATCAGTTTGCACTCATTTTGGATGGCAAATTATTAGGTGTTCAATTTCTGTATGTTTATTGAGAATATCTTGTTGTTCTGATCATGAGATGTCAAGTAGTAGAAAATGTTGGAAGTCAAGGACTCTGTCATGTTTCATGGCAATAACTGTAGCAGGAAAGTAATCCTGGCTCCAAACTCCAGTTTATTTTTCATCAGATTTCTCTTTGGTGGAGAGTCTCTTCTTTTATAGTTTTATAGTTTACTTCTATACACTTTAAAAAGGGATTTTTCAACTCTTTATTGCTAGTCCACAAATGGAAAGAAGAGTTGTATCTCATCTTGACTCAAGGAAGCTCTTGTTTGCTAAAACTTGAATTCAGATTATATCACTAGCCAGTGTAATCCCATCTTTTTTAACAATGAAGCTTGTTTAGTTGTCACAACCTTCATGTCATCATAATTACTTAACATAGAAAAAGCTTGCTGTTTGTGGCAGCGCCGAGCCCTCATCAACATAAGGCTTGCCCTGTGGTATGTTGACAGTCCTCTTCTCCAAGGCCTATTCCTATTTAACTTTTTTTTTTTTTTTTTTTTTTTCCTGCTATGTTTCTCAATCCTATTTGCATTTTCTTCAGAATGATCTAAATTTATTTTATGTGGTCAAAAAACCCATGCAAATTGGCAAAATGGCTTTCTGGGTAACAATTTCAGTCATGGTATTTTCTTCCCATGTTTTCAAAAGGTAAAATGAGCGGCATCTTTGCAGAACTCCTTAGTGCTGTAGGAAAAAAATACACAGTATATAGTACTCCCTAGTATGAGCACAGAGTGGTCCACAAACTATGAAAAGTAATCCAGTGTTTCAGAAATAAACCCCAAACTTGCTCTTTTTAGGAAATCATCAGCCATATAACAACTGGCTAAGGCCATACAAGAACTGTCAGCATGCTAGCTTATGCCCTGTAGAGACTGTGAGCCTACTCCTAGTACTACTTGCAGTAGTTTTGTTTGACAAGAAGCAACAGAAAAGCATACAGGGAAGAGCCTAAATGAGTATTTCCATGAGCAACAGTAATGTGTAAATTTTCCATAGCTCTTCTTACCATGCACATGAATCCAGCAACATAATGTGGAAAATCAGAGATGTCCTTGACAAAAAAGAGTGACCGGGAGTATACTGCATAAATTCATTCTGCATTAGCAGTCAGGCCATAGCCATCCTCTCATCCTCTCTCTTGTGTATACTCTGTGTAACATAGAGTTAATCAGTGTTTGCCTACTTGGTAAATGGGGTGCTCCCATGGTGCATCAGACTTACTATGCTGAAGGTATGCAGTGAAGTTCTGCTATGTATTGGGAATGCAATTTGTCTTGGCACAGAAAGAAATGAAACAGCCAACCTTCCCAGAAAGGTATGGCAGCACTAATCTAATTTATGTGAGTTAGACTAAGTAGGTATCAAAATATTTGTATCCTGATGACTCAAAGCAAGGTATTAAAACAGTTTCCTCAAGTGAAAGCAATAAAAATGTATAGTTCCTCTAGTATAATGTCAGTTGAAGCAAAGAGAAAAACTTATGACAATTATAATGTTTATGTCAAATGAAAATGGAGCAAATGATGCAATATCCATTTTAAGTAGTACGATGTTATGTATAAAATAAAAACAACTCTTTTGGAAAAAAAACATGTTGATTTCAGTAGACACTGAAAGGAAGGAGAGAAGAAAAAGAAAAGGAAAAGATAAGTACAGATCAGTTATATAAATGGACTGGTTTCCAAAACAAAGGGGCCATACAGAGATTCATAGGCTTGTTTCCCAGTAAATTAATCCCTAATTTGTATGAATTAAGCCTGCTTCTCTTTCCACTTTTAGTGGAAAGTAAAATTGTAATTGGGACCCTTTGGAGCATGAATTGGATGGGTTTGCTGAACATTCCATCCACTCTCTGGCTCATTCTTTCAGGTTTCATCTTAAGAAGTTGAATCTTCTGTCAGTAATTTACATTTATAAATTATGAAAAAAAAATGTCAAATATTTCATTGTACTTTCTTACATGAAAATGTTGCTGTAATGACAACAGGCATATTTATTTTGTTTTACATAAATCAATTTGGAACATGGAATTGTCCCACTGTTTGAAATAGTTCAGTAGTTCAGCTTTATAAGCCCTAAGTTTACCAGTGTCTCTTAAAGCATTCTATCCAGTGTCTCTTAAACATTCTATCCAACACCTCAGATAAAGATCAAATAGGTTTAAATACTTGGCAGTAAGCAGATGTCTGACTTTATGTTCTGAGGTGAGTAAATTCCATACATTTTGTATATATAAGCTGGGCTCTGCCTTTTCTGCCAAAGAGAATTACAGAAGTCTAACTTAGTAATGATCTAGCAGAGTTTTAGAGAAAATTAGACTTGAAGTGACAAACCAACCAGTAAGAAATAGTACTTTGCTGAGCCTTGTTTTAAAGTAATTACTTTGATCGGAATTTAAATTATGTTAATTCTGTCTATTGAATGAGAACAAATTAAATTACAAATTTCACTCTCATGAGTGCAGTTTATGAGGGGAAAAATACATTGCCTATTATATGTTTATTTGTGACAAATTACTATGATTAGTATCATATTTAATAAACAGAAATTGTATAAATCCAAAGAATGCTGTGACTCAGTATATATACTAGTTTATATTCAGGGTAAATGTAAAACAAAGTAATGTGCTAGAGAGGATTCAAAGTACTTTTGACTGAAGTACTGCCACAGACTGGAAGACACAGAAGATGTCTCTCGATGGCATTAAAACACTTTAGAAATGAACATGTTGCACATGGGGAATAGATGGGAATAATAACATTATTTCAGAAGTTTAGTATCTTTAAAATTGACACAAAGAGAGATATACTCATTGTTCCCCAAACCTACCTCAAATTATATGCATGAAGCACTGTTAAAACAGCAATCATGCTTTCCAGGAAATAAATACAGCTTTCTGCAGTAAAGTATCCCTGACATAATTTTGCCATGTGTATTATCTTCTTTATTTATGAGAAAATCTTTTTGTCTGTCAGAAAAAAATACACATTCCTTATCCTGCTCTTTTGAAAATAACCAGTTAACTGTATCTGGTGTTTTGTTGTATCCTGTCTCTGATTTTCAATACTGTTTAAGAACAAGCATTTTCAGTATTACACTAATACTTCTTACAGACTGTTGCCTCTTCATGGAGGAAATAGTAGGTGATGCAATAAAGGTAAAAACATCATGGAGAAACATTGCATAAAACAAGAAGCACATTGTGGATGAAAAGCCTTAAAAAAGTAACCAAGGAGCATCAGCTCGAGGACTTCAGATTTCAGTTATAGCTGATGAACTTGGCTCAGACTGTATTTAGCATGTCTTGAACTTAGACCGCTGACTAAGAATCTGAATCTGTTAAAGTAAATCAGGTAAGCCCCTGGCAAATTTCCCCAGGTACTGAAACAAGACCAGATTTTAGACTTGACTTGAACAGTTTAAATTCTTTGTCAAACAATAATGGATTTTGCATCTGATTATGATTAGGGAACCATTGCTGAAAGGCAGGTAGTGCAAGGGCAAACATAATCCCTCATCAGAGTAGGCTATCTTGTGGAAGTGTTGGAGGGAAGGGGAAATGAGTGCTCCAGAGCCCTCTTCCAATGATGGAACAAGGTCAGCGAGAGTTTCTCAGTTCTTTTTCCTCAAGACAGAATTGTGGAAGGGGAATGGAAGCTTTGTACGATACTTTTGTTACAACTGAGAAGCACAGACTAAGAAAGGAAGGAGACCTTAGTAATCATTTGAGTTCATAAGAAATTGCAACTCTCTCAGAGTGCGATGGTCCATTCCAGTAGAGTCTTCCTCTAAGTAGCAGGCTTTGCAAAGTTTTGAATTATAGAAAACATACTTCACTGAATAATTTAGCTCTTTTAACCGCATGGCTTTTAGTAGCATGGAAATATTTCCTAGAGCTGCAGTTATTCCAGGAAGGTTAAGTATAGGCTGTGGAGTAGTTTACATGATGGCAGCCTCCATTGAGAAACAAAGGAAGGAAACCATTTAAAATTTACTAATAGCTTCTTTTTCAATTGGACTGGATTTACCGTCAAATCTTCACAGTTTCCAAAGGTTTAAATGTTGTCTGTAATGACAGAACCATAGATTCTGAATGCTGGAACAGTCAACTGTTCAGAGCAGCATAACACCTCCCCGAAGATGCATTTTGGATCGTGTACTTTTCCTGGAGTGTTAAGTGATACTGGAGCTTTAAAAGAGAAATTGCTGAGAGTTTAAATTGCAAGAAACCTACCTGTGAACATCAAGGGAAAAAAATCAGCCCTGGCTTTGCATATACTAAACAGTGATGTCTGCCTCACAAGAGCCTGTTCTAGGTATTGTTTTTTTCAATTTGCAATGTCTTCTATTTTCAGTTAAATAATTTAAAAAATGGTGTGTATAGAAGCACACATATACTCTCACAGTTATACTGCCAGGAATTTGAATTAAAAGAGATGAGAAATTGTTTACTTCTCTATAACTAACTCAGGGCTAAGCAGTGCAACTGCAACTCCCTTGAGGAAGCCTCAATGTTTGAGATGATTGTATGTATGAGTAATAGCTACATAAAACCTTTCTAGGCTTTGCTATAGTAACCCCTGTAGTTTAGTCTTCAATGGAACTTATTCCTGCTTTACAGTAATTATTTTATTACTAATGAAAGTGATCTGAATAACATCATTGGCTTTTAAACTCTAAATGTACTGCAGTTGTTTCCTACAGGCTACCATTTCAATCTTTGGATGTTCTTGCTAACTGCAGAAAGAAATTCTGAGATGACCATTAAAAATGTCCACAACACTACATTTAAATGACTATGGTGATTTGATGCTTCCAAACATAGAGCTTCTTTTCCCAAACCATGATTTACAGTTATCATTGTCAATACCTCAGATATTAAAACTGAAACTGTTGATGTTTAATTTAGCACAAAATTGGCTTTTCATTGTTTCCATGGGCCAACACTAACTACTGATCACTGATTTTAAGGAGCTATATGTTTACGTCCTCCTCCCCAAATCCACAGAAATTACCAAGGTTATCTTGGTGTAGTTCCCTCAATAAATACAAAGATTGATATGCGTTTCAGAACAACAACATTTAATCTTCAGTTCAGGTTAATTTAATTTAGTCATAGATGTTGACAGTTATTCTGAAGTACACTATTTTGACATTGCGTTTCTTCTAGGTATTTGGAGGGTTTGCTTTGACTCATTTGGAAGAAACCTTGAGGGAGGTCAGCAGTCATGGCTGAAACATCACTTACTTGAGTGACTGTCAAAATAAACAATTTAGGCTAGCATAGGTTATTGGAGTCAGTGTTTCTTTTGCAATATTCTATGTTAATTGAGAAGCCTACATCACAAAATTCACTTTTATTATACACAAAGAAGTTTCAAGGTCACTTTTACCATCCCCCCAGTCACATCTTCCTGGTAAAATAATGTAGAAACAGCAAAGCAGCTTATTACTGCCAGCTTCTCTCCAAAGCTTCACTTAAAAGTGGAAGTAGGATATTTTTAGGATGGCGAGTTTAAATTTACTTAGGCCATATCATAGAAAGTTGGTTTAAGAACTGGAACATCAGCTTGCGACTTGAATTTACCGCTCTACCATGTATTTGCTGTTGTCTTGGTAAAAACTATGGTTAGCACTTACACTACTCAAGTATTATCAAGATCAATAAAGACTGTAGAGCTCAGATAATCACACAGGAATGGGGGCAATGTGATCATGTTAGATATGGAGTCAACTGAAACTAGATAGCTCAGCTGAAAAGGTGTACTTTCGTAACCAATGGTTTATGCAGAAGCCACCATCATCTACTGTGATTCCTGAGCTGGGATGACCAAATCTCTTGTTTATATTTGGGCCAGGTTTGCAATGATGTTTTGGCCATGGCTGAAGATCATTTAGATCTTCAGCAAGACATCTTACTGTATTGTTATTGACTGTTATCCCAGAGAAAGATGTATGTTATGTTGCTTATAAACATATGTAAACCTTATTTATATAAATATTCTCTGAGTTTGGGATTGTCTATATAAATATTCTCTATATATGGGATGCAGCTATATTAGCAACTCTTTCTGAATGGATTATGAAATGTCACCAGAAACTGTAACAGAACTGAATTCAGTCTTTCCCTTAAAACAGTGATTAAGCTTATCCTCTAAAATTTTACCACTCTGGTCATAGGTAATGAATTCCTAACAAGTTAGAAGTAATTACTGTTTCAAGTTATTAAATGTATTTTCACCAAGAAATTTAGTGCACTGTTCCAGCCTTTTATCTAGAGAAAACATCTGTGCAAAGTAGTTCTTCAGCTGGCCAACTGCACAGGGTAATTTTAAAAGGAATTTATTTAGGGCTAGTGGTTTTTCTTCGTCTCCATATTGAGCATTTCTTCTTCATTACTGGCTACAAATAGAAACCTTTATCAGGAAAGAAAAAAAATATCAAGAATTGTTTGCTTCCAAAGCATATTTTTATTAATATATGTATTATAACAGAGCCAGGATTTACTAAAGAGATTTTAGATACTTCAGAAAAAAACCCACTTGATTATGTTAATATATAATCTAAATTCTGTAAGAGAGTACTCGGCCCATAATCAACTAACCAGTTTGTCTTTTTTTTGTCATACTATTAAAAAAAAAAAAAAGTATTTTTGTGACTATATGGCTTATAATTAAAAAAGTTAGCAAAATCTAGATCTTTCTTCTGGATAGTTAAATGTTTCTTCATGCAGAAGACTTTAAATCAGGCAAATGTTTTTTACTGTCAAGAGATTAAAAACATCTAACCAAGATACCTTCCCATCTTTTTACCTATCTCCTTACTGCAAAACAGATCACTTCATGCAATTTGTTTAGCTTCTCATAATTTTCTTATAATCAGAAACAGTCTGGAGAAAGCATTTGTCTCTTCAGCAGCCAAGTATCTTTTCCTCTTTTAATCTCTAAGATGACCAACTCTGCACTGTTTCAGCATTGTAGAACTGAAGACACAAGATAAGGAACTGCCATCCCTGTAACTCCTGAAGGAATTTCTGTTGCAGAAGGTTACAGCATTTGCCAGTTGCAGCCTCATTCAAATTCAGAAAGTCCAGCTTTTATGAAAGAAATTATTTCTTTTAGCTGTAGTCAGTGGTTCATTGCCAATTACTAGCTTTACCTTCTAAAATATGATACAAGTTGGCACCTAGGGATGGATAGCTGCAACTTGTAGTCAAGGTATTTGGTTTAAAATTCTTTGAGGTTTCCCAGCACAGGTAACTGTTTCGATAGTATATATCCTTTCCCTGCCTTCTTTCTTTCCTTTAGTGTTTTTGTATGTATTGGTACTTGTAAAAATTTCAAATATACTCTGAAAGCAGATGAAGAAGTTTAACAACTTGCATTAATAATATGCCAATGAACCTCAAATCCCTTGCAGGAGCATGAATTTCAACCCAGTTTTAATCAAGCAAAGTGATTTCTCTGAAGGCTCACCAATTTCCAGATATATTCAATGTTCTTATGATGATGGTTGCAACATTTTTCTTACACTAACCACATAGTCTTCAGTAATGATATGACAACAATAAGGCTATTCCACATTTGGAATACATATATCACCTTGAAGTTAAACAGTATATTTTTATCCACTATTACAATCTTCAAACAAATAGGATTTTTGTGCCTACAGAAGACTGTGCTTTGTTCAACTGCTAACCCTGAATGGTAAACTTTCTCTGGATCTAAGAGTGAGTGGAAAGATTTACCTGCTGAAAGGCCTGAACTTGAGATATCGTACTAGTATGTTTTTCTCCGGCTTCTCAGAGCCTGATTTTGGTACACTTCATCATTCTTTTTTGTTTTCCTTGATCACTTGGTATATTACGTGAGATATTAGTAAGTCTTCTCTACAGGTTACAAGCCATATTTCTCATACGCAGACTAGGCATCCAGTCTACACCTTCAAAGATGTTCAAATATTCTCCTTTGAGTATTCTGTAAGCTATTTTTCCATACATCTCTGAGAAGAGGCTTACTGCCAATTCAAAACAGCTGTTCTTTGTGTTGGCTAATCCAAGATACAAATTCTTTATTTTTCTGGATAGATTTCACCTGTATATGCTGTGTCCACTGCAATTTCATATCTATAAACTTAGCAACATCTTGTCTTTTTAAAATAACATCAATATAATCCTTTAAATTAGTTAGGTTAGTATGTTTTCTCAAGTTACTAAGCAGTAACATTTCTCAAAAATATTGCTGCTAAATTTTCAGTAACCAGGTCCACTAGTCCAACATGCCACATCAGGGACTTTCTCTGGGGAGACAATTAATTCTCTTTCATTTTCATTCTGCCTAAATTATAGGAATGTAATGCTGTCCACAAGTGCTAGCCTGATGAAGAACATATTCCACATTCTTAGCAAGATCAATTTTGGTACCACACTAGTGAACTGCAGCCATATTACTGTACTTTACTGCACTGTGTTTATCATTTCAGGAATATTGTAGCTATTGATCAAGTGCCCAGTTCAGCTGGGGACAATTAATGACTAACTCAGTAGCCTTTGTGCTTAATTAAAATAAGATTTCCCTCTATAATTTCTAATATATTTATGTCTGCTGACAGTCAGGCACAATGTTTCTTTAGTCTCCAAATTTTCCAGGGCATATCCATAGAAAATCATCTGCCCATGGGCTCAACTGTCCAACAAAACCTCATCTCTTATCTTTCCAACTAAATTAGTAATTGTAAGTTATTCACAGTATTTTAGGTGAGAGTGTTTTCTGCTTTGTGTCTGTTCACTTGTTTTTCTTCTTCATGGCATTTTGGATTATATTACTCTGTAATCCTGTACCTCAGCCACTGGTCCCAAATACTACCTTTCACAGAATTAACACTCCCCCTTTTCAGTTACCCAGGATACCCTGGTCAAATCTGTCTTTCATTATGATAAACTAAACCAGTTAAAGCTGTCTTATCTGTCCATTTACAGGGAGCTGTGATTTTAACATGTTTTATTTTATTTGTTCTGTGTTTGGTTGCTGACAGCTAACGGATTTTCCACTGGCACATAGTTTCCTTTATGCTTTCTGGGAACAGTATGTCAATTTTAGTTTTTCATTATACTGTTTCTGAATTCTCCCTTCACTTTTTTTTTTTTTTTTTTTGCCTTCTGTTGAAGTTAATTTCCATTTTTCTAGTTCTTCTTTAAGTAATTTAATATCTAATTCTGTGAAAATGCATTTTCACTGTAATTCTGTGCCATTTCCCCTCAAATATTATAATACTCAAAAACTTCTCTGAAATATTTTTTCTTTAGCTAATATGAGTCCTCCTATCTCAATGCAAAAATCTGTCAAGTACTAATTAGATTATACCTGTGAGTAACTAAATCTTTCACATAACTTCTCCTAGAGCAATCCACATCAGGTAGATGGTACTCTTAACATTTCAGCTTCTCCTGCCAGGCCAGTTAAATGTTACAAGAGGCAACTTTAAAACGAGAGATCTATTAAGGCATGTGAAGACCCTCATACCATAGCTTGCATGGGTACCTGTCTTACCTGCTGAGTTTCCAAAAACAAAAAAAAACCCCAGGAACGCAACAATCCTGTGATTACTTCCTTTTACCTCTTTCTTTGAGTTCCAATCCTGAACAAAATAGAATGTTTATAAATATAATTTGGCTTTCCCCTAGAAGTAGAATAGACAAGAATAGAATAGACCAGTTCAGTTGGAAGCGGCCTACAATAATTATCTAGCTCAAATGCCTGACTAGTTCAGAGCTGACCACAAGTTTAAGCGTGTTGTTAAGGGCATTGTCCAAATGCCTCTTAAACGCTGACAGGCTTGGGACATTGACCACCTCTCTAATGCCTGTTCCAGCATTTGACCACTCTTGGTAAAGAAATGCTTCTTAATGTCCAGTCTGAATCTCCCCTGGTGCAGCTTTGAAGCATCCTCATACATCCTATCATTGGATCTCAGGGAGAAGAGATCAGCATCTTCTTCTCCATTTGCCCTCCTCAGGGAGCTGTAGAGAGCAATGAGGTCACCCTGCAGCCTCCTTCTCTCCAAACTAGACAAGCCCGAAGTCCTTAGCTGCTCCTCACAGGATATGCCTTCCATCCCTTTCTCCAGCTTTGTTGCCCTCTCCTGGACACATTCACATCCTTCTTAAACTGAGTACCTTCACATCCTTCTTAAACTGTGGGGCCCAGAACTGCCCCCAGTATTCAAGATGAGGCTGTACCAGTGCTGAATACATCAGGATCATCACCTCTCCTGACTGGCTGGTTATGCTCTGTTTGATGCATCCCAGGATGTGGTTTTCCCTCTTGGCTGCCAGGGCACACTGCTGACTTTTATTTAGCCTGCTGTCAACCAGCATCCCAAGATCCCTTACTGCAGGGCTTCTCTGCAGTTACTCCTCTCTCAATTTATACTTGTGCCCAGCATTACTCCATCCTAAGTGCAGGATCCAGCATTTTGACTTATTAAATTTCATCCCATTAATCATTGACCAGTGCTCCATTCTATCTAGATCCCTCTGAAAGGCCTCTTGTCCCTCAAAAGAGGCGAGACCACCTCCCAGTTTGGTATCATCAGCAAACTTGCTAATGGTGCATTCAAGTCCTGCATTCAGACTGTTGATAAATATATTGAACAGACCTGGTCCTAGAATTGAACCCTGAGGAACACTGCTGTGACTGGTTGCCAGCCAGATGTAGCCCCATTCACTACAACACTTTGAGCTTTGCCCTTCAGCCAGGTCTTCACCCAGGACTCATCTCACAGTTGGACAACTTTTCCAGAAGGATGCTGTGAGGACCTGTGGCTATCCCACTAACCTTACAACATAAAACTTCTAAAATATAATTCATTATTGTTTTTTCAAAAAACCTTGGTCTGCACGGCCTAGAAATGTATTCCAAAGCCAGGGGTCTAGAGACACTCAGCACAAGAGGGCCAAATTAAGGACCAGTAGCTTGCTGAAACTGTAGTTCAGTCATTGAAAATATAAATTAATTAGAAATTGTTCTCCAAATGGCATCCTCCTTTTCCTGCTTGCTGTAATTCCATGTACTATAAAGGCTACGTTTAAAAGGGAAGGGCTGAATCAGGCTTTGTGCTAGTTTCTGGAAAGATACCCAAGACTGCCTGAGTTATGTGGGGCAAAGTGACAGCAACAGTGACATCTGCAGAGCTAGTACTGTCACTATCAGTGGCACAAATGTGTTCTTGCATCTTTTATGAGTTTAATTCAGCAGAGGATAGAATGGATCTTTTGACAAATTCTGTGCTACAATTACAAGTCTGTTGCTCAAAGAAAAGACTGTTTCTCAATTGAGAAATCAGAGACTTTGGTCATCTGTAGGCTGAACTGCTACAGTAATTTAACACAGAAGCAAGGAACATATAATCCAATTATGTGGAGTAATATCTAAATCACTCATATTCCTTTTTTAATGGTTTGCTTTGGAATCCATTAGGACAAAAGGACCTTTATGTATGTAAAATATTAATAAAGTGAAAAATTGAAGTGATCATACTTAGTTGTAAGTGAACAAAGTGCATTCATTTGTGTTCTCTGTAAATCCTGTCATTCTTGTCCAGAATATATTGTCATGGTATCCAGTATGGCCATGCTGAAAAGTAGTAATAACAAATGATGGTGGTTAGGGATATGTAGCAGATAATTTTTCTAGTTTTGTACCTGATGCAGGTTTGAATAGGCAAAAAAAAAGGGTCTGTTTCACATGTAGAGGCAACAGTATTCTGAGGTCAGGCTCTGGAAGAGTGGGACCTGACACTGCTGAAAATACATGAAGTAGAACAAATGTTAGAGGGGATCTGGAGTATTTTTTTGAGAAATGAATAAGCTTTTACTTATTATTAAAAAGAACTTTTATCTCAGCTCCTATAAATGAGGTTAATATCTTCAGTTATGTGGCCAGATTATACAGGTCAAGATTCTGATCCTCTCTCAGTCAAGAAGGCCTTCAGATAAGACCTTGGTTGTGTTTGATGTTGAAAAAAACCTTTGCAACCTGTGGCCAGAAACAGGCTGCTGTCCCAGGTTTGCCAACAAGCCAAAGTATACTGATTTAATTTCAAATGTTACATTAAATTGGGTTAGTTAAGACTGTGATAAAGGAAATGTTTATCAGAGTGTCCCAGTCTTTTCCTGGCCTAAGACTCAAGACCAAATATTCTGGCCAATATTAAGGGTATAGAATTACTTTCATATGAATGACATGAATGGAGAGATTAGTTGTCTTGAAAGAATTATTTTTCTGTCCCAGACCTTTAGAAATGTTTTCTAGGGTGCTGGGAAATCAGCAGCTAGTCCAAAAGCAAGACAAAGGATCAGTTATAAATATCCCTCTCCTTCCAAATCCTGCAGAAAAGATGGCAAGATTAACATATACGTGGCTGCATAATTTTTTTCTGCTGTCAGTCACCCTTAATCTCTTCCTATCTTAGGTAGGCAGGAAAACACAAGGATTTGAACAGCGAATTCAAAGGGCAGGATGGCAATCTATTTTGCTTAACTGTAAGACTGCAACTGTGAATGGAAAGAACATTCAAAAAATCTGCATATTGCAATCTTGATGTCATGACAATAGCAACCACCCCCTTGCCCAGCTAAGCCTTCCATTGCTGTTTTTGTAAGAAAAATGATCTTAGCCTTGCAAATAAAAATGTTTAGCCATTGTTGCCCCACTAGCAAACTCAGAGTTTAATATAGTTACTTCCTTGAGGCTATCCTAATTTACATCAAAACCTTTCCCGGAACATCTTTTCTTACTGTCTATGTTTAGCCGTTAGCCCTTCTAACTTCCCTCTCTAGTCAATGGAGAAAGACAGACATCTTCAGAAAGCAAATCACGGAGCTCCTTCAGATAACACTTTGATCTGTCTTGCTCCATAAACTATATACAGAGCCATGATTTTTACTCTGGGCAGTATGAAGTCAACCTCTTTGTGTTCTGGGCTTTATTTTAGCAGGTAATAAGCAAGTGATGAATCTGTGGCACCTTCCAATAAAAGCTGAAAAATTTCAATTTTCTACAAATTCTCTTGTAAATGTTCAGTTAGTGGTACAGATGAGAGTAAAAAACCCAGTCATATGCACATATATAGACAACATGTCTCCCACGATATCCACAATCATAACTCTGAATATAATCCTTGCCAACAAACAGCGTCTGTTTGTTAAAGGCATTTTAGAATTTCTGAAGTACTCAGTAAATGGTCAATTCATAAAAGAACAATGTGACAGATTTTGTCCATGTACCCTAGATAAAAAAGGAACAACAGCTACTTAAAATGTTTTGCATTTATCATCTTTAGGGAAAAAAAAAGAATTTGGAGTTACTGTCCAATCCCAAGAGATACTTATTCTGTGTCCAGTATGACCCTAATTATAATGATAGTATAATGAAGAAGTGTTCCCTCTCTTCCTGTAGCTGCACCATGGCAATCTGCAGAAAATTGCTTCAGCTGTAGATACATGAATATATGTTTTCTGACAGTGAGCTGTGTTCTTGTAAGATCACGCATTTTTTTAAGGGATCCTCTCATGAACTGTGATTAAGAAAGGACAATCTGCCATGCTATTAAGAAAGTACCGTGTAGCCCAAAGTCAAAACCAGATGCCAGCTTAATTTAATATAACTGAAAAAAAAGAGCCAAATCCGAAAGGGCACCAGCATTGGCAGTAGTGTGAATTATAGATAGTTGTGACTTTATTCCATACAAAAGTACATACCAAGCTTGCATACTCCGGTGCAGAAGCTGCAAGTCTGACTAACAACACTTAAATATTTATTTTGTTAGAAATATTTCCATGTATTAATCACTTCTAGAAACTTCCATTTGCCTCAGTTACATATTCCTGTTCATTGGTCGGGGTTTTTTTTTTTTTCAAAAATTACACAGAAGAATTCAGCTTTTTGTTTTGTTTTGTTTTGTTTTATTTTTTGTCAGGACAAGTAAAAAGTATTTCTTCCCGTAATAATTTATTTTAAAACTTGTTGCAATCCCAGCACCAAAGCAGTAGGTGGTAAGCAAGATGAAATTTGGCAGGGTAGGAGCTCTGAACTGTGCTCCCAAACTCCATTTTGATTTCTTCAGTTTGCATTGATGGCTTACTGAAAACATCATGCAATTCCATAAGGGAATTGGAAAAAAAAACGAGAGCTGTGCACTTGCATTAGTTCTTACTCTCAAAGCGGTGCCTTGTAGTTACATCCTTATAAATGACTAGCTTCTCAGTGTCAAGAGGTTTCTCAGCAACCCTTGTGTGAACTGATATAAAAATCGAGGTATGCTCCTTGATTAAGGGTATTTTTTTCAAATGTCTGAGGATATATTTTTCTCCTCCTGGTTATTTGTGTTTTAGCAAGGAACATAAGGTCAGTTTTCATTCAGATAACAAATTAATTTCAGTCAGACTACAAAAATTTAGGACTTAATTGAATATATACCTATAGCATGTGAACTCTCTCCTTTGTGGACCAGCAGGATGGAAGAATATTGCAAAGGTTTTCTATCTCATTACCAGAAATCTTCTTGTTGCAGTCTCAGTGGAAGGCACCTGGTAAGCAGGGAATGTCATTACCCAGTTTATCTTCCTGCCTCTGAAGGACAGTCATATTTATTGATTCTCAGGAAGAAATACAGAGAACTTATAAGCAGGAGTAGCAGATGAAAGGAGTAGACTGCTGACACTGAAGAAGAAAAACTGAAAAGCAGCGTGTTGGCAAAAGGCCAGTGTAGCTACAACTGAAGAGCAGAAGACGTTTCCAGGCAGAAGAAGAATGAAGAGGGGTCATGAATTTTGCCCTCCTGCTTCAACCAGATTGCTCATATGGTCTGACTTGGCAACAAAGTCTGATCTTTCCTTGTGATTGTGCTAGGAGTATTTGCACCCTAGTATTTGTCAGCTCTTGTTAAGCAATATTCTTTGATTTCGGCTATGCCAATGGCTACTGAAACACACCAAGGGCCAGAAGGTAGGCCTAGGGCAAACGGACTGGCTAAGCAGTCAGGCGGCCCCAGCTCCCTGAGCAGCCCTCTCCAATAAGAGGGGTCACAAAATTAACCCCATGTGCATTGCAAACAAAGGTTTACAGTGAAAGTTGCTGAGGAGGTAAGGACCTTTCTTAGCACAGTCATTTTGGACCTTCTATCTCCTCTCCTAGCCTTTGCTATACACCTGTATTCCTTACAGGCTCCAGCTTGGGGAGGTGGTAGTGGTCAGTTCTGTGATTTATCCCTTTTGTTTCCACTCAAGAGCTGCTGGGCTTTTAAAGCCTGAACTCTCATCTCCAGAAATGAGAGAGATTTGCTCTTGGTGGCGAATCATGAACTAGAATCACAGTAAAAAGTGTACTGAACTTAGGGGAAGATCATTAAAAAGGACAAACAGCAGCACAACTCCACAAGTTACATAGCTCCATACTTTAGTTTTTCTCTAAGAGTAAATAGAACAAAAATTCTATGCTAAGGTTTGTGCCACATTGAAACTGAGGCCCTGTAAAAGACAGTATTACATGTGCATATCCCATGATCACAAGGAAACTCTCTTGTCTTTTCATGCCTCGTGTCATACCCTGCAGGATACTGTGTTTATGTTGCCTAATCTAGCATTAAGAAATCTTCTGTACAGCCTTTCTGCTTGAAGGATAATGCTCTGTTTTTCAAGGCTATGTGTTATTAGCATACAGGAAAGGGTTTCAGTTAAGTCTCCTTCCTCTACTGCAGTCTATTTGTGACCCGCTCAGATAAGTTTTAGCCTCCTGCTGCCTCAGTTTACCCTTTTTTGCAGCAGGGACATCTGCCTGCTGCTGCTGTGCGAGCAGCACTGTGCGCACGTGAGATGGTGCGCTGTCTGAGAGCTAAGTTACCCAAGTAAGCCTACCTGCATCTGCAAGACTTGGTGCCATGGTGGAGTCAGCCAGTACAGGAGGAAAGATTAAACTGGAACTTCATCGGGTCAAGGGAATATGATCTCCAATACTGGCAAATTGAGTTCTGGTAAGTGCACTGAAGGAGTCAAGGCACCTTTCTGATGCTCGTGTTATATGAGACCAAGTTTATAATGTTGATCTGTATCAAGTCAGGATGGGTGACCTCTTTTGTCTGATGTGGGCTTCTCTACTATAATCTATACCTTCATTATCTCAAGTGCAGGATAACAGTAACCCACTCTTACTGTCAAGTCACAGCTAAAAACTGCTGTGAACTGAAGGTGGCCTGAAATGCAGCCATGCAATTATTAAGTAATGTGTCATGCAAGGAGCACAGTGCATTACACCAATTGCTTTGGGAGAGCACTCGTCACCAGCAAGAACGGAGGTGAAATACATATCCTCTATTTTGACCTTTGTCTCCTGAAGTGGTTCAGGACCAACCTGCCTGAAGGGACATTTATTTCTCTGTGCTGTGCACTACAGATGTGATTACAGGTACTGGAGCTGGGGCCAACTTAAGTTTTAATAGGTCTGAGATGTGAACTGTGCATTTTGTATGAACACTTCTTAATTTTATATTTTTTTTTCCAAAAGGCAGTTCTTTGTAAGCACAGGAAGGAGTATTACCATGATTCATACATTTAAGTAGGATGGATGATTATGTTAATCAGGTTTGACTTTCTACATGGCAATGCTCCTTTTACTTTCCCCTGGAATTCTGCATGATGTACGTACTTACACAGGTACATGGCAGACCAGAATACATATTTTACAGTCCTACCCAGCTTCTAAGTAAGAGCTTCAAGTGATTTGGAATTTACTGTGTCCCATGATAAGATGTTCAAATTGCTACTTTTTACTCTGGCACCTGAATGGGTTTGTTTTGTCAATGCAGTATGAGCAGGCAATATTTTCTTTAAAATATGATTGTTGTTAATATTTGTGAAGCATCAAGGATTTTCTAAAAATAGTACTTTGCTCAACTACCAAAACCTAGATGAAAAAATATTTGAGGTTGGTTTTTTATAGTTCTCTTGGCCTCTATGTCTTTCAAAGCTGTTATGAATATTTCAGTTACTGTGTGAAATGAAGTTTAATTTTGGAGAAATTTATTGTATAGCTTAATATTTATAAAATATTATGTAAGGAAACTATTGCCATTACTCCTTAAATGAATCAGAAATAAAAATTATGATGAAAAAGGAATTGTGATCGTTTGGAGCATTAAAAATTATTCCACTAGGTGGAGAACTTGCACCAAGTATGCGGCTAAAAATGTTAGTACTAACTGAAATTGTAGCCCTTGCTGCAAAAAAGAACTAATAACTGAATGGTTTTTGTATCATGCTTTCCTTTTATCATTTCTGGTGAAGAGCACTTTTAAATTTGTAGCACAGAAATTCTGTGAGGTTGTAGAACACTATATTAATTTATGTTTAAAAATTAATAAGAAGATTAACATATTTCTTGATATATTAGCTGAAGAAGTTGATTTCAGTAGTTATCAACTTTTCTGTGAAATATTCTAATTTAAAACATTTTTCTTCACCATTCAGCTGATTCTAATGAGGTGCTAACAATGCAGACTCTCCAAGGGCAGAAACAGTGAAAAATCTTTGCCAAAAAGAGATATTTATTTGTAAAAAATCCTAATTAGCTGGATCTCAGTTAATCATAAACTAAGGAAATGTTATATTTTATTATTTTCCCTGGTTCTGTCAACATGGCCATTATTAAGATATCGAGTTCCTCAGAACTAGGAAGAGGACAAATGCTGACAAAAGAGAATATTTGATTATGTCTTTGTGTTGGATATAGGTCCCAACCATTAAGTAGAATTAGGACTGGGTTTAGATTTGGAGTTTCTGCAGATTCGGAATTCTGTAGCATTGCAGTATTCTGTAAGTCCTGTGTAGGTGTGAGGAGAGTAAAGATTAACAGGGCCAGTTTTTCTTAACCATCTGAGACTGATCTGTAGAGGTAAATCTGCAGGGAATTTGAAATCTGCATATTTGTCTGCTGGAAATAATTAAAAAGTGGTATATGGTTTGTGTAAGAGTCAGAGTGTAAAGCTTCTAGGACCCAAATGTCTAGAAGGGGAAAATTCAGAAAGGCCCATTGCTTGTTTGGGTGAGCTAGCCAACATTAAGCTTCAGGGTACATTTTGAGGTGGGGTTTGGAGTATGAGAGACAATTGGAGTTGTTTTGTTTTGTCAGGAGAGTGAAGAATCAGGAAGATGGCAGAAAGGGGTAAATGCTCTGTATCCATCTTTACTATTTACATATGTTTAATTTATGCAAGTATTGTAACTGGGATTTAGGAATTCAAGTCTTCAAGATATTTGTTCATGTCTTTATTCTGGTGGTCTGACAAGAGTTAGGAAGAGGGCAGGTGATGACAGGGTAGAAGGTTGGATGTACTCTTACTGTGCTCTTAACTCTGCGAATAATTGAAGTCAGACAGTGTTTGGAACTGGATTTTCAAGATACCACTTTATAATATATTCTCAGTGGCATTCAGAGTTCAGAAGACAAGATAACAGGTACTTGTAAAGGCAAATGCTGTCTATTTTGTTTGGATGCATACCAAGTTATAACTAAGATTAGGGCTAGTGGTGGGCTATGTGTTAGGTTAAGGCTTTAACTTGCTTGAAATTTAGGACTGAGGCTGGGTTTTGGGTTGAGGCATTCTCTCCTATCAACACATTCCTTCCTAAGAGCCCAGATCTTTTCTGCATCCTCTTATTACTAAAGAATTGGAAGTGGGCAGGTTTTGGAAAGGATCAGTGTTCTGTGTTGTCTTGTAGAAGGTTAGATTTATAAAGCTGTACAGGTTAGGGTTAGTGTTAGGAATTGGGAATCTAATGTTTACAGTTCCCAATTTATGAGCAGGTTCTCCAGGGAATACAAAGATGATGTGTTTCTCTATGAGAATATGCTTTTCTTCTGCTTTTATTGCTGTGCTCACTGCTGATCTTGATGTTAATATTAGGATTGGAGCTAGAGTTAGTAATTTGGGTTTTATGCTTAAAGGAACCTCTTTAATTTTTGTATTCTAGAGGGTCTAGATATCTGCAAATAGAGAAAACAGTTGGATGGGCCAATGCTTTATGTTCCAAATTACTTTTGGGCTTCTTTAAATGCATCCATATAAAATTTTGCGTTAGGATTTGCATTTTGTATGATTTACAAAGATAGAAAATTAATATTAAGAACAATACTATAAATTATAAAGAACAATTACTATAAAATAATCAATTTTAAAAGTATCAAATAATATAGGAGAGAACACTAGAAGGGACTCCTAATGTTTAAATTTAGGTTCAGGGCTGGAAGTAAATTTAGAACTTAGAAATCTAAAGCTTCAAAACTACAAGATATTCTCCTTTTATGTAAAGTCTACCCATGTTTGGAAAGTAATTTCTTAAAGATATTACTGGAATTAGAGGTCATATCTAATTAAACATAATTAAGTTGAATTTAGGGCTGGAGTTATCATTTGGAAACCCAATATTTGAAAAGCTGACTTTGTTATGGCGTTTTGTAGGGCCCTCTGGGTACAAAGGGGGAACTGATCATTAGGGGGCATCACATTATTTTCTTCCCACCATTGAAAGGGAACCTCTGCTAGAAATTAAAGTCAGAGTCAGAGTGAGGGTTAGATAGCCCCCAGCTGCTCCTGGCTGAGGTGGTGGATGGGATGAGCTGCCAGGCCTTGCCCTGCCTCCTTGGAGGTGACCTGGAATTTTGTCATCCTGTACGAGTGCTGGAAGAATTGATGTGAGACAGAAGATGTGTAACAGTAGTAGTTAAGACTTAGGGGTTTTTTGTAGGGTATGAATTTGTCTTGTGGATATGACGAAGGCTCACGTTAGTGTTGGGGAACATGAAGGTATTCTCACACTGTCTCACTTGTTCCTTGTTTCCATTTCTGGGCCTCATTTTCCTTGAGGAGCCATCATGTCTGCCTCCATTCAGAAGATGGCAATTATTTCACCCAAATGTAAATCCAGGCCCAGCTGATAATTCACTTCAGGGTATCTCCCAGACACTTTGGCAGAGGGTCTGCACTGAATCTGACTTTGTCTGCCAGGACATGTATATAACACCCACTTGAGTCCCAAAATCCCATTGTATTGCTCTGTAGGACACACTGCGTAGCACTGGTATTACGCTGGCAGCTGGTGAGAAGTAACACTTTGAACTGAAAACCCCCCAAATGCAGGAATTGTGTTCATAGGTTGAGTGACAGCACATCTGGTCAGAAGGAGATGAAGGCCAAGCAGACAAAATGTTGGTCTGCTCTGATTGCACTGGTGGTCAAAGTTCTCCCACTGGTGGATCCACAGTGGTGGTGCAGACACAGCGAAGGCTGCTAACCAGAGCTTCGCTGTGGTTACAAGAAACCATTAAAACTGTGTAGATCAACAGGACTGGTGCAAAGGTATCTCCAGCCATTTAATACTTTTTCAGCTTGTAAGAACCTTTAGTGATTATTTCCAGTAATCCTATTACCTCTTTTTCTTGTACAAGTTGAAAAATATTGACAGAGAGCAATGGACCATTGTGGACAGAATCCGCCTGGTTTATTTGTTCTTAGCTTGTACATTGGGAAAAATGTAAAAGGGTGACCAAGTCAGAGAGACTACCTGAAGGAGGAGGAAGGTGGCTTCTTCCCATGGGAACATCTGGCCACAGCTGGAGAGCAAAATTTCTGTTGACAGGAGCCTGTGGGAGAAGAGCAGAGAGAGGTTTGAAGCATGAGTTGGGTGATGCTGCTCAAGCCAAGAGACTTACAAGAGGGGCAGGGACCATCCATAGGTAAGAAAACAGAAAAGACATCCTTTCCCACAGTATTCTCCTGGTGAAACTGGCTGCTTGTGGCTTGGACAGGTGTAATCTTTACTGGGTAAAAAACTCTCTGGATGGCCGAGCCCAAAGAGTGATGGTGAATGGAGTTAAATTCAGTTGGTGGCCGGTCACAAGTGGTGTTCCTCAGGGTTCAGTACTGGGGCCAGTTCTATTTAATATATTCATCAGTGATCTGAAGAAGGGGATTGAGTGCGTCCTCAGTAAGTTTGCAAACACCAAGCTGAGCGGGAGTGTTGACCTTCTTGAGGGTAGGGAGGCTCTACAGAGGGATCTGAGCAGGCTGGATCAATGGGCTGAGGCCAATTGTATGACATCCAAGAAGGCTACATGCTGGGTCCTGCACTTGGGTCACAACAACCCCATGCAATGCTACAGGCTTTGGTAAGAGTGCCTGGAAAACTGCCTGGTGGAAAAGGACCTGGGGGTGTTGGTTGACAGCCAGTTGAATATGAGCCAGCAGTGTGCCCAGGTGGCCAAGAAGGCCAACAGCATCCCGGCTTGTATCAGAAATAGTGTGGCCAGCAGGAAAGTTATTGTCCCCCTGAACTTGGCACTGCTGAGGCTGTGCCTCAAATACTGTGTTCATTTTTGGGCCACTCACTACAAGAAATACACTGAGGTGCTGGAGCACATCTAAAGAAGAACAACGAAGTTGGTGAAGAGTGTAGAGCACAAGTCTTATGAGGAGTGGCTGAGGGAACTGAGGTGGTTTATCCTGGAGAAAAGGAGCTTTGGGGGAGACCTTATTGCTTTCTACAACTACCTGAAAGGAGGTTGTAGCAAGGTGGGTGTCAGTCTCTTTTCCTAAGTAACAAGTGATAGGACAAAAGGAAATGGCCTCAAGTTGCATGAGGGGGGGGTTAGGTTGGATATTAGGAAAAATTTCTTCACTAGAAGGGTTGTCAAGCACTGGAAGAGTCTGCCCAGGGAAGTGGTTGAGTCACCATCCCTGGAGGTATTTAGAAGATGTGTAGATGTGGCACTTAAGGACATGGTTTTGTGGTGGACTTAGCAGTGTTAGGTTTATGGCTGGATTTGATGATCTTAAAGTTCCTTTCCAATCTAAATGACTTCCTGGGATCCACAGGAGACCGTTCAGTTTTCTTTGGTCCAGAAGGCCATTGAGCTGGCTGTCACAAAGCCTGAGCACAAGAAGGCTGGGCACAAATCTTTTCGATCTTTTTTTTGGGGAGTTCATCACTACAGGAAAAAGATCTAGTTCAACCTATCCCAAGATCTGGTAAATACAGATTGCTTCTCAGAAACCTAGATCACAGCAACTCTTCTGACTTCTGCATTGTAACAGTTTTGCACCTTCTGGTTTGGTGATAATGAAATACAGTCTTTCAGCCTTTCCTTTTTGCGTTCTGAGAAAACATTTCCTGTTTGTTTTCATAAGTGCTTAGAAGTGTTCAGAAGTGTTTAAATGTCAGTGTACTAAATTAACATGGTAGGCATAAGGAATGATATTGTATTTATATCTTACAAATCACCTCCACCTTCTTATCTGCTTTTCAAAAGAATAGTCTGTCTAGAGTTATGATTTAATGAAACAGTAGCTAACAATTGCTTTTTTTTGATGGTACAGCCTTGAAAAGGATTAATTGATCAGGAAAGAAAAAGATCGTCTAATTTTAACATGGGTAGGGAGGGTTTATTGTCTTTGCTATGCTAAGACTTGTTTGGTCCATTTTCTATCACTATGTTCCATGTGTAATTGTATTCTTGACTATTCTTCTCTGTAAGTTTTGCTCTGTCTGGTCTTGTAACCATTGTAATAGACTCTGTGTGCCAGTACA
The DNA here is from genome assembly GCF_965140245.1 of Athene noctua. Taxonomy (NCBI): domain Eukaryota; kingdom Metazoa; phylum Chordata; class Aves; order Strigiformes; family Strigidae; genus Athene; species Athene noctua. Next base: position 41,155,445 of record NC_134038.1, read on the forward strand.
GGTAATGTGACAGGAGGCTGTCTGAAATATTATGTGATGGACAGAGAACAGAAAATAATTTTTCTCGGTTGTGCTTCAAAGCAACAGAATTGAGAGCCTGATTGCGAAAAAACCTCCTGTTTTTAGATCTCTGTATGGAAGCATTCCAGATAGCTGGCTACTCTGTGCAATTGTTTTCCATTTAATTAAACTAGAAACAAGAGATCAAGAGCCAAGATGTCCACAGTCAGAGATAAAATCGTGGGACACAAAGTTCAGGTGTAATGACAGAGAGTTTTGTTTTAAAGTGTCACATCTGTAGAACAAGAGAAAACTCCCAAGGAGGAAGGTTGTGAACTCCTTCCTCTTGCCACAAAGCAGCTGTGTGAAAGTGACCTCAACAATACCAATACGCAACACAATGAAATGTATAAGAAGAATCACTGTCTTTTGGAAAGTGAAAACCTTATTTTGTTCAGAAGACAGCAGATGCAAGCATCTTTTATCTTAACCTGTCAGTTCAAACATGTTTTCAAGATGACATTTTTTGCTTATTTTGCAATTGGTTAAGACAGTCTGCATGACTTATTCTTTGTAAGGGAAATAATTGATTTTCAGTCCAGAAGTGTTTAATCAGCTCCATGTCTTCATGAATACAAGAACTTTTATGCAAGTCCCAGAAGTATTACTTCCCCAGGAAAATATTTTAACAGTCCAATTTTACACTGGTGTAATTATATCCTATTTGATCAGTAAGATTAGTAATGTAAAGCTAAAGAGTGACAGGAAGAAATTCTGTTTTCTCTTATTCTCTGTACCTGCATCTTCCATCAGTTGAAGAATTTTCATGGATCATCTTTCCAATGTTCAACTGTTTCAACAGTTAGGCAATCATGCTATATATATATGAAGAGTTAGGTGTGTGAGAGTGGGGTCTGTGGGAGCCACTTGTCATCATGCAATATTAAGAAATCCCAGGTGAGCATAAGCCTCACTCCTTCAAAAAGCTAGGGGTCTCTATCTTTCTCTTGAAATTAGATGCTCTTTCTCAGAAATCCCTAAAGCAGCAGAGAGGCAGATCCAATTCAGTGTTGTGAAACACTCACTGCCATATTCAGACTTGTTCTTCAGTCTTTGGAGGTGGCAGTATGGGGGGAGTTGCTTGTGGGTTTTATATAGTTTCTTCTGATGAAACTTTTGCATGCTGTATGAAGTAGTTGAATGGACTTAGACTGTTCAGATCTCTCCAGTCTTTGAACCCTCAAATTGCTATATGCAAAGTGGAGACAGTTTAAGAGGACTAATTGAGAGAATTTCAATCTACCTTATTTGAGACATGGTGATAATATATTCCCTTGGGAAGTGGGTGATGTAGTTCAGGTCATCCCAAGATTTAACCCTGAGTGTCATATATACTGGATAAGTGATTTAACCTCTAAATTTTTAATAAATGATGAGGACATTAAAAGGTGAAGGCAAAAGATACAGTACTTTTTAAAACGGGTTATTTTTTGTCTAAGAACACCAGTCACATATGACCTCAGAAGGGAAAAAGGCAATGGTACTTCTATCATTTAGGAATTCCCTCTGAGGACATAAGCAATTCTGTGTGTAGCCCAGATATTTTATCGGCAAAATTTAGATATCTGGAAACTTTAGGCCCTTCTGAAGCGAAGAGCTGCTGAGTGAAGACTTCAGGTAGTTGACTTTTAGATTCAGTGTGTAAATCTTGGACCCTAATCTTTTTATGAATCTAGCTTTATATTCCTGTCCTTGCTCTTGTACTTCTGATTGTCAAATGAGAAAAGCCCTAAAGAGTGAGCACACCCCCTTTCTACAATTGCAGGGCAAACTCCCAAACAAATGGCAAGGCACCCACTGACTTCTGTAATGCCAGGAATTCACATGTGGTTAAAAGATAACTGGCTTTGGTTTTATTGTATGTCTTTCCCCTTTGTTCATGAGCACTGGCAGTGAACCTGACATAATGAGACTTACAGAGCTTCCCTGGACAATATTATTAAAAAAAAGAAAAGGAAGCTGTCTAATGTATCTAATAATAACTGAATGATAGCAAACTATTCACATGGCTTTCTTTGTCAGCAGGGAATTTATTTAGTGACTAAAGGGAGGGGGCTTCCAATCTTATATTCCTATGAAATATGCAAAGCACTGAGCAATGAAGGATGACAGAAAATACTCATGTCCGTGTCAAACAATATAAGTAACCTTTCATTAGAATAATTCTGCAATAGTTAACTATAATTCCAAGTTTATACTTGGTAAGCAATTCATGAGTTAGCATTCAGACTTCTTTTGCAGTCATTACCCATCAGTCTGTATTTACACACAAAAAATATTTTATGACAAAAAACATGAATCAGATGTTTTTATAACCTAAGAATATTGTATTTAACCCAACTCAGCCTAAACATTTTTCCATCCTTTTGTCTTCAAAAAGATTTGTGTTGCTCGATCAGAAGAAAATGTTTTTGCCAATACTCAGTTTTGTTCTCACTCCTTCAAATATTTTGAAATTAAGTATTGTGACTATGACTAATACTTCATGTTTTCTACTTGTTCTTTTCCAGACTATAGCGCCAGGATTTGTTGTTCTTACTTGTCATTATGTCTTTTACATTATCTCCTTGTTTTGTTACTAATTAAAATGTAATTGTTATGACCAAATTGTTCCTGCCAGTTACAACACAGAGTGTATAGCAAAAATTCTAGCACCTGTCTCATGGGATATTTTAAACTATAGTTTTATTTCACATTAACTGATTATAAATTAACTCAATATAGTTATTAGTTTTGTGAAATTGTTCTACATATGGCCTGCATGTTTGTTTGGCTACAAGCACTTCTCTGCTATTAAACCCAAATTAGTTGTTGTTTTGGGCAAATGTTTGTGTAATATCCAAAGTGTTCTTCACAACAGTGTTAACAAGTAAGTAATTGATTTACAAATTACCCTAAAATCTGTCTACTTTGAGTAGTTCTCTGAGTTTATATTGCAGAATAGAACAAATTTGATCATTTATTAGAGAATGCCTTAGCTATTGAGTTGGAGTCTGTGTTGTATTCTTATTCTCCTGCTTCCTTATTCCCTCACTTAGTACTACACTTTACAGGAGATACTTATGAAGAAGGTCTGTGCTGTCACAATGATAAAGATTTTGATGCTGGATTTGGTTACATGCACTGGTTTATTCCCATTCCCATCCTTATGCAAAAGCTATACTTGCTTAGAAAATTTTATTTAAAATATTTTTGCTCTATTGTTTGTTTTTTTCGTTTTTTTTTTTTTTTTTTTTTTTTTTTTCAGTGAACATAGCATCTGCTTACATCTTCAACAGCACTAATAAATATCTTTCTGGATCCACCCTTCCACTGTTTTTAGTTGAATGTTCATCCCTCTCTAGTTTCGCTGTGTAATAGTTTCTTCATCACTGAATCACCCTTACTTGCATGCTACTTACACATAACATTTCCTTTTTCTCTGTAATTTCATATATTTCAGTTAGATATGTTCAAATCCCCATCCATTGCAAAGCACTCCATTTTGTCTATGTGCTGGTATCTCTTGCAGACACTACTTTTGAGATCCCATGCATTGTCCTTCATCAATGTCATTTCTCTCCCTTCAGCAACTAGCAGGGCTTTCCTGAGGTCGGGAGAGGAAAAGGGTGTGCCTTTAAAGACCCTTTCTGCCTTCCTGAAAAGGTCACCTCCTGTAAGGTGATAAGAGCTTCTGGCTGTTCTATTGTTATACAGGACAGCTCTGATTCTGAGCAGAAAAGTGTCTAGGGAAGATATAGGATGCAATGGCCTTTGTGCTGTTTTCCCCTCGAGGCACTGCGTGCCAAAGTCTCTTCTCAGCACAGGCTGGAATCTTTTGCATGGATCCAATTATATGTAAATGTGTGGGACTCAGTTTCATAAATGGGATTCCAAATTGCTGCTAAAACGTCGCATGCTGAAATGTTAATATTTCATAATTAAGAATATTACACAGAAATTATATTGTTATGTATAATTTTTCCCATTCATCAAATTTTAGATTGTATTTTGCATTATTATTTGGATGCATTTAAATGTTTTTCATCCCACTTTGTTGAATAATTACTTATCTGTCATCTGTTAACGTCTGCTTGATAGCTAAACAGCCAAGTCCTGGCATCATAACTAGGGATATTTCCTAGTTTGCTGCTGTTGCTTTCATATTCATTGTTTGTTCTGTAATGGCCCTTAAACATTTCCCATGAATATTTGGGCTAGAATGATTCTTTACATAATGCCTTAGAGGAAAAAAAGGTTATTCTAATAACAATTAAAATTAGCAATGATATTAGGCTAAGAATTTAAAATCACATCTCACTCCTGTGCAAATTCCCTTTTATAATTAAAAAAAAATCAATTTTCAACAATGTTGTATACCTCATGCATAATACACAGATTCAGTGATTTACTTCTTGTTTTGGCACAGGCACAGTTGAATGATATAAGAGCTAAATTTTTTTTCTGCTTTAATGGCTTGTATTGTCTGCATAATGAACCCTGTCTGAGCTTCATCAGGAGAGTCACACTGTTCATACTCTTCTGTTAGTGAAAAATTTCCTGCTTGTTCTCCAAGAAGTTTATCTTATCTGAAGTCTGAAAGAAGATGGTCATTCACGCAAGTATCAGAAAGAGACAAATCTAAAATTGAGTTTTCTTGTTAAAGTGGTTGTTACTAAGTGGATACAGGAAAAAGAAGTGTGGGACAAAGTTGTGAGATCACTAATGGTATTGAAAGAATTTCCCAGCCATGATATACATTTTGATAAATGATGCTGTGATGTTTCCTCTGGATCAGAAGAGGAACCATGTCATACTTGGAGAGGTGCTCAGAGAAGAAGAGGATTTTTGTAGCCAGAAGTAGATTTTTTTTTTTTTTAAGAGAAGAATGGCAAAGAAATAACAACAAGGAATACTAGATACAACAAGAATTTGAGACATCTGGATCTTCGAGATGTCTGACCATTTGGTAGTGTTCCAGAAACTGAGCTCCTTGCAATTTCCTCTATGAAGAAACAGTTCAAATAAAGAAATGAAGGGGGAAGCTGGGAGAAGCTTGTGTAACCTCCACTCTCAATGTTCGTCATAAAGTAAATCAGGCAAATGAGGGTAAAGCAAGACTTAATATAGATAAAGGAATACCAAAGATCCTAGAGCAAAGAACAAATGCAGTTAAGAGTAGATTACAGCTGAAAGGCAACACTGCCACTGGAAGGCAGCAGAGGTAGGGAAAAGATCCTTTTGAGGAAGAGGCAATAAGAAGTGAGGAATGATGCAAGTGCTCGTATATTAACGCAGGCCAACATACATTGTTGATTTGTTTTTATTTTTCTGGAAGGGAGCCTAGTAAGCTTTTGTTTGCCAGTTATCTTAAGCTATGTAAGACTTATCATAAATGTTTATGATAAATCATTATAGGTAAAGCAGATAAGGTTTAGCTTAAAAATAAATAACTTTTACATAGAAAGTCTTTGTAAGATTATTAAGTGGATCAAGGTGTAGGAAAATTAATTTTGTACTAATAAGAAATATGTAAGTGCGTGCCTCTATCTGCATGGATTCAAAAGGAGTGTTTAGATCCTAAATTTACAGCGAAATATAGTAACAGAAAATAAACAAAGTCAGCACTGAACACATATGCTTTGCTTCAAGCATTTGTGTTTTCATAAAACGCAGAGGTTTGTCAGCTGTGTTATGTAGGTAGAGAAACAATTTAAAACTCTCAGTGTAGTCATTGCACTCTTATAGATGGAATTCCTAGAAGCTAAATTGCAATGAATACCAGCTGGAAATCAGAGGATGGAAGAAGAGAAAGTGCTCTCTGGAGATTCATGTATGACACAGACACTCAAATAGGGCTTGCAAAAGCTGAAGGCCATCTTTAGTGCTGAGGTAAAGCTAAGCTTCTACCCTTTTTGAAAAATGTCAAGAGAATTGATATAGATTAAGTGATGCCATACAGTGTTTAGGCATTTTCTGTAAATCCCTAACAACTGTATCTATCTGACTAAGCAGATTCCAGCGATGAGATCTGGGAAAACCAAACAACATAAAGGAATGTCTGATAATATCCTTGTTGTTCACACATTTCTGATTAGAGTCATTCATGGGTCTCCATCCCAAGCACTCTGTGAGAACAAACACTGATCAGATGCACTTTGGAGAATTTTTGCAGGCACTGGGAGTGATGATATTGCTTTCTGCAGAGACATCTTGATGAGGCCTCTGTCAGAGAGTAGATGAAATACAATGGTGCTAAGTTCTGGCGTGACAAATCCAATACTCTAAGCTTGCATCCTTCTTACTATCAGTAGGATTTTTTTTCTGTTTATAATAGCACTGTTTGTCATATAGGTTCTGAGGGTATGTAGCAAAGATGGAGCAGTTCAAGTCAAGAGGACAAAGACTTGTTCCTCTACTTTTATTCGAGCAAGACCTGGATTAGCCAGGGAGATTTTTCTTGCATGGATACTATTTGAAAAGTACTTTTTGTATTAAGCTGAAGTTATAAAAACAAGAAACAACAATAGGTTTAAATAGATAATGCAAGTAAGTAATATTAAGTTTTTAAGATCTCTTTCTTTAGAGTTTGCATGTTTCTTAGCCTGGTGAGGTATAGAAGTATCAGAGAACCTCAATTACTCAGATGACCTGGACAATCTAAACAAACACCACATCTAAAGAAACATTTGGCCTGAGGAAATAACTTTAGAAATAGATCCTGGTTTATTTTCTTTCTCAGGGCATGCTGGAAGGCCTCTCCTTTAGTCCTTTCAGGAGTTGAAGAAAGGGGTGGAAAGCAGGAATGAAGTATAAGTTAGTTGTTCTGTGATGATTACTGGGCATGGGATGAAGGGAATCATTGAATCACAAAATCATAAAATACCAGGTTGGGAGGGACCTCAAGGATCATCTGGTCCAATGTTTCTTGGCAAAAGCATGGTCTAGACGAGATGGTCCAGCACCTTGTCCAGCTGAATCTTTAAACTGTCCAATGTTGAGGAATCCACCACTTCCCTGGGGAGATTGTTCCAATGGCTGATTGTTCTCATTGTGAAAAACTTTCCTCTTCTGTCCAATGGGAATCTCTCCAGGAGTAACTTGTAACCATTACCCCTCGTCTTTTCCATGTGACTCCTTGTAAAAACGGAGCCTGCATCTTTTTTTGTAGTCACCATTTAAAAATGGAACATGGTGTTAAGGTGTCCCCTAAGCCTTCTCTTCTCAAGGCTGAACAATTTCAATTCTCTCAGCCTTTCCTCATATGGCAGGCTTTCCAGTCTCTTGATCATCTTTGTGGCCATTCTTGGGACCATCTGCAGCCTGTACACATCTTTTCTGTATAGCAGGAGCTAAAATTAAACACAGTATTCCAGGTGTGGCCTGACAAGTGCTGAGTGGGGTAGTGACTTCTTTGTCTCTGCTGGTGACACCCTTGTTGATGTAACCCACCATTCTATTGGCTTTCTTTGATGCTGCAAAGAAATATTACAGAATAAGTTGCTGTGGATATTTAAAGTGATAGACTGGGTTCATATTAATTTCTATAAATAAAAACAGAAGATATACAGTGAAATAAATATTTGAAAAGAAATTATACTACTTTGGTGATAATTTCACTAATGTTTCAGTGAAGTTATGGCAAATGATACTGCCTCATCCTGAATTGCAGTGTGGAAATGTTTTCAATGTAGAAATTCAAAAGCAAAAGGAATCTTTTTTCCCAGATCTTTCTGACATTACACAGAAACCATACACTTTTCTCTGCTTTAGTAAAATAGAGCTTGTCCTTTATATTGTGTGAACCTTTGATATATGTTACCTAGAGAAAGTACAGCGACTAAAACATGAGCATGGCAGCCTGTGGTAATAAAGTCATGTTATCTTTGGGTGATGTGGAAGAGAAGTGGTGCAATTGGCACTCAGGGGCTTCAGTTTAGTATTTACTATGTCTTAGTTGCATGCAAAGGCAGTAGGTCATAAAGCAAGCTGCCACTCTTTTGACAGAAAGAGAATTAAGATGTGATATTATACATAGAGCTACTTGTCTGTCCAGGTTTGCAAAAAAACAAATATTCTGTAGTATTTGCTGAATATATATTTTGGATATAAAGTATTCCTCTCCACAACTGCATCACTGTCACACCTCTCAGTATGACTGAAGAAGTAAGTGTGCTTGTGATGTACAAATCTCCAGTAAATCGTCTCAGAAAACATTCCTGTAAACATCCTGTTCACTTAGTGAAGACATAAATGAACCATATGAACAGCCAAGAAAAAAACTGGTATGTCAAGTATTGTATTAGAAATTCTGCTTCCTTCTGGAAGTTCAATGTAAGGAATGCAATATATCTAGGACCACCTTCAAATGCCTTAATCGCAAGTTAAATTTTTGAGTAGTAGTGCTCTCTATTAACAAGCTGACTCTGAAGGCCTAGGGTTGGCCAATAGAGGACAACAGAACCATGGATTTAAGTAAAATTTAGGTCTGAGTAATGTATCTATAAAGCACATTTCAGAAAATGTTCTGAAAAGTAAATGCAGTTGTAGCACAAGAAACAGCTCAGCAGATTACACACCCTGTGCTTCACTATGAGAAAGTCATCTAAGAGCAAACATTTTTGTTCAAAGGAGAAACTAAATGAATGGGAAATATATATCTATATTCTCAGGCTTTTGGTAAGCCCATTTTTGAGCCTTCCAAAGTGTTTTTGTTTGTTTGTTTGTTTGTTTGTTTTCTTTAAAAAAAAGATCAAAATGCTGGTTTAAGATTTTGGGCTAAGACTTTTTGATTAACTTATTAAAATAAAAAAAATAAAAATTAGAAGTGGCGGTTAAAAACATGGTATCAAATGTTTTGTTTAAAACCTATCATAAAAAAATATTCAATGCTTTCAAACTGACAAATTTCATTAAAAAGGGAAAACATGAAACTAAGATATTGTGACCTTTTATTCTCCCCAGTCAGTACCAGTGTCTGACTGAATTTATTAGCTGATTTTATCCAAAGTTCCCTAGTTCCAGTCCCCTCAGAGTTCATTTACTTTTCACAAAAGCTTATTTGCCCAGATCTGATGCCAGCCTTAAATCTCACCTCTTTTGTAACTACTCCTTGGAAACAAACCAAATTTCTAAAGCTTGCAAGATTCAGGGAAGGCAGTTTGGTGAAAGACTATTCTCAAAACCTGTATTTTTTTATTTTGCAGAGAAAAATTGTTAATGTTGTGATGCCTAGTCAGTGGTGTACAGATGGCGATAGTCAGTGGGTACAGTTAATATGTTGTAATAATGTAATATTTCATATCCTGACCTTTGAAAATTGATGTCATATATATCCTGCACATAGTAAATGTAACTGTTTCACAAAGGTTGGAGGAGTTCCTGGAACATTTTGTTCAGTATCAATGTGTGTTTTGCACCAGAGAAAAGAAGAGAGAGATTTTATGAACAGGATGAGGTTCTCCGGAGAGACTAATTATTTTTTGGCATTGGTAGTCAAGATATAATGTACGAAAGGGGGCTACTTTTTCTTTTTCCATTTCAGAACATCAGAAGCATGTCTCTCCAAAGTGTTTTCAACCTGAGATTCAAACACCAACCCAGATTTTATAACAGGACTTTACAGACCATAATAAGCCTAGATGTATTTTTCCTACATTGTTACAAAGTTCTGGTTTGATTTAATTGAATGTGCAACATTTGTGATTATTATAATGATCATCCCTTTACCGGTATGGCATCAAGCATGCATGCTGTGCTTTATATATGCAACAAGGACGCTGCCTGTTATCTACAACCCCGTCCGGAGTGGTTCAGTATAGAAAGCAGAGTCTGCTCCCATGTGAGGGAGGTCTTGGCTCAGTTTCCCTGTACATACCTGGGCATTTCCATGCAGCTGATGATACATGCAAGTGAAAGCAGGTGATCTTACTGCTGTTCTTTCCTCGGGATTCCCAAAACCAGAGAGGAGGCAAAACAAAACGGTGCTATAGAAGTAAATTTTCAGGGATATGTTCAGGCAGTGCACCCTGAGGATGCCTTTGAGTCTCCCCCTCCTCTCTGCTTTCAATCGGTGTAGCTGGATTACATAAACTATTTAGGCTGTATGTGCAGAACTACAGAATGTATTACATTTGGTTATTAAAAAAAATATTCTACCATCTTTTTCAGACTGATAAAATAACATTTGATTCTACATGAACTGAAAGTGAGTTAGTGGCAGAGGTACTACACTGAAATGTTACTGCAGCAATCCTCACAGAAGAGAAATAATAATTAGACACCCTTCAAAAACTAGGATCCAAGTCCCAGAGCTACATCATTTAAAAACCGTACCTCCTGAAGCCCGTTACGAAGTACTTTTATAATATAGAGACTGAATGGTAGATGAACTAAGTACTGACAGTCTAAAGCAAATTAAAATAGTTGAAGGAAGCAGTATACAGTACAATTTATAGAAAGTCAGGATGAAAATAGGTGAGGATTCAATGTATACACTAAATTATATACATTGGTGACTATTTAACATCTTGTGTCTGTCGTGTATTTGTTTTATTTACTGTGAAAACTAGAAAGGAAAATTATGATAAAATATTTAAGAGGCAGTGTAAATGGAAAAAATGTTTTCCCAAGATAATGGACTCCTCCAGCTATTAGGCAATGAAGCAAAGTAGAAACATTTATTTTTCAGGCAGAAGGCATGGCTTCTGAGATAAATTTCTATGATAATGAACATAGAGCAAGCATATGATATAATTAATCCAAAGGTATCTGCTTTTATACAGTGAGCATGGGATGAGCAGTGATGGTTGTTCCTTGTGGCCTGATTCTCCACCAGCTGGCTGGCCTGCTCAAGTCCTGTTTCTCCTGCTGGGCCTGCCGGGGCTCAGTGTGTTCCACAGAGGTAGCCATCTCCAGCAGCCTATGGGCTCCCGGAGAGCCATTCTGGCTGAAAGCGTACATTTCCTTTCTAACAGAAGCGATGTTGGTTGTGGAGGTAGTGATCAGGCTTGAGAGACTGCTTTTTACTGCACAAATGTCCTTTATTTGTTTCCTATGAATGAAACCCTTTGCAATGGAAGAAACTTCTAATCCTCTTTTACAGCGATTTTTATGAGTGACATTGCTTTTCCCCCACATTTAATTTTTGGGCAACAGCTGCCCACCTGCCTATTTGCCTCAGAATGGCAGAACTTCCCCCAAACCTTCCAAACACAACTGCAGGCAAATTTTTAAACCCCCTGTTCATTCACATCTTGTGCTTTACTCTGGGCAGTTAGCATGTTATTTTCCTCCTAACTTCTCAGTTTGGGACTCAACATCTTGTAGTCTCAGATTTAATGTATTTTTGATGGTGCAGACCATTTGAAAACCTCCCTGACTTCCCTACCTTTCTCGGCACTTCTCTCCTTTTTCTTTAGTATTTGTTCAACATTTTTAATGTTCCTATCATTCCTATTTTAACGTTAACTCTCATATTTAAATGTCATCTCTGGTAGTTGTTTGGTTTTTTTTAAAATGTCTGAACCTGTATTTCTAATTCCCTTCCATTCTTTCAGGAAGAGTCACTAACCTAAAAATATAATTTGGTAAATGTCTTTCTAATTACTGTATAAAACACCTAGAAAGTATTTGAAGTCAAATAAATAAGTAGATACAACCTGGTGATACTTGTAAAATTATGCAGGATAAACTTTAGGAACTCAGATAAGTAAAAGTTTCTGTCACCCTGGGCACTAGCTCCTTTGCTTGGGCAGATCAGGCTGAACTTGTCACAACTTCCCTTTATGATTTGAAGTACATGTGATTGATGCTTGGACTGTTTGATCTTAAAATGTCACTGAGGCTATTTGTGCTGGGTCATATCACTTCAAACAAAGTATTTTAAAATCTTTGCCCTCCTTTCTTCTTACCTGATAGGTGGATAGCTCTGCTATTGCTTAGTGTAAAACCAGCAAACACCACTTTTTCTTTTACCTTAAATCACTGCTTTCCTAAATTGGTACTTTGAAAAACTGACATTCTGGATATATATATATATATATATATATATATAGTAATAGTAGTAGTAAACGCTGCTAGACTGCCCAAAAGTGTCTTTAACACAACATTTTCATGACCATTGCTCTGCCTTATGGCCACAGTTAGTAAATATTGACACAGCTGGGGCCTCTCACTACATCTCTCTTCCACTTCCATATTTCATACCCATCATTCAAAATATGTTAAAACATTTCATGACAATAATGGAACTCTGGCATTAGCTTATGCAACTTTAGGAGTCAACTTCCCAGTACTGTGTAGCCAGATTTATTTATCTGTATGATTCAAACTTATTGGCAATGTGAAGATTGATAAGTATTCATATGGCAGGTGTGGGTACCTGACCTGGCTCTGCTTGCCCTAGGGCCAGAGCTGGAGTTACTGGGTAGCAATGCTGTAGAAAGAGCTGGTGTAGCTGCACTCCAGCCAGGTCAAGATGTAAAGTGTGTGGTAATTCCAGTGAGGCTGGTCTATACTTTTTACAGACACTGAATGAGAATTCTGTACAACACAACCATTCATAGCATGGCTTTACCATCTCAGGTCTCCATGAATTTGGGGAGACAATACTGTTAGGTGAATTGCATTTGGTACAGGCATCAAGATACTGAGGGACGTAAAACCAAGATAAAATTATTCCTATGTAGCTGAAGGCAACAAAAAGAGTTTGGGAAGAGAGAAACATTCTGGGAAACTAATGGAGTCTGATAAAAGTCATGTTACAATGGTAAAGTGCCTGCTATACTTTCTTAAAAATCAGGTATTTTTATGTGATTGTTCAATTTGGACTTTTTATTTAAATTTAAACCTATGTTTGGAGTACTTTTGCCTCCCTTCATGCAAGACTCATCTGTTTTAAACACAGAAAGGTATCATCTCAGCCCTTGGAGAAAGAAATTTTCTCAACTATAAATTAGTGTTTTAGCTGAAAATCAGAAATTTAAGTAAACAAATATTTGGTAAGATTATGACTACTATCTGTAAAACTGAGAACTCAGTGAATTGAAGGTCATTATATAAGGGGAAAGAAATGGTCTCTATATGCATTTTATCTTCATTTAAGAAAATGAAATCTAAACTACACTTGAGGCCAGTAGAGGTGAACCTTGGAAATCTGAATTCATTTAAAGGAAGCTCAGGAAAACAAATGTGGACTGCTGTAGTTGCCTTTACCTGTTGTTTCATATTTCCCCCCTATTTAGATAGAAAATATGGAAAAATTAACATCAATTCAGCTCTTGCAGGCATGTTATTTTAATGGCACTCACTGACTATATTTCAAAAGCTGTGCAGGCTGGTAATACCTACACAAAGGAGAACAAAAGTTTAAAACAGTAATTATAGTGAGAGGCTAGAGCTTCCATTCCTGAGGGGCACATGGGACAGCCAGCAAAGGCCCCCCCCAGATAACTGAAGAAAGACTGCTCTGCAGTTCCCCATGATTACATGTCTTTTGTTTTGTATTACTGTGGTTATGATTATTATTTCTACGGTGCCCAGGAGGCCTAAGCAAGGATGAAAATCTTTTTCTGTACCTCCAAATGGATATTTGGAAAGACAACTCTGGTTCCAGAGAACTTGCTGAAAGGAGATAGTGTTTTAAAGATGAGCAAGGTTGTTTTCAATATTTGTGGGTGAGAGTGCCCTCACAAATACACTGTTATTCAACTCAAGCAGGTGTTTTCCAGACAAATAAAGAAATATGTATATTCACATCAGTATAGGGAGCCATGGTCTATCTCCTGCTTCTGAAAATTTGGCTCTATGTACATGGAAGTGGAAAACAACAGCTGTGAAGGAGGGAGTTTGGAGTACAAATGAACACCAGATCCAGCTGTAGATTTGCATTCTTTGACATCTGGTGCTGAGTAGACACTGGGGAATTCTGTGACAACATGAGATTTTATGCATCTGTCAGCTAAATCTAGCATTGCTCTTTGGGACGTTTGCATGGATGAGGTTGATCTCAGAGAGCTGTTTGAAGACAGAACTAAATAAAGGAAGAGGATTGTATCTGATTCAGACTCTCAGTTTGTATACAGAGCTGGCAGGTTGCATGGAGCTTGCCTTGAACTGGGATCGCACATCTGTTCTGCAAGAGTTTGCAAGATAGTTTGCACAAAACACCAACATGTTTGATTTCAGAAGTTCTGTGGCTTAGGACTCCACTAAAGCCTTTTGGTGCATAAGGAAAAAAAGATTAAGAGTGTGTGTGCATGTGTGCATGTGTATGTGGGGAATTCAATTAAAGGAGAGAGACCAATACAGTTTAAAAAAGGGATTTTCAACACTTCTCTGAAGATTACTGGAATATCACAATAAACCCAGATACTCAAGGAAAGGAAGAGTTGTGATCATATGACACAGTCCTTTGAACTAAAGTAATTCTGACTTTACCTTTGTAATTTTACCTCATTCTTGTACAGCTGATTTTTTTTGAGATGAGAAAAAAACCTTGTGCCTTCTGCCAAGCCAGTTTATATCACCATGGTTCATATGCAATCAAAGGAACAAGAGTTTGAGCACCGAAGACATTACGCATCATTATCCATGGTACATCCTCACGTGCTCTCTTTAGGATTATCACTATATATTGATGGACACTAGACATTGAAAAACATCATTGCAAAATGAAATCAGATCACTAATTCATTGAATTCTGCTTTAATCTGTACTGCACAGTAACAATGTCATTCTTAAGAAGGGAGCTACTTAATTTGATTTTAACTGCATTTTTCTTTATATGCCACCAGCATAAACACAGACTTCACACGAAAGCATTTAACCTCTCTTCCTCATAACCTTGGATTATCAAGGGTGGGTGTAGACTGAGGCCGGATAGACATGCTGTGAAGTCAGTGGCTGCAACCTTTCCACCCCAGACATCTGAGAGCACACACTGCGCAGCAGACAGTGCTAACGAAGACCACTTTTTCCTGATGAACTCATGCTTCACAGTCCCTGCTATGGTGTATTGTATAATGTGGGCTGATGTAAAAACGATTGGCAGTGCAGAAGATGAAATAAGCCTTCCTCCTTCCTTCCTTCCTCATCTTCTTCTCAGGTAGTCTGCTTGAATTTCTTTTGTTTTGGGATGATCCTTGTTCCAAGTGATTCTTGCACCAAAAGGAATGCAAAAAGGTTTTTATAGCTGCTGGTCATAGACCATGTATGTGGACTCCTCAGATATCCATCAGCAGGAACATTTTTATGGTGTTGCCTATTCCCCATTATCTGCACACACTAATCAAGTCTGAGCCATTTTCAGATACAGTGATTTAACAAGGTATTGTGTTAGGTTTTGTGGTTTTTGTTGTGGTTTTTTTTTTTTTGTTTTTTTTTTTTTTGTTTTTTTTTTTTTTAATTTTGCCACGGATATTTGAAGAAATACCCTGAACTGCTTTGGCTATCAGCTATCTCTTTGTAAAAAATCTTTGTGCTACACATGTGGTGGCAAATGCTTCTGTAATACAGCCCCTGACTCCTTTAATACCCTATGAAGGATAAAAAGCAACTAAAGCTCTTAAATATGCCCTATTAATGACAGTTACAAATGTACATATTACTTTAGCAGTGCTGTAATGGAGTCTGGTATGCTGAATAAAGGTCCACAATTTTCTAAAAATACACTCCTATAACTTTGAAAGAGGTGCAGGTGGAAGTTTACCGGGAGAAAATAGGCTCAGTTGACAACTTGTGGCTGACAAATGGTAAAACCCAATTTCTGAGAAATTTTCTCTTGGTTATAAACCAGGTAAGAGAGAAACTTTGCTCCTTTGAGATGACTGACAAGTTTTTGCTCTGGATATAGATGCAGCTTCTTAAAGACAGAATGTGTTTACAACCTATAAGATACTTGCAATTTTTAATAATGCCTCTCAACAAGCAAATAATAGAAATTTTTATTTATATTAGAAAGTGTTGGTATGTCTGTGTGTTGTGTGCCTGTGTCCATGCATATGAATGTAGCCCTTGCACATAATAAGAAACCTGTGTGTGGCCACGATAAGTGGTATTCTAGTCATGCAATTAATTAAGTCCAGGCTCACCCTAACACGCAAGCTCCAGCATGTGCATCCATCAACATTTCTGTAACTGGAGCACTAGATTACAACACTGACACACCTAAGCAAGGGACTGACATTAACCTCGTGCTAGATTTAAATCATTCCAGGCAGTCTGTTTTGAATTTCCAAACGTTCTGTACTGTTCTAATGAGTTAATTCATTTGGTATCCATTTCCTCCTGTCAGCAGCTTTTGGAAAATAAATTGTGCATTGTTATCTTAGCCTTGACCATCCTATTAATGGTTTAGGAAATGCAGCTGAAGATTATCTGGAGTTTTTCATGGCAGAGGTTGACCTGTGGCAATGGGGCAATGATCAATCACATCTTGAAGGAGTCACATACTGCAAAATACTTTTTATCTTCTGTCTGCAGCACAGTATTTAAAAAATGTTTTCCACCATTCATGCAGAGAGGTAAAAACAAAAGTGTAATCTCAAGAACTTTATAAAAAAGTCCATTCAGTGCATAAATGTCATCCACCCAGCGAAGGTGGATATACCATTATGTGACAAATTTGGCATTTACCAGCAGCACATTGGTAGTCTCTTTTCTTTCTTGTCTGTAGCTATTGAATTCACAAACCCATGATGATTTGTGTGTGCTTTCACAGTGCTGATGTTAGGCCAGGTGTGGAGTGGGGACAGACATAGTGCTTCCAGCCCACAGCATCTGCCAGTGCCAGACTCACAAGAAAGAGTTGTCCAGAAGGAGCCTGGGGTTACCCTGAACGCTGCTGTTGCTCGGCTCCACAGAGCAGCCTTTGCCTGGAATTTGTCAAGACCTGTCCCCTGCTTCCCAATACAGTGTTAAAGATGGCAATACCTGTATCCTCTAATTCACTCTCGTGAAAGGCACTACTGTTAACTGCCTGAGTTTAGAAAACAAAGCTATCTAGGTTGCCTGTGATTCCTGCTTAAGAGCTGGCAAAACTCCCACAAGAGACAGCTCGTGTCTATTAATCTATTAATTGGCAGCAGTAGCTTTCCCTGCTCTTTCTGACCCCTCCACCACTTCAGGAAACCCCCAATTTTTCTTTACACATATTCCTCAGTTTCCTAGCAGGCATTTATAATCTGGTATCCTGTGATTATTCCAAGCAACTAATTTTTAGAAATGCCTAGAGACATCTTTGATCCTTGGTGTTCTGGGTTTGTTGCCCGTGTCAGCTTTTTGCACTGCGCTGTGTGCTAACCCCACTGCGGCACACAGTATAGTGTTACTCGTGCCCATACTCTCCTTTCTCTCCAACCACAATTAGATCATCTCAAAATATCCGTACTATTCAGAGGCTCTAGATCTGATGTGAATGTTCATAGATTAATTTAGCACAACTAGTTTACCTTGGGATTTAAACAAGCTGCTAATTTAACAGCCCTGAATCTTTCTTGCTGTCCCTGTGCTGAAGTCCTATGCTTCCCATAGGATCTGTGGGAATAAAGAGTATATAAAAAGAAAAGGAAGCATGAAATTCTTAGCCTTTCAGCCCTTCATTTCCCTGTGACTTTCAGACAGTTCTCACTTGCACGCTGGAGAGACTCAGAGGTATTTTTTAATGAGAAACAGTTTGAATGCGCAGGTTTTCATTGATCTCAGTGAAAGTGAAGTTCACCTCTCTGAAGAAATCCCCAAAGAGTCTAACGCACGGTGCCAGGCATAGTCAGGACCTTGTACTTGAGTCTGTTCTCTCCTGTGCTTCCATTCTCCTCAGCAGGTGGTGGAAAGACCTCTTTATTTTCCCTTATTATGTTTTTAAGGGTTGCAAATGATTTTGACCATTCTAGCCCTACTTTAACTTAAGGCACTGAAGTGGAGCCCTGAGATGCCCTTTAATCCTGAACTGAGAGCTGAGTGGGAGCCAAAGCTGCTTACACAATAGTGGGGAAATCCATTCTCTGAGAAGGAATTCTTGACAGCAGCATGTGGCATTGTCCAAACACAGTCCTCATCAGCACTGCAGTAA
Source organism: Athene noctua (assembly GCF_965140245.1). Taxonomy (NCBI): domain Eukaryota; kingdom Metazoa; phylum Chordata; class Aves; order Strigiformes; family Strigidae; genus Athene; species Athene noctua. The sequence goes on from NC_134038.1 coordinate 41,173,554, forward strand.
TGCACAAATCTGAGCTGGGCCAAACAACTTGCACTCAGTGCTCATCTGAATTTCCATTTTCCCAGAATGTTTCACGGTGAGCATAAAAAAACTCTCCCTTGGAAATGCTGGTGATTCTTGGAAGGCCCCACGTGCCTTGGGTAGGCTGCATGTGCCTGGCTTTTTGCTGGTGTCTGTGGGTAGCTCATATTTTCCTTGGTGTAGAAGAGCTGCAGCTGCACATCTGCAAGAGGCTCCAGGGAGAAATGGACCACAGTTTGATTTTCATAAATAGCTTCTCAAATCCAAGATTTGTGAGAGAAAATGCTGTCAATGCTTTTACTTAAATTCTGTCCTTATTTTTACAACTTAGTTCAATTTTAACAACAATAAAAAATGTCCTATATTCTCTGTAACATAAGTTGGTGCAGTCCCACTGAAGTCTGTGCAATTGCATTAAATAGTCTAACAGAGAATTTGGCCCATGAAGGGAAAAGAAGCCCGATAATGCTATGCTCTCAACATGAACATTCATTTTCCTTATTGCCTCTACCAAGAGATCATTTTCTCTAGTCAGAACTCCAACTGCAATTTTTACTATCAAGAATATTGCTTTTAAATAGAAAAATAAAAAGTAAACTATTATAATTTTCAATAACCATGCTACTATAGCCTTAATTTTCAAGGAAAATATTACCAAATGCAATTTCAGATAGGGTTCTATTATGTGCAAACCACTGTTGATATAATAACTTCTATTTTAGGTTGCTAGCAAAGAGGAGAACAATGTGACCCATTTAAAAACTGGCTCACAGAAAAATATTAGCAAGTCATTTATCATTTCTATTTAATTTTGGTGATAACCACCATTTGATAGAAACATTTATTTTTTATAAAACTAACAGTAGCATAGGACATAGCTGACCATAACACATGCACTTTGCAATGGTACTGAGAAAAGGACTTCCCGTTTATTGACAATTATTTGGAAAAGAAATTTAAAAAGCAAAACATTCACCTTTGAATTCTTCAGTAGATGGAGCCTGCATTTTTGGAAATCTCTGATGAATGGGCAAATCATATTCACACCACTGGAGTGCTGCAGTGGCTGGATACAAGCTCTTTGAGAAGGACAGGACGGGATGGTGAGAAGGGACAGTTGCCCTGTATTTGAGAGAGAAGTAGGGATGCATGGAGCTCTGCCACGAGCCAGCTGAGAGCTTATGGGTGTCTGCCACAGACTGCCTGATCAGGTAGAAGCAGCAGATCAGGCCTCCTTCAAGTAACTAGAAGAAATCATGTTCACTAGCCCAGGTCCTCACAGAAGTCATTAACAACCCTGATACCTGTTGGAGGAACAAACAGGGCAAAGCAATCCGGGAAGTTTCTGGAGTGCATTGATGACAACTTCCTGATACAGGTGATTGAGAAGATGAAGAGGGGAGATGCTCTGCAGGACCTGATTTTTACAAACAAAGAAGAACTGGTTGGGAATGTGAAGGTCAGGAGCAGCCCTGGCTACCATGAGCATGGGGTTGTGGAGCTCAGGATCTGTAGAGAAGAAAAATAGTAAGTTAACAGCCCTAGACATCAGAGGAGAAAACATTGGCTTGTTCAAGGACCTGCTTGGAAGAATCACATGCGACACCATCTTGAAGAATACAGGAGGAGTCCAGGAGAGCTGGCTGATTTTCAAGGAACACCTCTTCCAGACTCAAGAGTGGTCCATCCATGTGCAGGAAGTAAAAAGGTGGAAGGAGGCCTGCGTGGATGAACAAAAAGCTCTTGACAAAACTCAAAGGTAAAAAAGAAACATTCAAGAGGTGGAAATAGAGTTAGGTGATATGGGAAGAATATAGAGACATTGCCCAAGCATACAGGGATCAGGTTAGGAAAGACAAAGCCCACCTGGAGTTGAATCTGTCGAAGGAAGTGAAAAGCAACAAGAGAGGTTTCTACAGGTGCATCAGCAGCATAAGGAAAACTAGGGAGAATGTGGCCCACTGTTGAATGTGGTAGGGAACTGGTGACAGAGGACACAGAAAAGGTCAATGTACTCAGTGCTCTTTTCTCATTTGTCTTTACTGGTAATACCAACCTTCAGGAATTCCAGGTCCCTGAGATGTATAGAAACATCTGGAACAAGGAAGAATTACCATTGTTGGAGGAGGACCACGTTAAGGAACAGTTAAACAACTTGGATGCACACAAGTCCATGGGACCTGATGGCAACCACAAGTGCTGATATTGCTAGCCAATATCACCGTGAGGCCACTCAGGATAATCTTTAAAAGGTCATGGCAATCAAGGGAGGTTCCTGAGGACTGGAAGAAAGCAAATGTCACTTCCTTCTTCAAGAAGGAGCCACAGGCTGGTCAGCCTCACCTCATTCCCTGGGGAACAAGTAATCTTGAATACCATTTGCAAACCCATGAATTACAAGAGGTGATTAGGAGCAGTCAGCATAGGTCTAGGAAGGGTAAATAATTCTTGACCAACCTGGTAGCCTTCTGTGACAAAGTGATTAGTCTGGTGCATGAGGGGAGAGCAGTGCATGTTGTTTACCTTGGGTCTAGCGAGGTTTTTTGACATTGTCTGACACAACATCCTCACTGGCAAATTAATGAAGTACAGACTAGGTAAGAGGACAGTGAGTTGGACTGAAAATTGGCTGAACTGCTGGGCTGAAACAACTGTGACCAGCAACACAAAGTCCATCTGGAGGCCACTCACCAGAGGGGTATACTGGGGGTCGATACGGGGGCCAACATAAACATCTTCCTAACATAGTTTAACATCTTCCTGAGTTACCTGGACAGTGGGACAGAGTGCACCCTCAGCAGGTTTGAAGATGATACAAAACTGGGAGAAGTGGCTGCTTCACCAAATGTTTGTGGCTGGAGAAATGGGCTGACAGGAACCTCAAGAAATTCAAAAGAGGCAAATGCCAAGTCCTGCCCCTGGAAAGGAACAACTCCAGGTATCAGTGGAAGCTGTGGACTCAACCAGCTGGAAAGCAGTTTTAATAAAAAGGACCTGAGGGTTCTTAACCAAGTTGAATGTGGGCCAGAGATGTACCCACGCACGAAAGAAGACCAACAGCCTCCTGGGCTGCACTAGGAGGAGTGTTGCCAGCAGGTCGGCTGAGGGACGTGATCCTGCCCCTCTACTCAGTGCTGGTGAGGCCACACCTGGAGTGATGTGTCCTGTTCTGGGCTTTCCAGTGCAAGAGAGATGTAGAACTACTGGAGACAGTCCAGCACAGGGCCATGAAGATTGTTAAGAGTCTGGAGCATGTCTCCTAAAAGGAAAGGCTGAGAGAGCTGGGACTACTGAGCCAGGAAAAGAGAAGGCTCAGAGAGATCTCATCAATGTGAATAAATACATTATGGAGGTGAGTAAAGAGGATGGAGCCAGGCTCTTCTCTGTGGTGTCCAGTGAAGGACAAGAAGCAATGGGCACAAATGAAATGCAGGAAATTCCACTTAAACATAAGAAGAAAATATTTTTTACTCTGGGGTGGTTAAACACTGGCACAGGTTGCCCGGATAGGTGGTGTAGTCTCCATCTTTGGAGATATTCAAAACCCAGTGGGACACGGCCTTGAGCAATCTGCTTTAGCTGACCCTGCTTTGAGCAGGAGGTTTGGACTAGATGATCTCTAGAGGTGCCCTCCAACCTCAGCCATTCTGTGAAATCATTGCTGATATAATTAAGCAAAAAGTGCTGTCTCTGTAGGAAGCTCCATGTTTGTTGTGGTTTGAGCTCAGAGGGAAACTGAGTACCACACAGCCTGTCACTCCTCCCTTCCCCCAGTGCTGAGAAGGGGAGAACAAAGCAAAGGCACCTCTCACTCCCCTCTTCCCCACCAGTGCTGGGAAGAAAGAAAACAAAAGGCCCAGGAAACTGAGATAAGGTCAAGAAGGCATGACCTCATCCATTAAGGCACAGGCAAAAGACAAGCTTGTTATAGGAAGAAAAAAAGAACATAAAATTTAATACAGACAGTAACAACACCACGTAACAGTGTAGGACTGTGAGAATCATTACTGCATATTGAAAACACCTTCTCCCATCCCTCCCTTCTTCCCAGGGTCAGCTTTGCTTCTGACATCTCTACTGCCTCCCTCCCAGCGGCACAGGGGCAGGGAATGGGGGCTGCAGTCGGTCCCACATCTTCTTCCACCTCAGGGTGAGGGGGACTTCTGGCATTCCTCCCCTGTTCCAGCGCAGTCCCCCTCTCAAAGGAGACAGTCCTCCACAAACCAGCTCCAACATGAGTCGCTCCCATGGGTGCTTCAGTCCTCCCAGCGCTGAACTATAACAGTGGGGCCTTCTTGCCATGGGGTCCCAGCCTCCTTCGGGCACAGTCACCTGGGTTGGTGTGGGGCCCCCACGTGCTGCAAATCTGTATCTGCTCCACCGGTGACCTCCATGGGTGCTGAGGGGGGCGGCCCTGCTGCCTCACCATGGGATACAGGGAGTCTCTGCTCCTGTGCACCTCCCCCCTTCTCCTCCTTTCTTCCACTGACCTTGGTGTTCGCATAGGAGTTCTCCTCGCAACTCCTCCTCACAACTCCCGTTCCTCCTCCTAGATTCCTCTTCTTAAATACGTTATCACAGAGGCTCAGCAAACCAGCCTGGCCTTGGCCAGAGGCGGCTCCGACTGGGAGCTGGGGGAGCTTCGAGAAGCATCTCCCAGGGAGGCACCGCTGTAGCCCCCTGCCCTGTTACCAAAACCCCCTGTCACAAACACAAACCAGGACAATGTTATAGGCATGGATGCAGTCATGGTGTTCTGCTGTTAATAAGTTGCATTCCAAGGGATACACATATAAACCTGCGGGGTATCGGTGCACACGGGATCCTGACATCTAGCGAGACAGCAGGGACCTTCTGGCACCTGATTCTAGGGTAGATGGGGGGTCCTTTGCCGCTCCTCACCAGCTGCAGTCCTTAGGGGCTGGGCTGTCCCACCCCCAGGTAAGGAGTGCAGTGAGCAGCATGACTTTGGTCTGCCCAGTACACTGGAGAGGAGGAATGAGCTGCTGGTGGGGGACAGCTGGCTGTGCTGGCACTGTGGTAGCTGGGGAGCCCTTCTCTCAAGGAGAACCCGGAGCTGATTTTTCCAGCCTACTTTCTAGACCTTTTGTACTGATCCCACAAAGCACAAAGGGAATAAAGCAGGGCTGGGAATAAGTGTGAAAAAATATCTCCCCCAGCCTTTTAGGTACTGAACAGAAGGAATATTTAACAGCATGACTCTTGCACCAATTCCACAGAGATAAAACCGCTTCTGAAAGCAGTTTTTGGTTGTTCAGGAAAACTCATTTTCCTCCCAGGTTTCAACTAGACAAGGTAATTTTATTTTTTCTTCAGCTTCCTATTATTGCTATGATTATTATCATCAATGAATTATTTTGAACATCAAGCATATGGAGCAAACTATACTTTTTTTTTTTCCCCCATCATCCTTTTAATAGTAAGTTTTGGTCTGCATTTTTAATAAATAAGGAACCACCATCTACTCTGTTTAGGATTAATGCATTCATAAGTCTTATTTTCAGTGTCTATGAGGGAAAGACAACATATTAAAGCAAATCGAGGTAGTTGATATCTTCCCTAATGCATTTTTAATGTATGAGCCATGGTAAGAACCAGAAAAGCATTCTCTGCTCTGCAATACAATTTGACAACCAAAAAAAAATTTAAAGAAGAAAGTAAGATAAAAACAAGCTAATAGAATGTATGGAACAGGGAAAGATATAGGCATGCTATTAGTCTACAGTTAACTGGTTTTATCGGGATTTCCAGCATACAATAAATGAATATGGTAACTGGTGGAGGGATGAGGCTGTTGTGATATGAATAAGAATGTAACTCTAAGAGACTGACTTGTGATTTATAGCTAATAATATTATTGAAATGAGGCTAATGAAGGCAATCAATCCTATATTTTTTTTTGTGTATTTGATTTTCAAAGCTTTTTTGATAGAAAAAGGACAGATTTGTCTTATCAACAATCCCTGCTGATATGAGAAGTCCCACTGAAATCAGTTCACAAGCAACCTGGGGAGTAAATAAAACTCTGTGGATGCACTTCTGCTCTGCCTTGCTTCTGTAGTTCCTCTCATGACAATGCCCTTAGAGCCACATTGAGTAAGAAAACTGCTACAGTGCATCTAGAGTGAAGTTATAGATCTTATTGGTGTACTAATAAACTCTAGATGCTGTGAATGTTACCTTTGGTCTTGCTGACTTGGGTACTGATCACAAAGGCTTTTGCTGGGTTACACCAGTCTTCCCAGACCTTTGGGTATTTATGCAATTAGCGGATCTGCACTGCACACTACACTGCTTGGTTGAGTGAAACCAAGTGCTGAAGTTAACTAAAGTAGGCAAGCTTCATTGTATTTACTCATTCTGTAGGAACACTGCAGACTGCAGTGTATCTCTACTTCTTACTGTCATCTTTTCCCACTCCAGTCTGTCTTCATCTAAGTAACTGAAATCCAGCTTCAGCGAGGTTTGGCACATCCCTGAAAACCTACAGACAGACACCTTTTCCCCTTCTTTGTGTTTCATTTGCCTGTTTCTTTACCCATTTTTCTGGGAAGGGACAATGTAATTTAGAATATGTATCTTCATACCATTTGGAAGAATACCCGTTTCTTCAGGGAAATGACATGGGATATATTTAAAAACACAGAGATATAAGAAATACTGGAAGTACTTTTACTCTGCTTTCCTTCAAGTACATAGCTCATAGTTCTCCTTACAAGGGAATGTCTACAGTGAAATTACTAATCTTGTGAATAGTTTTGTGGATACTAATGTGTGACTGTGAAGAGAGACTCCCCCATATATTTATCTCCTCAAGCCCAACACCTTCCTCTGTAGGATTCTGGAAATGGGCATTCTAGCAGAGGTTGCTGTCTCTGTTACCATGCTCATATAAGTCAATAGCAATAACCTATTTGATGTCAGTGAGGCAGGATAAGATCTTGTGTAAACAGCCAGTGCTCACATCTTTCCTCATCTCAAGAACCTTGCTGATATATAATTTAACACCTTATATGTCCACCTCACCCAAATACATGAGTGGGCACAGATATGTAACAGCAAGGCAGTATGATTGTGAAGAAAAGGATGTGAATATAAAGTTGGATTAAAGGTATGGCATTATGGACAAGATCATACCACCTATTATTCTGTGCAGGGTGGGGGTTTTTTTTCTGTATCTCAGGTCCAAGCAGCTTCTGGGTCTAGCGGCATGAAGCACAGGAGATTATGGGCAAAAATGTACTTGAAATATCAGGTGCTCAGAGTAGCTGAAGTCTTATCTGAGCTTGGTGAGTACAGTCTGAGATATGAAACAGACTGGAGAAACACCAGCAACACAGCAAACAAGGGAATGGCTACTGGTTTCAAAAGAAAAATAGTTTATTATGTTTTGTTATAAAGCAGAAGATTTTAGCTAGGGTCTTGACTGGTTATTTGTGTTTGAGGTCACTTATGAAAACCACTTACCACAGAGCAGATTAGATCCTAGCACTGCTGTGCTGTCATCACTGAGAAGTCATTAATGTTTCACTGAACTGTTCTAATGCTATTAGACTGCCCCATGTCACATGTGTTATGCCTATGAATGCTCCCTTTGTCTCCCCGCTTAGCGTGGAAGGTGAAAGGTGCTGGAATTGAACTGATTTTTCAGGCCAAGAATCTTTGCAATCATAAATAAAGTCCCTTCAGTTTAACATCCTCCTTTCTCATGTAGAAACAGATGTCAGCACAAGGAGAAAGCAGGTGCAGAGTGCCTCTCTCAGCTGCTTTTGAGGGAAACCAGGAAGTTAAGTCACAGGGAGATGTGTTATACCATCTTTAGAAAACCATTTGTAACTTCTAGATACATTTCTGCTAATGAGAGTGTGAGACACCAGCTCTTTGGAAGTTACCGCATGCACTGTTGCACTCTCATCAACTCTGATGGGTGCAGTTTGTATGGGAATGTAATTTAAACATGAGGATATGAGGAATGATTTATTAAATTACGAGAGGAAGTACTTAACAAAAAAGGCCTAATACTAGAAAAAATGTCTGCCTTAGTTGAATGCTATTGGAGCTACAAAATTTCTTACCAGCTGAAAAGCTCCAAGTGAATCCTCTCTGTGCATTGCAGCGCTGTCTGAATCTGCGTATAAATACCCTGAAGTAGTAGTTGTAAAATATTATAATTTAAGACAAACAGTGTCTTAACTCCTGAACCTAATGAAGGCCACAATTTTACTGTTGCCAATCATATTATTGCTGTTAAAGTAAACAACAGTGTAATGTGAGAGCATGTTATGTAACGTGAGAGCATGTTCTGTTTGGGTGCGTGGTGAGAATTTGAATACTGTCACCAGGCAATTCAACTTTCACACAAAACGTCATTTTTCAATAAGGGCAAGATGAGACTCAGTATGATCCAGTCTCTGTGAGATGCCAGACTGAGGTGAGTAGAAAGGAATAGAGAGTTCCATAGCCTCTCTTCCCTCTCTTTCCACATCTATCAGCAGAGCTGGTTTGATGTGGGTGAAAACATGCTATGCTTTATAAAGAGCTGGCACAATTTGCCCTGATTAGCAGAGCATGCCCACTTTTATTTGCCACTCTTGCAGTATCCTCATTTTAAACATCATGCCACAGGGATTTTGTAGACACTCTGGGATTTTAACTATGAAAGGAGATTTTTTTTCTTGCAAACTCCTGCAGCTTCCTGGGCTTGATGCACTGCATTGCCTGGCATGGATTTCACTTTCCCTGACATTGAAAAAGACCTAGCTCTCCTGTCACAGAACAACTCACTTCAGTGCCCTGTGCCAGCAAAGAAGCTCTGTGATAAACAAGCTTTTAATTTTGTATTTTCACACTTTTAGTTTATAATTTGCAACTTGACAAAGCTGTATGTTGATGACTGTGCCAAAAGCTCAGCCCCAAACAGAGACGCTAAAAGAAGTGTGAGGGCAGGGGAGAAAGGGCTCACAGGAAGCTCGCAGAAGAATTGTACTTTTAGAAGCTTTGTAGATGCTTTGATTTAGTGCCATCAGACTTTCTGCTGCAGGCCTTCTACTTATTCCTAATGTAGACAGTCTAGGAAAAGTCCCAAGAAACTATAAATCATGCCTTTCAACCTGAAAAGTATCTTCTGCCTCCCTGAATGCCAAGGAGTGATCTGCCAAAGCAAAAAACATGCAGGGACTCAGGAGAAGCCTGCCCTTTCATATGATAAGGTGTCTCTGGGACAAACTGTTGTTTAATCGAAGTATAGGTAGCCAAATTTCATGGAGTATCAGTAAAAGTCCTGATGGCTCCTTCAGTATGATGCGAGCCCAAGCACGTCACATAGAACTGCTGGAGATGGGCCATCTTCTGCATGGAGGAAATACCTGACACTTGTATGTATGGTAACATACCCAAGACAGAGCTCTTCAGTGCCAGAATGAGATTTTAAGTGCTGAGCAGGAATAATAACAGAATTAAGGAGAATTTCAGTTTGCTATGAGAAATACTGACCCACACCTGGGAGACAAAAATAAACTGTTTCAGAGAAAGTGCTTACACACAGTTGAGCAGTTTGGGAAGCAGCACAGAACGTAAACAGCAGAGGACCTTTTCTGCTTACCTGACCATCATCTTGTTCCCTGAAACCTTCACAATAATCCTTAAATACTGCAGTGTCTCCTGGTGCTCTTCCTCTGCCCCTTTTCCAGATGAAGAGAGGCTGAGTTTATCTGCTTTGCTGATACAACAGAGATCACTGTGCTATGAACTAAAACTCCCTTCCTGTGGAACAAACATTAGGAAGCAGCTGAAGAGATATTTAAGACTCCCATGTTTTAGTGTCAACCAGAAAAATGCCTGTTTTCAGATTCCTGAACAGGAAGGTGGAGAATACAAAATCGTATAGGAAAAAATAAAAAAAGGTTTATATCACACTCTTCTTTTTAGTGAAGAAGTCTTCTCATGTTTTTTTCCCCCCTTTTTTATATAAAACTGCTATATACGGATGTATTGCAGGACATTGATAGAGCCAATGGATAACTTGCTGCATAGAAATCTGGGGCGTTTTGGGGAAAGATTTCATATTCAGTGTTGAAAGGGTTTTTATTTTTAATGGCAGCTGTTTGAAGTTGTTCAGTGGCTTGAAAAGCTATCAGTGCTTTTGCACTTCTGAGTATGAATGTTTCTGCGACTGTATAAGGCCTCAGTTTTTTGAGGTTCGGGATACAGAGATAAATCCTTTTAGTGATTCTTTTTACAACACATCTAATCTAAGGCAGGTATAATATTACTACATTATTTTTTATGATAATATTACCCTGGAAGAATACTAATTCAAGAAATCAGTGTTCGATGTTCCTACCCCAAACATTTAAATTAAAACAAAATCAGTTGCTTCTTCCTAGTTAGCTACACTGAAACATGATTAACGAACAGTAAAATCTAAATCTGAATGGAAACATCTCCTTTTCCTAGGTTCCAGTTGAACTGTTTTGAATTGCAAAACTGAGGATGTGAGCTAAGAGTCTCTCTAGCGGTATTACAGTATTATCTCACACTGTCCTCCAGCATTTACTGCCTGGTCTCCCTTTAAATACTTGCTCCTTCCTAATTATTATCTGCAGTTGACCACTGGACTTTGAAACTGCAAACTGCTTTCCATATCTTTAGTTTCCTGCTGTATATACTTTGAAATCATACAGTTTGTTTTCTATCGCTGAGATTACAAGTGACGTGACTTGAGAGGAAAAAGGTAGAAAAATTTGAATGAAAATAGGGAGCTCTTTAATTGTTATAAAATGTGACAAGGTGTCACACTGAAAAAAGAAGAACTGCTATACTTAGAATCTGATGCTGATTCAGTGGTGAATAGAAAAAATAATTGGAAATAAAAAAACATAATAAGTAGAAAAAGGAGTAAACAAATATTGATATGAAGTAGTAATGGTAGAATATTGATGAACACTAGGGCAAACCCCATAGCTAGGTTTCACACAAATAAGTAACCATTTTCTAAATACATTAGTAAGAAAAGTCAATTAGTGGCTGAGTCTGTGGAATTATTAATGATAAAGAAATAAAATATTCATAAATATTTTTGAGGTTCTGTGTTTGGAGAGGAGGAGTCTGATCTTTTTACACCATGTGTGGATAAAGAATTTTGCAGTTCATTAATAGCTAAGTGGTATCATACAATATCATAAACTTGGAATTTTAAAATCTGATTTAAATCTGTGTACTCACACCCTAGAGTTCTACAAGAATTAGCTGAAAGGATCTTCAGTCTTTTCTGTAAATTTTTAACAAATCCAGGATAACGTTAGAAGACTTAAAGAATTTTAACACTGTGTAAATATTATAGAAAAAAGAGAGAAATGAGATAATCTAGGTTATTACGATCTGGTTAGCCTGACAACAGTTCCAGGAGAAATACAAAAACCATTGATATGGGATTGCAGTCATAAAAGCTTGATGGAGAGGAATATAATTAATGCTAGTGACAATAGTTCTACTGAAAGTATATCTTGTCAAACAAACATATATAATGAGATTACAGATTTTTATGAAGCATATAATTTACTAGTGTACAAGATTCTGATTACAAATGAATGCTAGGACTCATTCAAATGAATGACATTTTAGGTCAACTAAATGTAAAATGATAATGCAGGCTGTGTCCACATTCTGCAGACTGGCTCCTGGATACCCTGATTCAGGAAGAGGATTTAATGTTTATTCTAAACAGCAGCAGAACAAGAGCTCCAATGTCTGACTCAACAGCAAAAAGAAGACTAATGTGAATCGTCAGTGTGCGAATAAAAAAGAAATGAATGAGAACACCGAGGTGAAAACAAGAGCTACACAGAGAATTCTGGTGCCTGTATTTTTAACGCAGAAAATGGGAAAATGTGCAGAAAAAAGCTAAAAACAAGATATCCCGGTCTTAACCTTCTAGTGAGTGTTAATGAGCTTCTCTTGTTTAGACCACACAGAGGCGACCAGACTAAAGTGGGAGAGCGTGTTAGAGAAAAAACACAAAGCAATAAAGTCCCTTCCGTCAAGGCAAACAAGCATAATGTGAACCAGTGGCTGGAAGTTAAAGCCAGAGAAATTCAAATTAGAATTGGGTACCCATTAGTTAACACTGAAGGGGATTAACCACTGGAACAAACTGTCAAAGTAATGAATTCTTCATTTCATGCTGTCTTCAGGTCATGAATTTCTGGAAAATGTGCTGTGGCAAAACACAAGTTATTATTTATTGATAGCCAAATAATTAACTTAATACATGAGTAACTGTATGAAATGTAATACCTTGTGATACAGGAAGCCAGATCGCACGCTGAATGCATGATTTCATAGCTTTACTAGAATGGGGCACATGAGCACTCTGTCATCTATGGATGTTTAGACATTGATAAGCAAAACTTGGTAGAATGAGCAAAGAACCAGACTCTCACCATCATTTTACAGACTCAAATAGGTTGTTATTCCCTTGTCACTTGATCCTGATCAGTGCTTCTCCTGTTCCATGAGCTTCCCAGATGAAAAGCCAACGCCTTTAAGCCAACATCTGCTTGTGCTCTTCCAGTGAAAAAATGCTCAGGATCATTACTTAACTTATTCTCTCCTTTTAATTTAAAAAGTAGAAGATATTATGTCTTTTCCTGATTCAGCGCTTCTCTTTTAAACATTTAATTTGCAAGTAGTGGATTAACGCCTATCAGTTCCACTGACAAAGAGCCACTCCATATCAGTAGGTATTAGATGAAACTCATCATCCTTCAGGAATCTCATGTAATGGTAAAGATTTGAAATTATTACAGTTAAGTAAATAAATATTTGTCATCTCCTTATTGCAGATTTTTCCTCTGAGCTTCCCATCTTCTTTGAATTTGGGTCTGGGTGTACCTTTAGTTCTGTTTCCTTCCTAAAGAAATAAAGAACTATTTACATAGGAGTTTTGCCATGTCAGGGCCCTTGATTATTGTTTGTGTTCTGTGTTTCAGAGACATCCTATTTCATCCTTTATCTCTCTTTTCCTTTTAGCCTACTAAGGGAAAAAATTCTCACTTCCCTTCTACTCCTCTATTGTCTGCAGGATTTCACTTCTGTACTTATTTTACTTCATCAGCAAATTCTGTTGTCTTTGCCACTTTTTATAATTCTTTACAGATTTTTTCTAGGGCTAGACCCTGTTAGGGAAAAGAAAAGCTTCAGGAGACTGCACTGGGTTATTCTCTAATTTTTTTGGTGTGCCCTTAATTACACTGTATTTTTTATTATTTCTTCAGTTCCATTTTGAACTGTGGTATTTTTGGTCCTTAGAAATGGCTTTCTGTTCCTCAGGTTTTCTTTAAAGAACTTGAAACTATCCTGTCATAATTTTAGTGTCCTCTAGCTGTATGTGTGAATTCTCATGGGCAGCCATAATATTCTTGTTTTACACATTTGAACACTGGAAGAATACCTACCAATTATGCCCATCAGTTTAGAAATATTAGCCTGTGTCCATTTTTCCTTCATCTCTTGTGCCCTCTTACAGATGCAATTTTGCATGTAAGAGTTTTATACCTGTACTGTAGAAAAACTTGTATATGAACTTTCAGATTAATGTGTTGATCTTTTAATTCCCCCAAAAGCATGTATATTGTAAAGTGAAACGTGTGAAGTGTGCGCAGGACCAGCCTGCTATCCTATTAGCTGGCAAAGCCAAGAAGCACAAATTTACATGTATAGACCATAAAATGTGCAAGGCCACTGAAACCATCCTTTGGTGTGGATGTGAGGGGAAATCAGGATCTGGCTGACATATTCTGCAATATTTGCAGGATGGCATTTGCCAATGTAAACCTGAGTTGCAAATATACAGAGTCTTTCACTGTAAAAGGTTTCTCTTTGCTATAAATGGTCCCTTTATTGAAAATGGTCTCTCTTTACCTTTCATCTTGGACTATTTATACTACCCGACCATCCTTTTCCTTTTCGTAACATATTACTTCAGCCGCAGAAAAAAATGACAGACAAATAATATTATTCCAGGAATACTGGAATATTATTCCTTGTAATGAACTAGTTCCTTTTAAAATGTGAAGACATTTTCAATTTTGCTATATATATAAGCTTGTGCTTTAATGGTCAAATGCAGAAACTTTCTGCTTACACTTCTGAATTTGGAAGAGAATCAAACTTATTTGAGAGAGTAACCTAGCAAGAAATAAAGATAGAAACAAGACCACATGAGACATGATTGCTGGACAACCTCATAGTCCAACACAGAAAGAAAAACAGGAAGCCCTATTCACTGAAAAAGTTAGATGCTCCTGATCCCTTCAGATGCCTATGTTGTTGTATGGACATTGCCTTTTCTTTCAGGACACCTTCGTAAGAACTGAGATTTGGCTTAGAGAAGCATAAATGTACTCTGAATTGCCCCAAACAGAATACCCTAATATCCCACAGTACATTTCACTCCTTATCATAATATTAAGTCTTGCGTGCCTTCAGCTACTGTATGCTGGCAGCAAGGTAATCAAGAAAAATGTGAATGATAAAGGAAATATGATCACCTCACAGTCTAAATTTCTCATCCCTTGAATCAGAGAAATAACTATCAGTTTTGTGGCCTGTAAAGAATCCTGCAAGTATGTATATATATTTTAAAATAACTTGTATTTGATTCTGCTTTTATTTTTCCTACAGATCTCTTAGTAACCTGTACAATTCCCTGCACTGACCGCTCCCTTTCAGATCAGTGAAAGCAATAAGTACGGTTGTTGAAATGTAACCTCTTAAAAAAAGTGTTGCTAGTCATTACTGACAATGAATCCATAAAAATCTCTCAGTGTTTGGATGCAGAATTTTGGTTCAGGCTTGTTTTTCCCATTGTATACACTTTAAGGTGTTTAGGGAAGGTATATTGTCCTTTGAAAAAAAATCAGTAACTGTATAACAAATGATATCTAGATATAGGAAATGCAACAATAGTTGTTCGCAATCTCACCAGGATTAAGTATTATAGCAAACACGTTTCAAAATATTGCTTCTCATTTGACGAAAGGCAATGTCAGAAACTCCTGTGCTTCTGAACTACTGTCCTCTGAGTTCAAAGAGGAACTGTTAACCCTTGGATCTGTGCCTGAGCTTTTTTTCTTGGTATCATCAAAGGGTGTGATCGCTAATCCCAGTTAAACAAGAAGCCAGCATGTTCCATAGAATCAAAGGCTGAACCTCGGATTCAGGAGAGAGGTGCCCTGCTTCTGCTTTTCTGCTGGTGAGGTGTCATGTCACTTACGAAGGTCTCATTGGCTGGGCTTCTCCTATTTTTCACCCATCAATTTGATACTAGATTGAGGGCTGTAACTATGCCTCCCTATAGATTTTTCAGTATGCTGAGCCGATGTAGCAAACACCTCAAGCAATGCATTTTTACAGAATGAAGAGTGTATTATGTGTATTATAGTTACATATTTAACATCTTTTCATAGTAAAGTCAACTATTGGGAGCTTCCACACAAATTTTAACTTCAGATGTCTAGTAATAATAAAGTTTCTGAAGATTGTTGTAAAGTCAGTTTAAGACACAGTTGGAACACAGGTGGCTGACCTAAGCCACGTGATCCCCACAAAGAGTACACTTAATTAAAGAGGAAAGAACTGTAAAGTGGAAGTGGACGCCTTGGGACAACTACATCAGATGACAATGCTACAAGTGTGAGTGTTTCTCGGTGACTGCACAGTACATAAATATGTGGCAAAGGGCAGTGCATAGGGCACCGTCAGTATACTCTATACAGAGACAAAACTGGACTAACAGAGCACAACGCTTTCAAGTGTGCCCACATCACTAAAGGAGACCACATCCCACTGATCTTGAAGAAGGCTCAGATCATGACATTATTGCCATCTGACTGTCTCAATCCTTGTACTTGGATCCATAAATGAATAAGTTTGTGCAGAGATTGGTCAGGTCAATATACACATTTGTGGTTGGAGTTAAATGTGAGGGCTCTGTCCCATGCTCCATCTCATTGTGGAGACATACCCTTGAAATACTTTGTTACTTACACACGTCACCATTAAAGAAATAGAAATCTTTAATTGAATTTAGTCTGCTGATTAGATCATGCTATGCCTATGGAAGAAGTAGGATATCTGCATAGAAAACAACTCAGCATACATATGGGAATAAAGAAATGCCAACTATTCAGTAAGGCTTTACCTGCTATGCCTGATTTTTCAGAGAGATATGGAAAGAATGGAAATGTTAAAAGGAAGGTCAACAAATATAAGTAGCTTGGTTCTTAAATTCAGTTATGAATGGAAGCCATTAAAACTATGGAAAGCCATGAAAAGTATTTATTGCAAAACAGGAACTTGCAGGTCTGATGATGTTGCCCCTCACAAGTGTGAAATTCTGGAACAGACGTCCCACAGGAAAGCTACTGCAGGAAAGGACTTAATAGAGGGCATGAATGAAGTACTGTGCTTCAAGAAGCAAGGGAATGAACCCAGCCTCCTAAGACTCCTTGATTTCAAAATGTGGGACTCTGAAGAGGAAAATGAATTTCCAGTCAGATGGAGCAGAATCAGTGATGTCTTAGGGGAATGTTTGTTTTTTTTCCCACCTGGTTGAGCAATGATTCAAAGGGACTGACATTAATAGAAACAACTAGTGTGTGCTTAAGAAGTGATTAGGGGATAAAACTTAAAAAGTAATAAAGGCAGTTTGGTATGGGAGACAGGTATGCATATAAAACATGATATCTCATGTGACTAAAATTCATGTTAAAAAATCTGAGGTATTTTTTGTCCTGATGTCAGGTGCTTACTATATGAGGAAAAATGTCTATTTGCTTTTTTTGACTCAGTAAGCTGAAAGACAGTTGTAGTTTGTTTGGGTAGTATATATTCTTTTCAACCGTCAATAGTGAAGATAGTAACTAATAATCCTGCAGAAAAAAACCCCTGTGTTTCTGTTCTGATCCTGAAAAAATCCCAACCCAGTACATTCTAGTTCTTTTGTCCTATTTTCTATTCACCTTGCACGGAGTTCACAAACCAGTACTCTCTTGTTTCATTAATGAAGTTCCAGCTCAGTCCTCCTCCTTTCACCTCCCTTTCACACTGATGATAATTCCTGCACCCATGTCAGCCCTGCACAGGAACCACAGGTACTACTGCTGAGTTGGGGAACACTTGAAGCACCGTGCGATCCACACCTAGATCAAACCTTGTGGATCAATAGCACAGGATCAGGCTGTTATCCTGTTGAAACACCAGAATGCAGGGAGGTCTGGTCACTGTCTTTAATTGGCCAAGGATGGTAAGCAGAGGGCACTTCCACTGATCATGACAGCAACTCTATTTGACCGCCTCTGTTATCTTTGCTGGTTGGTGTCAAAGATTGCAGACTCAGTGCTGGGTTCCCATTCCCCTTGCTATCACTGATGCAAGTGTTGGGGCCACTGCCTAGGGGAGATCTCTAATAGAGAGGTTCCTTCTGTCCTTTTTTCTATCAACAGAATGAATGCCCTCCAGGTCCATACATGGCTCTTGACAGAAGGAGGAGTCTTTTTGTACCCTTGAATTGAGACATCTTTGTATGGTGGAGAGACTTTAGACTTTCCTCAAACCCTACATTCTGTATATTTTGCAGGAGGAATTGAAGCCACACTCCTGGATGTGGCCTAAATGAAGGGGTCACTGGAAAGAGTAAGGAGGCCTCAGCCCTCCTTAAGAATGGAAGGGACAGAGCTGGGCTCCCTTGCTTATTCAGTGGCTCCCTTATCCTTACTGAGGGCCTCCATCCCTCATAGGAGGGGCACAGTGCTGTAGGGTGTGGAAGAACCACAGAATGGCTGAGATTGGAAGGGACTTCTGGTGGTGACCTTGTCCAAATCCCCTGCTCAAGCAGGGCCACCCACAACAAGTTCCCCAAGACCATGTTCAGATGAGTATCTCCAGGAATGAAGACTCCACAACCTCCCTGGGCAACCTGTGCCAGGGCTTAGTCACTTTTACAGTAAAAAGTGTTTCCCAATGTTCAGAGGGAACCTCTCGTGTTTCAGTTTGTGCCCATTGATTCTGGTCCTGGCACTGGGCACCACAGAGGAGAGCCTGGCTGTCTTCTCTGCATCTTCCCTTCAGTTATTTGTACACACTGATGAGATCCCCCTGAGCCTGCTCTTCTCAGGCTGCACAGTCCCACCTCTCAGCCTTTCCTCAGAGGAGAGATGCTCCAGCCTCTTAAAGATCTTTGTGACCCTTCGTTGGCCTCTCTCCCGTATGTCCATGCCTCTCGTGTACTGGGGAGCCCAGAGCGGGACCCAGCACCCCTGGCGTGGCCTCACCAGCCCTGAGGGGCAGGATCACCTCCCTCAGCTTGCTGGCATTGCTTTGCCTAGAGGAGCCCAAAGCACCATTCACTTTCCTCGCAGCACATGGCTGGCTCATGTCCAGCCGGGTGCCCACCTGGGCCCCATTCTCGGCCAAGCTGCTTCCCGTCCCGGCGGCCCCAGGCCGGAGCGGTGCCTGGGGTGTTCCTCCGCAGGGGCAGGGCTTTGCCCTTGCCCTTGTGGAAGCTGCTCTCCGCGGTGTCCCCGGGCGCAGAGACCGCCCGTGCCCGGCTCGGGGGGCAGAGGGAGCTGCGGGGACACCCGCGCGCCCAGGCGAGGGAGCGGCCTGCGGGGGAAGGCGCGGACGGCGCGAGGGAGGACGCGGGGGACACCAGGCTGGGCCGCCGGCTGCCGCCTCCCCGCTCAGCCGCCCGCCCCGCTCCCCCTCGCCGGGACAGCCACCGGCTCCCGGGCCCGCCCGGCGGCCGTGCCGCGCCCGGGGCCCCTGCCCCGCCACAGGACGACACCCGCCGGCGGGGGCGGGAGGGCGGAGGGAGGGCCGAGACACGGCGGGGAGCGGCGCTAGCCCGCCTCGCCCCCTCACACCCGCTCACTCACACCCTCACACACCCGCTCACTCGCACCCTCACACACCCGCTCACACGCACCCTCACACACCCGCTCACTCGCACCCTCACACACCCGCTCACACGCACCCTCACACTCACACGCCCGCTCACACGCACTTGCAGCCGCTCACTCATCCCCTCACACTCACACACCCGCTCCCGCCGCCCGCCCGGCCGAGGGGAGCCGGGGCCGCTCGCCGGGCGCCCGCCCATGGCTGACAGGAGCCTGATCGAGGGCGCCGAGCCCTTCCCGCGCCGGGAGGAGGCTCCGGAGTGGGGCTACGAGGAAGGTGAGGAGCGGGCGGCGGCTCCGGCGGGGGGAAACTTTCGCCGCGGCCCGAGGAGGAGGAGGAGGAGGGGGTGGCGGTGGGAGGATTTCAGTGGCGGAGCGGAGGGAAAATCGCCCCCCGGCCGCCCCGAGCCGCGGGGAGCCGGGAGGCGCCGGCCCGCAGCGGGTGGCCGGTCGGTGGCGGCCGTCGCGGGGCTGCCCGGCAGCGGTGGCCGGGGCCGGCGGGCCGAGGCGCCGCGGAGCTGCAGCCCCCCGCTTCCGCGGCCGGGGGCGGCGGCCGGGCGGCCGGTGAGCGCCGGGGGAGGGTCTGGGTGGCCCGGGAAGCCGCGGCCCAGCGCCGGGTGCGGGGTGTCCCCCTGACGGCTCTCCCCTGTGTCTCAGGAGTGGAGTGGGGGCTGATTTTCCCCGATGCTAACGGCGAGTACCAGTCGCCTATTAACTTGAACTCGAGAGAAGCTAAATACGACCCGTCTCTCCTGGAAGTGCGTTTGTCGCCAAACTACGTAGTGTGTCGTGACTGTGAAGTGATCAACGACGGGCATTCAATTCAGATTGCCCTGAAGTCCAAATCAGGTATGCTGAAACACGGCCCTTGCTTTCCCCCCTAAAGCTTGCGTTGCCCTGGGACTCGCTGCACGCGTATCCCGGAGCGTAGGCACAGCAGCTGCTCCCGGCAGCGAGCGGTTGTGCTCGCTCGGCAGCGACTGCCGCCGGTGAGAGTGTTGCTGTTGACTCCGGTGGGAATAAGGAGCAAACTTTGCAATGGGAGCTGCAAGTGTCAACGCCAAAGTGGGTGGTCAATCAGATTGCTTCACAGCAGGTCCACAGTTTCCTCTTGTGGTGGTGTCATCCAGTTCACCGGCACTGACTGCTGTCTGCGTTCAGGAGCAGTCCAGCCTATTGCTTAGACAGTGTGATGCCAAACTATTTTGTACAGCTGGCAAAATATATCCTTGATCCAAAGACCATGTAAGTTAAAAGAGCTTTTTTCCTTATTTTGAGGTGGGTTCTGAATACTAACTACAGAATTGGGCAGTTTAAGAGAGAAACTCCAGTTACACATGCTTACAATAGTGATGAAGAGCACGTAGCAAAGCAGTCCTCATTTCTTGAAATAATTTTTTCGTGTCATTTGTCAAACAAGAATCAGCCCCCCCAGCAAATAATAAAAGAAACAATTCCAACTTAAGTGAAATTGCAGTATCTCATGCAGACCTTTCATCTGGGTAAACTATTTTGAATGAAGGAGACAACTGTCAAGAAAATAGGGAAAGAAAAGTCCACCGTGCTTTCCAGCACTGTGGTAGTTCTTCCCATGTGTTTGGAAGAGCATTCATGTTGTTCTAACCAATCTTAGCTAGTAACAGCTTTTGGGGGCATTTAAACAGCTGAACATTGTCAAACCATGAGGCATTCCAACTTTTGTTTCCTTCTGAGATCCCAGTAGTCCTAGTAGCTACAGCTGTGCTGAGAGTGAGGGAGTCAGTTCAGTTTGACACTGAAATTTTTAAGAAGGAAAGGTTTGTTATTTTAATAATGATGCTTTCCTTTATAATTTCCTTTCCATGATAAATTCCCTGTATTATTGCAACACAGAACCTTTCTTTCCACAGAATTTTTCAGATTTGCAATAGAATAGAAATTTTGTACTTCCAGCCAGTTTTACTGCCTGCATTAGAAGCAGAGCTCATTTCCCAAGGAGTAAAGTTCTCTCTGCAGGATGAGGAAGGTTCTTGAATTCTCCTGTGGAGGATGTGAGTGTGACTGGACCGATATCATCGCTTGCAGGCCAGAATGCAAGTCCTTCAACCCTACCTTTCCCAAGGGCACTTTGTTACTTCGTAGCAATAATTAAGATGGAACCAACACACCTAAATGCATGTGCAAAAAACCATTGCAGACTTAAGAGAAGGAAAGGCTTCTTTTAAAACTTGAAGGCAGTGTGATGCCAGACTGACGAGTCTTGAAATATAAGCAAATGTGAAATAGAACAAGTTTATGCCTGAGGCCTGGAATTATGATCTAGGAAATCTTAACTTTAGTTTCAGCTTTCCCTTAGATTTCATGTGACATCATTTCCCATTCTTAATTTATAAATGGGATAATTTTTCCATATTTGGGAGGGGGAAGAAAACATCTGTTATCCCCACCAAGAGGAGAAAAGAGTTAACAAGCTGAGTATGACCTAGTGTTCTGGCCAGTTTTCAGGGATTGCGGAAACTCCTGCAGCTTCTTTTCCTCACAGGGGATCTCTGATGACAAATCCATTTAGCCAGATTATTTTAATGGGAACTGTTGAGCACTAAATGCTTTTGAAGCTGTTCAATTAATGTGGAAGAGATCCTCGTCTGCTGTAATATTAACAGTCAAAGAAAAACTTCTTTGTGAAAAAAAGTAAACTGATTAAGAGACATATTAAAAATCAATTTGTCATTACTGGTGATTGATTTTATCCTTTAATTCAGGACATGCAGTCCATCTGGAATTCCTAAATCCTTCTCATTATTTAATTGCAAACATTTTCACAGGCTGCTTCCAGTTTGATCATTGTACATGTGTTATGTGTTAGGTGGAAGAAGCATGACCAACTGTGTAATGGAATTGTATATTGAAAAATGCTTTAAAGGATATCCTGCTAACAGAGAGACTTCTCTTAAGCCAGCAGTGGATTGCACAGTGGATGGTGGTTTCAGAATAATATTCTAATGAGGATCAAAAGTTGCTGAAAGGCAAAGCAAAGTTAAACATGTTTCATGCATTGACAAGGATCAAGATTTGATAAAAGGCAAAGGAAAGATAAACGTGCTTCTTGCATTGAAATACTTTTATCATGGGATCAGTGTTATAATTTAAGCCTCAGAAATAAACTCTTTGAAGCTCCTGGAGACCCAGAACTACATCATGTAGAGAACATTTGTTCTAGTTCCACTTTCTCCAGGCACAATATTTTAAAAGAGATAAAATGCTTCATTTTCCTAAGAAATAGTACTAATTGAGTATCATGGGTTTATTTGAGTAGATTTCCCTAAACACTTCAATTGGTTGTTTCCCCCAGTGTCCACCAGATTTGTAGATTTTCCCTGTGGGGTACAGGTGTAGATAGAATATAGATAAGGCAAGTTTAAGAAGAAAACCTGAATCTATAACTAAATTTAGGACATTTCATTTTAGAAACCCTAGTTAGGGCTAGCTTAGATATGAATAAATATTAAAGGAGGATTAATTTGAATATTTTGCCTTTTTCTGCAATGTAACTACTTATGAAAACCATAACTGATTAGTTTTCTTTCAGGTTTTTTATAGTTCTGTACTTTTGTTTTTGTGTTTGTACAGTTACAATATGATTAAGTTGCTAAATCATTTTAGTATTACACTATGTCCTGTGTTCCAAACTAAGGACATTTAGTTTGTCTGTCAAAATAACTTTATATTATGGAACTTCAGAGATTGTAAAAGATTCATTCAAATCTATGAAAAGTAAGTGAGAATTTAATGGATTCTTGGGAAGACTGAATGCTCTTAAGTGAAATCCAGCCCTGCCTAGAAGCCAGTGTTCAATGTTTTCAGTGGGAAGTTACCTACAGCTTTGGAGTAATATTTGATCTGAAGCAGACTCAGAAATCCCTGAGCAAAATGTTTCCACTGATTAATTTCAAAGTAGATTTGGACTCAGAAGGTACAATTGCTTGCTTTTACTACTTATGGTGTAAGTCTCTATTAATGCAAAAGCATCAGGCTACTATGTAAATTTGTGTGTGTGTGCGTGTTGCAATTGTGGACAGATGCTTTTAAGAAATTCTGGATGTTGAAAAAACGGCAGTGAAAAACCAAGCCATGGCTGCCTACAAGCTGTTTTTAAGTAAATGAGGTATGTTGTTTCTCCTGTGTGTAGGTTTGATTATATTTGGATATGGAGGCATTCTGTATCTCAGAAGCCTGACAGGTGGTGTATGATCGAACACCTTTACCTGGTGAAATATTGGCAATCAAAAGTTTTCTATCAGTTTCTGTGACTCATAGCAAATATAGGTGATGGAGATTAAGCATTCGGACAAGTTGGAGGTAGTCACCAGTTCAATTCAGAACCCTCACCATCTGTTTAGAGCACATAGCTACTGTCTTGATAAGAGCAATAAATATATTCACTCTTCCGACTGGTAAGGGTACAATGCTTTTATTTTGTGTTATGACCGGCTGTTCTGCCTCATAAAACAAAGAGTGCAGCATGACAGCAGTTTCATTGTTGTTTGTAACTGCCTGACTTCACATTCTGTACCTGAGTGGTACTTCAAAAGTAAAGATGTCAAGTTCATCAACTTTACTCTTCTCCTCTCTAGTACCACTGATAATAAAGAAGCTTGCAACAATCTCCTTACTCTGTTTGGAGGATATATTCAGTGGCTTGTCTGCTTTGAAAGCCAGGTTCTTTACCATTTGTCTCCTTTCCCAGTGTTAATAGGGGGGCCATTACCTCGAGGACACGAGTTTGAACTACATGATGTTCGATTTCACTGGGGGAGAGAAAACCAGCGTGGTTCTGAACACACAGTTAATTTTAAGGCCTTTCCCATGGAGGTAAGAGTGACACTGCATTGCATAACACCTGCTGAATGCAAAAGATTTGATTTCATAGCCTGAATTCCTCGTAATTCAAGGAGAGTTTCTTTTAACTCAGCATTTTATTGCTTTATATTTCAACCACAAAGTTATGTTGTTGAGGTGTGCTTTACTGCAGGTAAATTAGGATATGCATCTAGAATAGAATGCCTCCAGCACTCATCACATTGTGTGATTAATTGGTCATAAAGTTAACTTGCAGAACTATTAACTTCTGCCTTAATAATGTTAGTGTTCTAACAGGATCTGTCGTTTCGACACTTTCTATGTCACCTTGATTAACAGCTATAGATGGGGAGAACTAGCCACTGGAAATATTTCAGTGGTGAACAACAGGTAAATTTGGAGTAAGTGTAGAGCAATTTGCTCATGAAATAGCTTTAGATACCTGAAAATTGAAGACTATGTGATATTCTTGGGCATGTTCTGTAATATCTCAGTGAATTGCAAAATGATGAAACGCAAGGAAAGTGATAACACAGATTGAAAAAAATCAGTCAGCTATTCATGGGGTGTCAGTTTTGGCTCCTAGGCAACCCAAAATGGGACATATTTCTCCTGCCCTCCAGCAGCCATTCATCATATTATTTCACTTCCCACTGTCCCAGTGCTTACACTTTGTCAAGGAGTGGCTTGGAGTATTCCTTTAAACTCTGGACTGCAAGACTAGTTTTAACAGATACCAACCCCGATGTTCGGTGACTTCAGCTTTCCATCTCTTATTTCATCTGTTGTGCACTATTTTAGTTAAAAAAATTCAAGACTTTTTCAGAGTTGAGTTATTTTTGCTTTACTTATCTACCATAATCCCTTATGAGCCTGAAACTCTGTTTCCTTTTTCTCCCTGTTGTTCAGTGATAGCAAATTTGTTATTGTAGCATTACATTCATGAGTGCCAGACTACTGGAACAGAACTGCTTTATGGAAAAGGATATAAAATGCATTAGAGCAACTACTGCAGAGCTAAGTGTAAAAACCTGGTGGACTTACACCATCAGTCTAATTCTTAGGGTTGTTCAGGTAATTTCTTTAAGAGTTGTGGGTCAGATTTTGGTCTCTGCTGTTTGCTATTTGCACTGATTCATCAAAAAACATATACAAAAAAAATATATAAAGTCACACATAAGGGCTTTGAAAGTTGAGTTGAGGCAGATCATAAAATCATAGAATCGTTTAGTTCAGAAAAGACCTTTAAGGTCATCGAGCCCAACTGTAAACATAACACTACCAAGTCCACCACTGAGCCATGTCCCTAAGTGCCATAGCTAGCTACATTAGATCCTCTTTGGAGGTTGATTTCAGGCAGTGCCTGGCAGGAGAATTACTTGAATTGGGAAGACTCATCAAGCAAAGGGAATGCAGAGGAATCACCTCTGCATCCTGGTTACCTGGCATAATATAACATGATTTATATGGGCAGTAAGACCTTCAGGTTACTGCAGTGTTCCTCTGAGGAAGGAAGTAGCTTGTTCCTTATCAAACAGCTCTGCTTAGTGTTTTTCCTTAGGGCTGATCCAGCATGTGGTGATCAAGAAATATTGACGTGAATTATGTCAAGAACTGCACTGGGGAATCTATCAGGATCTCCTTTAATTAGGATCACTTTGCAAACAGCCTTGGTGGTATGTGGCAACAGTCAATCTTCAGAAACCCCAGAATTCTCAATTCCAAATCAGTCCAGAGAAAAATATACTTTACCCAGAGATACAAAACAACAAACTTAGTGATGAAGGGATTTCATTCTTCACCTACTTGAAAAGCAGCACAGCAGCTGCACAAACAGAATTCTGGCACAGTTGAAGAACATCACCTGGAGGTGAGCAAGCTGGCGTTATGCTGTCTCTTGCATCTGAGCAGCTTTCAGGAAGACCCTGATCTCCAAGAAATAATTACTGATACAAAAATTCTATAGCAGACAAAAAATAACTCATAATACACTTTAAATACAGTGTGAATGTTTGATTTTGCAAACAGATCCTGATGCAGATTAATTATTCTGGC
This sequence comes from Athene noctua, assembly GCF_965140245.1. Lineage (NCBI taxonomy): Eukaryota > Metazoa > Chordata > Aves > Strigiformes > Strigidae > Athene > Athene noctua. The sequence goes on from NC_134038.1 coordinate 41,199,449, forward strand.
AGAAAATGACAGCATAGCTTGTGGTATCCAAGGTCAGTTGCACACAGGTGTATTGGCTGAGCCAGTTCATCATCTTCTGCCCCATGTTGCAAGAAAGTGCAGGGCAGTTTGTTTGACAGATGAGCTGTATTTCCTTCTGCTATATGCACAAAGAGCTGTTATATTAACTCCATCTCAAATTGTCTAAATCAAATATTATACTTGAGCAATAATAGAACAGGTGCTTGTGATGACTATAAATGTTTATGAATTAGTACACCTGAGACTCCACAGTGGAAGATTTTCTATTTCCAGTCCAGGGATGGCCCCATCGAATTATTTTTCTTTTTTTATCAAGAGACCAGGAAATACTATTTTCTTACCTTTTAACATTAGCATTGGTTTACCCAGTTGTTGGAAATCACCATATTCTGAATGCATACTGGGCTTGATTTTCACTGGGTTTGTTAGTTACTGAACAAAAATGGCAATGGGTGCCTATTTTGGTTATATACAAGCAGTCTGGTGTAGTTTATGCTTTCATCCTGTACTAATACAAAACAAGCTGGCAGTTGTTTCTGCACAAATGCATGCCTAGAAATGTGTTGAGCACCAAGTGTATAAGTTTTGATCTTCTGCCAGTGGAGCAAATCTAGTAGGATATTTTCCTAAGAAACTAGAAATGATTTACAAAGCAAATGGTAAGGATTTTAAATTCTCCTCTCTTTGTGGGAGGAAGACAGGTCAAAGGGACGAGCGGTAGTGTGGAAACATAAGTGCTTGGTTTAAGGGGGTACATTAACAACACAACAAACTAGGCCCAGATTATATATTCCATTGCACTGTTACAAAACCTGAGCAGTTCTACAGAAACAAACTTCGAGGTTGAAGAGATCTATCTGAGATAACTATTTAAGACTGTTTTTTGACTGGAGCAGCAGTCTAATTTTTTAGGAGTGAAGACTGTAAGGCTTTGTTTTATTACATTGGACCAAATAGTTGTGGAACAGCTTCAGATGATCAGTGTAATGATCATCGTAAAGGATGACTCTAAAAAAAGAGTGTTATTTTTCAAAGTTTGGAAGAGCACTCTTCAGTTACTTCCTTAGTCTCTTCACCTTTGATACCTTTAATACAGGATATTGGGCAATATCCTGAATTGGCTGGGTAATATCCCATGTCTCTTAGTGCAAAAATCTATTATTTCTTACTAGACAGCTGGGGCCTTTGCATGTGGTTAGGATATATAGGTTCATGGTGAATGAGTTAGACTACTAAGCTTATGGAACAGCTGGAGCAGCTTCTTGAAATAATTCACACTATTGAAAAGCTTTGTTCATGTGGCTTGGAGGCTGAGTTCGTTGTTATTTTTATTATTATGTGAAGTTCAGCAAAGGTGTTTTTTCGATCCTTCCTTGACTGAAGAAACAAGAATATTGACAGTAATACGCCAGTGTTACCATTTTCACCAAAACATCTGTGTTTGCAATCAGTCAGGAAGGCAGGACAAAACAATAAATAGTTGTCAAAGGTGAATACTGTAACATGTCTTTTTAAACAAAGGAAAACCAGATGGCTGTGCATATCAGTACAATACTCTGCTCTCTGTTCCATTAAAACAAGAGCATGAAGGCTGTTCTTGTCTTTTGGCCAGAAATTGGAAAGAGACATTTGTGCAGCTTTCTCCAGAAATCTTTCTCACCAAGTACTGCTACTGCACGTAAACGGTGTTGCTTTGTCTTTTGGCCAAAGTAACTTTGGCCACCACTTGTGCTAAGTATGTAGTCATGTTCTGAACACTGAGAGGCTGTTTCTTGCCAGCAAATGGAACAGGGTACCAAAGATTAGTTTGCGCTTTACAGTACACATTTCCACAGAGCAGTAAAATCCACACCTATATATGTGACTTACCTGAGCCTGATTTAGGTGTGAGAAAGAGAGGAACTATTTGACATCTTTATTCCTCTCATTCATGACAAGAGTATGGGTTGGAGAAGGAAGAAGAACAAATGAAGATCTAGTGAAACTCTGATTTTCTCCCTTATCATTGATGTTTAACAGGGAGGTAGAAGGGAACAGGAATAGCAAATTATTGCTATTTATTTTTGTTGTTAACAAAGTTAAGATAGGGGCAGCTAGAAATGGAGTCTATCGTACCCAATATCTATATAAACACAGCATACTGTAGTGCCAGGCTGAATCAATTTACAGTCAAAAAAGACAGGAAAGACAGCAGTAGAAAGTGAACCATATGATGGTATGAATGCTGTTTTATGGAAAAAAAAAAAAGTTTTCACTGCTTCTGAAAAGAAGGAAAACAGGGAAAATTATGCCTTCAATGTGTCTCTTAGTTACAGAATGACAGAATCATCAAGGTTAGAAAAGACCTTGAAGATCATCTAGTCCAACCATTAACCTAACACTGACAGTTCTCAACTACACCTTATCCCTAAGTGCTAGTTACTCAAGCGGTGGTGTGACCAAAGGAACAATCTGACTATAAGGGGACAGTTGTTTCCAGGCCGCTGCTCTGAAACTGTATCTGAGAAAATAAAAAGGTTCCTTTCACCGCTTTTAATATACAGGAGGATAATTCTCTGTAATCCATCCTCTTTAAAATGTAGGATTATATTAGCCATGAACCATGTGAAAGTTCTCAGTAGAAGAGGATTGGCAGAAAATAATTTAAGAAGTGTTGCCAAGGTGTGCAGGAAGATTAAAAGCTGTATTATTGTCTGTCCTACAGTTTTTGAGTGGAACAGAAGAAAATCCAGTTGCCTGAGGGACCAGAATCAGTTCTGTACAGGGAAAAAAAGATGTTCCTTTCTGTTGTGTAGTAATAGAGCAGACTAATTCATTCTGTAGACTATTTCAGACTTACTGAAATACCTACTGCAGTGAAGTTAATGCAAAAAACATCCTACCCTTGATCTATTTAAACCATTAAGTTTTCCTTTGTTCATGTGAAATGGTACCTGCCTAAGGACCTCATTAAACAGGCTTACAGCTTTAGGGCTTCAGGTTAGGCTGTCAACATTACACTTACCTACTCAAGTCTTTACAGTCTTTGGTGTGGGGATTTCTCTGTGCCCAGCTCTGAAATCAGATACCTGCACACTGTGCATCCGCTTTCTGGCTTTTCTTGAGAGGAGGTGTCATGCTTTCAACATGGAAATTTATTCTTTGCCAACTTTTTAATAATCTTTACCAACGTTATTTAATCTTGCTGCCTGTTTTAATCAGTTTCTTATTAGCTTATTGGGTTACAAAAATAAAAGAGTATTTGTAATTGTAATAGAAGGCCTGGGAGATAGTGTGCATGCAAGCGTGTTTCTCCTTCTTTACGCAGAGACTTAAGAACTGCAGAGAGACTGAGTAGGTGTGAATGGCAAACAGGATTTAATCCGTAATGACAGTAGTTTCTAATATGTGAGCTTATTTCTGATATCTGTGGATTTTTGCCAGTAGCTTTAATGGGACTATGATCCCAGTCATAAACCCTAGAATAAAAAATTTAAAACCAAGGAGTAAATCCTGTTTCCTTATCTGACTGCATTGATTACCTGCTTGTGTAAAAAAAATTAATACATTCTGCTCGCTTTGGCAGCATAAGACCTATCAATGACAAATATCTTGCTTAGGCAGTCGTGAATTTAAGAGGAGGCAAAAAGAACAGATTCCCAAAGGGTTTACATAGCTTCATGCTGAGGTCTGGAACTCTGCTCAGGAATTATCCAGATTTTCTGGTAGAAAATTAACTTGTTACTAAAAGGCTTGGATGATTTTCTAAATTTTTGGGTCATTGCAGATGAATACTGTGAGCCATGATTAAAACAGTGTGTCTTATATGAAAATGATGACATTCATGTAATCCCTGTATCCTTGGCAGGTTATGTATAACAGATTAATAATAGTTTAAATAGATATGTCCATTGGACATTATCTAATTTTTGAGGACAGAATTGTAGAAAAACACAGGAAAATCAAGTTAATATCTAAGCAGATGTTTTCAGTTTTGTTTTCCAAATTGACAATGATTTACGCATAAACAATTTTTTACACATGATGTAGATGCCATCTATGAACATAACAATAATACTTAGCTTTACACAGCGCTTCATGGGCAAAATTGGTCCTAGCAGCAATTCCAGGGTTGTTGGTGAATTGTATTATGTGGGGTCCTAGCCCCATATGTGCAGGTGTTTAAGTATTTTTCTGCATTTTCCTATGTACCGTACACTCTGTGGTCCCCTAATTGATGTGACTTCTGTTTGGTTTGTTTGTAGTGGTACAAAGCTGGGAGGTCTTCGTCCCTTCCCAGTATACTGGAAAACAGAAATACAGCAACAAGATAAAAACAAAATTACAGTCATTGTAAAAGCACACGTGAGCAGCTTATGACTCTTGAGATTGCTAGTTGCTAAGGTCTTTCAGTATTATATTTTTATTGTGGTTGAGGGTTAATTTGACCTAAATAGGCACATGTAGTCTCTGAAGTACTCTTTGTTTCTAGGTTATTTGTCAATATGAGCTCCGATTGGCCCTTGTTTTGCTCAGTCACATATAGTTTGAATTTCTTAGGAAATGCATTTATGTGCTTTGTATTACAGATTTGTGAAAGCAGGTGCAAAAATGGGCTGACGTGCTAGCACAAACACGCTTGTAGCTTGACTATTGCCTGAGAAATGCTCAGTTAATCTCTGTGGAAGAACAATGCACATCTTCAGAGGTAGCAAATGTGATTTACCTTCTCTGCAAAATCTGCAATTTATTTATTAGATTATGGAAGATGTACAAGCTTCCAGACACCAGGTCAAAGACGAGTGGCATTAACAGTCTATACTGAAGCTTCTTTATATTTTTGTCTCTCTTTTAAGAGTTATCTTATTTACAGCCAGTTGTGTGTGGAGAAGCTTTGTGGCTCATATACACCTAAAATTCTTTTAGGTGGCAGTTGCAATAGCCTGTGATTTATAACTTCTACCAGGATGGAGAAAGTCAGTATTCTTTTAAGAAATAAATGGTCCAAACTGCAAATGACCTACCAGAATAGGAAGAACTCTTCTAAGGAGAAATGTTGCAGGTGGAGAGAAGTTGGGTGAAGGAAATGAGAATGAGAAGAAAAAGAGTGACTCAAGAGGGGAGCCCTCTTGGGTAAGTTCTGTTTTACCTGACCTTATTGATTTAGTACTGCCAGAAGTTGCAGACAGTCTTTGTGCTTTGTCTGTAATAGACATTTTGCACCAAATTTTCTTGCAGTTGTGTTGGGATAAGATGCAATGTTGAGTTGCAGCCTGTAGTAACAGGTTTGATGGCACTGCATCCTTGTGGAGGCAAGCAAGTAACCTTAAATAAATGGCTAGTAGAAATCTCTCTCTGCAGTGGAAACAATATAGCCTCTTATACCTTTAAAAAGATGTGAATCTTTTCCACTCCTTGAGCAGAATGACATCTTTGCCTTCTACTTACTTTACTTACACAAATGTCTTGCTGACAGTGCTTGTATTCATGGATATAGAGGCTGCTGTCATGACATCCCTTATTGCAAACCCCGTTCCCAACTCTATCAAGGTGGCTACTTATGTTTTCTCTCTGCTATGGGAGAAGAGCTTGTGTAGTCACTTAGAAGATGGGACTTTCAAAGAGGATATAAACCCAGGTTTGAGTGCAATGAGATGTCTGCTCGGGTCTTTTCCTTGCCATTTTTCTTGGCTGTGTGTTCTTGACATGGTTTGCTTCAGTTGTACATAATTTTCTAATTTCTGCCATGATCATTGCTGGCACTCTGCTCGCATCTTGCTTCAGCTTCCTGGTGCCTTAGTTCTCCTGTTTGGTTTTCCTTGGCACTTTGCCCTAACCACTAGGCCTAAATGTTTTTCTAAGACCTGTCACTTATGGAAGAAGCTGGGAAAGGAGATTCTTGATTTTGTTGTTTTCCTTGCTGCATGCTTGAGTCAGGTCCAGTTCCTAGGTTGGCCCCAGTGCATGAGTGAAAACTCCAAGAGAGAGAGAATAGCTTTCTGATGCTAAACCCAAACCTTTGTGGTGTTTGTGCTAATGGTGCACACATGACTCTTAAGAGGTAAAGGATGAAACTTGCAGATCATCTGAGAGCTGAAAGCTGTTGAGGGCTTCCACAAGTATTTGCTGTCATGCCTGAGTGCTTCACAAGCACAAATAGTGTAATCTTTAAAATGTCAGTGAGAGGGAGAAAAGTTCTGCTATTGCCAACGAACCAGTAGAAGACAAGTTCAAAGGGATGAAATTGGCTGTGGTCACACATGATGTCTTTTTCAGAATCAACAGAGAACTGATCCTAGATGCTTGAATTCTAGTAAGACTTTTAGACACTGTAGTACCAAAATATCTAACTTAGGTTGTAAATCTCAGTTCAGCAGTTTAACCACAGGTCTATCTGATGCCCTAATTCATAGATAGGACAGTTATCAATTAGATAGCCTCACCGATCATTCCTGCCTTCTTGCTGTGCCAGCATTAAGCCACGTAATGAACTGGACTGGGAAACAGTTAAAAGTTTAACAAAATTTGGGGAATTTATGGAGCTATGGGAGAGGAGAAAAGTATTAACACCATTATGCAATCTGCAAACTTGCAATTCAACAGAAAACTGTTGGAGATGCGTAACAAGGCATCTTTATTATTTCAGTGGAAGCTTAGCCAACATTACAGGAAAAAACCTGACTGAATCCTAGAGGAGTGTAGTGTGGAAGAGCAACTGCTCACTGGAGAACTGTCAGGATTATGTCTTAAGAAGATAATATACAAGCTGCAGATTCTCATCTCTTTAGAGAGACCCTTAGCTTTGAAACACAGAACTGTGGGATTCAGATCAGTTCTTAATAAAACTTAGTAAATTAGCAGGGAAGGAGTTTTTTTTATTCTGTCCTCATTAGAGAATCGATTGTTGAAAATTAAATCAGTGATTTAAATCCTTCTACATATGAGCAGTCTGTTTTTAAATCCAAGACAACAGATTGTAGCCAACACTCTGTGGAATTGGACATGCTTATATTAAATGCTTAGTCATATAAATAACACTTCCAGTATTAAATACTTAACCCATAGCATTTTGTGTTTTCTGTCTTCTTGATGGCATTGCTAGTCTGTAATATCATCAACTATTCATCAAGAGCCAGTTTTCCAAGCTTCACTCTTTCTAACAGTGGAGCTATAAAAGCACATGCAGACATACACATACACCCACTCAGGTTGGCAAGAATCCAGAGTAAAAGCAGGCTGGAGAGTCCTCTACTGAAATCCTTGCTTTTTCCTTCCTGGCCTTCATATTTGAAGGGAAGGAAAAAGAAAGGCCCATTCCTGATAGCATAGGTAAGGGCAGACCCAGGGCACCTCAGCCTACATGTTTGCCAGGGCCGGACCTAGTATCAGGGAACAATAACGTGTTCTGTAGTGCTCCTTGCTTCACACACTGAGCAGAAACTTGGCACAGTGAAGAGCCTGACCTATGAATCTGACAGTAATAACTGTGTAGGTTTTCATTTTCTTACTGGTTAGGTTGATACCGCAAGTCAGCAATCTAGAAACAAGGGTATTTTGTCTTTTTCCTTCCTTCCTTTTCTTAGCCTGTATACTTTTATTACAGTTGGAAAAATGTTAATTTTTGATTAATTCCTGTTCTCTTTTCATCTTCTGTCCATGCCAGTAGAAATAAGCAATGTTTGTGCTTTCAAATGGGAAGAAATAGTAAATACACACAAATTATAAATTGCAGCATCCTCAGTTTCCCCTATACCCTTGCAATGTTTTGCCAGTTGATTTTCCTAAGAAACAGGCAAAGCTCATGTTATGTGTCAGCAGCTTCTGTAGGCAAATGAGGAGGTGTCTTGATCTTCAAGGCATGAACAGAAGGGGTCTAGGTGGGGTTTGCAAAGCTTTCTGCAGATTGGTGTCCCTCACAGAAACTTAAAATAGGTAGACATTGGTGTTTTAGTTGCATTAACCATAAAGGTAGTTTATACCTGTGTCTTGCCCACTTGTGAGGGCTGAGAGAACTGCTGTGGTGTTTGGCTTCGTGTCATCTTCCTTGTGTCCCCTTCCTGTTCCCTGACCTTGTATACAGTGGACTCTTGCTGAAGCATTAGTCCATCTCTGGTTAGAAGAGGGACACAAGATTTGATCTGTTTTTCCTTTTTTAAATTATTTTAAAATTAATAGTCTTTTTTTTTTTTTTTTTTTTTTTTTTTTTTTAAAACCTTTTGGCTTCTTTTGCCAGAACAGAAAGAAGATCACTCAGTTGGATTTGTTATGGTTCCCATTACTTTTCTTTTTAGCTTACTGTTCATAGCTGTAGTCTTTTGAGCCTTTCATCAGTACTTCCTGCTGTTAATTTCATTTCTTCAATAGACCAGTAGTTTCTTGTCTTATATGACATGAGGCTACTGCGTGTGATTAGACTGTTCAAAGGGAACACAGATTCCTGTTTAATATTAGATGTTGTCATGTTTTTATTACTCTTTTTTAGTATGGCTTACCAGTGTAGGTACTTCTTTAGCACAAGTGTATTTCAGTAGTCCCACTATTCCTTACATATTCAGTGGCATACCTAAGGGTATGCCACACAATTGCCTAGGCTACTTTTGCCGTTGCTTGGCTGGCTTTGGAAAGAGAATAGATTTCAGAAGATGTCTTTGCAACCCTTCCTTTTATGATCCAACTAAAATAATTTTATTTACAGCCATGTTACTGTTCCATCATTGAGAGGAGAGCACCACTCAGCAAGGGTTCTGGACTACGCTGATGTCCCAATCAAGCATTTGTTCTGCATGTTTTAGCTGTGAATTTACCTTTTGACCTGAGACATATAGTATCTCACACTGTGACTGCAAAGTTGTTTGTTTAAGCAGTATGTCCAGGATACCTTGTACTCTGCTCCAACTTGATTTGTCTGCGCCTAATTTCTCTGATACTAGATTACAGACTTCTTTGTTCAGGGAATGTCATCTTGTTCTGTACATACTTGGAGCCTGATGGTTAACTCACACACTAGACCTGCTATATCTTTAACGATTTCAGTAAATTGTAACAAGCAGAAGTTCAGCAGAAGCTGTGCTTTCCCTTCTCCTGTGTTACATTAATCAGGAGGTTTTTAACGCTAACAGTGTTGTCATCTGTATTTCTTGGCGCTGCTTTCAGCTTGTCTCTCTTAGTGCTGAAATTAATGTTGCTTTCAAAGATAGGCAGTTCTCTTTATGTCATTATTTTATGAGAATGATCTATGTATGAAATTTTAAAGAATATTCAATTTCTACTAAAATTCAGTGGCATTTTGGCACCTATGCACAACAGAAGCATTGAAAAATTCAAGTCTACAAGCATAAACCAAGTACACTGATTAATAATCTAACTCCCTTGGCAACTTCCTCATCCTCCTCTTCTTCTTGATTTTGCCCAGAGTTCATGATCTAGTAATTTGCTTTTGTTTGCATTGGCATTTTCAAAGGAAGCATATTTACCTTGACTGAACTTTAATGTTTAACCATGCTGGCTTTGTTACTTTAGGGGTTTTTGTTTCTTTTTTCATGGCATGGAGTAGGTACATGTACTCCTGCTTCTCCTAAGACAATTTGAAACAGCCTCTGTATTAATTCCATTAACTTTAACTTCCTAAACCTCTCCTTCAGGCTGTTAATAACTAACTTTCTATTTTTTTAATCACTTTTCTTGAAGCTGTATGCCCTGGTCATATCCTTGGTTTGGTCCCCTTTTGAGGATTTGGAACTTAATTACTGTATGTTATGGTCACTGCCAGCAGCTTACTCAATTGCTTCCTGAAACAATTCAGTGCCAAGTCAAGTATCAACTCATAAATTCTTGTTCAGGTGTATAAAAGCAAGACACAATTTTTTCACATTTTGTCTTCCTGTGAAGTTTATGCAATATTTGCATTCTTGAAATTGCACATCATTGTTGTATGACTAGGCTGTGTTGCCTTCCATTATTACTGAAATCCTCAGCTCCATTTCATCCCTCTCAAACCAGGAAAAAGGCTTTTTGCTGACCCTAGTTAGGTAGCCAGAGTTTCCTAGTTGTACTGTTCCCTCAGCTTTTATGGCATGTTGTGAATAGCATATTGGAATATAGTGATCTCTAACAAACTTGGGTGAGTCCAGGAGAACAGTTCTTAACTCTACAATCTTTAACAGAGCAGCTCTAAAGCTGCTTTAATTTACCTTAAGGTTATAGATTCATCCCTGAGATGGCATTTACGTGGAATCAAAACAAGAGTTTCAGCTCAACTCTCCTTCTCAGCAGTGACAGAAATATGATGAGAAGCAATATGCTCAAGATTTCCAGACTAACATGTTTTAAATGCAACTCTGATTAAGATGTGATGATGCAGTATTCACCTGTTACTCTTTTGAGTTACAGCCTGTATGAATTGAAATAAAAGTTGGGAAGATGTGAGAGCAGTAACATCTGTCATCCTTAGATGCCTCTTGCTCTGTAATACTACAAGACTAAATAGACTTTTCTGGACCTTGTAATTGCTAGTTGCACAGCTAACAAGAGATAGCTGTATAACCTAGTTCTGACCAAGAAACAAAGCTTTCCAGAAGATTAATTTACACATGATGCAGCATGTACTGAAGAAAGAAGCTTTTGTAATAATTAGCTTCTTAGTAAAGAGTAAGAGGGTAGAGAGTGAAAACAGTACAGTGAGCAACTGCAAAGCAGCATAGGTTCAAGCAAGCCTAGTGACAATAGCATCACAGTCTAATGTTCTCATAGTTTAACATGCAGATCTGAAGAGGAATTATTTAAAAATGATGTTCTTCTACTGTGCGTAGAGCAGGAGGATCCTCCATGTCACAACCTCTTGCAACATGTGCTGTGGTTGCCAATTAGGTTGAAGCAGGACCTACACCTACGCTAGGCAGGTGCTTCATGTTCCCTGCTGCTGCCTCAGCACTGAGTGGTTTTATCAGGCATAAGTCCCCTGTAGGACCTGGTTCAGGGAGGTCAGGAGGTCTGCTGTCGTCATGTGTCCCCTTGACTCCAGTGGGGTGTGGACTTGGTGCCTTGTTCCAAACTGCCTGGCTTAGCCAGTGGAAACACTGCACATTGAACAGTGTTTTAAAGGGTTTCCAGTAATAAATGAGGGTTTCAGTGGTTTAGCAATACGTAGTCATAAAGAAAGCAGTTATAGTATGTGGATTCCTTTTTATGGTAGCAAGTTACTCCATATTGTGCAGGTTTATAGAAAATTTGTAACATTAAGGTTATACGAGAGTGCAAAAATGTTGGTGCAGAGTCCTTCTTCTCCCCTTACCATTAATCAGATACGTCGTAACAAAAGATGAGCTGTAATTTATTTCATAGTGTATTTTCTATGAGGAATGAACCTGTCTCATATTTGATCTGGCACTTGAGTGACAGAGGCACACCAGCATGTCTCAGCAAGGGACAGAGCTAGTAGCAGCTTTCTTGACATTGCAAGAGTCGGGTAAGCTTAGGTGAGAGTAAGCTTTGGTGAGGTCATTCACATAGGTGGATGACTGAGAGGATCTGAGAAAGAGGCGTCATTCAGGAGTCAGTCAAGAGGCATCACTCTGGCAGTCATGGACAATTCGTGCCTGGGCTCCTGAGCAGAGACACCTGGGGAGTGTGTAAGGGTGAGAGGCAAGGGACACAGGCTGCAACAAGAGAGATTTGGTAGGTACAAGGAGAAAAAATTCTTCACTATGGAGGAGGTCAAACACAGAACAAGTTACCCACAGAGGTTGTGGGATCTCTATCACTGGAGATATGCAAAACTTAGTCCAACAAGGCTCTAAGCAACCTGATCTGACTTTGAATTAGTAGCTAACTTTGAAGTTGGTGCTGCTGTGAATGGGGGAAGGAGGAGGTTGAACTTCAGAGGCCATTTCCAACACAAATTACCCTGTCATTATATGTTTTTATGTGTGAGCTGGGTATAAAGTAAGGTCAGCAACAGAGCTTAAAAGATTGGTTTTGTTCTCAGTGAGCTTAGGAACCTGCAGATTTCCACAGAGCAGACAGTGCCCCAGACAAGGGAAAATGTACATGTTTTTGTGACTGTTTTTTATTGAAACTGGCTTGCAGAACTGATAAATGTGCTAGGTCATATACAGTGACCCTGATTCTTGCCAGAATCTGCCATCCCAGGGAATCTGTGTAAAAAAATCTACCGTCCCAGGCCTTTTCTTTTTGTATTGATAAAAAAGGTGTTTCTGTGGTAGAGAAAGGAAAGGATTTAAGTGGAGGGTTTTAATTTCTTTATTGATTTTAAAGCCAGAATCTCAGGTCCTTACTGAATTTTGAGAAAGTCTTGATTTGAGACAGTCCCCTTGTTAATGTCAGTGTCAGCTTTTCCTAAGCAAGAACAGTAGGGCTGGGATCAGTAGGGTTTTGGTGGAATAGGGACTGGGTGCAAATGGGGAAGATTCTTAGCATGTGTTCCATACGGAATAATCCTTTCTGTGGGGTTTGCTCTGCTACCTGGAATAATTTCTTAAACTTTCCTGTGAAGGAGAGTCTCTCCAGCTCTTTACAGAACAAATCAACTTTATCAGCACTTTATTATCATTTGCCTTCATGAGTTTTCAGTTTATCAGATTTTAAGATACAATTCTTTCATTTACATCTGGAATTTTAAAAGGCTCCAAATTATTTTTTTTATCCAAGAAAAAAATGTATTTTTGTGAGTGCTAAGGAGTTTCTTACAGCTTTCTGATTATTTTCTAAAAATATACTGTCTGGCATGCGAGGTCATCCACCAATAATCAGTAGCTACATAGCTGACTCATTTTTGGTTGTATGGAACCATCATAACTACTGAGTATCAAAACATTAGCTAACAAGTTGAGCAGAGCCTCTCCTGCCATACTGACACATGTAGCTTGTTTGTACTCTGAAAACCACACAATGGTAAGCTGCCAATATGCTGCAGCTGATTATTGAAGAAAAAAACAAACGGCTATGTTCATATTGGAGACTGGCACCCCTTGTGAGTATGCACTTTTTATATAGCTGTCTCAAATCAATATAAAACTGAAGGTTACCAGAATACGGAACATTAATAAGCTACTGCTACTTGTAAGATACAGATGCATGGGTATGAAGTTGTCACTGTGCATGGGCGTTACCTTGGCAGTTTCAAGATTTGTAAAAGCCCTGGGGTCTTTCTTATGTGTACATCTGATTCCCATAAATATTAACAAGAGTTACAGGCCATGTTGTTTGTGGACTGTATTCTCTAGAGTTCAAATTTTGTCATTTTTTTAGTCTTTTGCCATCTTTTTTTCTAAATGATTATCTGATGTTTTCATCTGATGTCATACTACAAATAAAAAAAGAGCAATCAAAGGGCAGAGCAGCTCCAGAAACCCACCCAAATACATGGGATGAACGGTGATTTGAAAGCAACACTTTGCTAAAAACACTCAGGCCTTGCTAATATTTCCCTTTCTGAATCACTTTTTCATGTATTTACCCAGACCCCATCTGAGCTACATTTTCCCTGCTCTATAGAAGAATTAATTTGATTTGACTTCCATTTATTCAAGTGCATGTCGACACCCATTTATTTATTTCAGTGTGCATGCATGTGTTTATCAGAGTTAGAGCAAAAAGTGTGAGGCCTATTGGCCTGTTGTTAAGAAATATTATGGTATTAATTATTATTTTCCATTAGGTTGCCTGTCTAATTTCAGTTTGCAAATCCATAATGACAGAACCTTTTCTGTGAATAGCTATTCCAAATATCACCTTGATTCAGAACATGGGAACATAATAAATACACTGCTGGCTCAGGACATTGGTCTATCCAGTGTGCTTCTTTAGCAGTGTCAGCAAGGGCTGCTATGTAGGGAGAGCACATGAGCCTGATCACCTTTTGTTGTACACCCCAGTCATCTACCATTGTAGGACTAGGAGTGCTAGAGGTGGCATCTCCACCTGTTCTCCTTAGTGTCTGTTTTTGGACTTGCTCATAATTTGTCTAATCCATTTATGAACCTGCTGATACTATTTGACACCACAGTGTTATGACACCAAGTTTACAACCTTCTGTGTTAAAAATGGATCTCTAATCCACTGTAATTTTGGCCACCTCTAAGGAAGTAACACAGTAGCACCTTAAACACAGGCCAGAAATCCATTCTACCTTGGGCTTTAGCAATCTAGTACAAAATGATGATTCTTGCTCCAAGGAGCCTACTATGTATTTTAAACATCTTTGAGCAAAACCTCAAAGTTACAGAAACCTTTGGACCAGAAAGTGCTAACTGCCTACTTCAGTACCTTTAGTAACATCGATTACTAAACCTGAACTTAGTTTAGGGGTGTCTACATTAGCCTTAAGTACATCCCTTTTTTGTCTTTGTGTTATGTTTGGGATTTTTTTTTAGTAGACCATCCTGACTGCTATTGAGCTGCTGTAAAGGAATGAGGCCCAGAGGGGGTGCAGAGACCTAAAGATACTCTTAAAATGTGTAGCTAATACTTAACTTACTCTCCCCATGATCCCTGGAGATATGGGAAGAGGTGCTGGCCAGTAGGTATTTTCCTTGTAAAACAGTTCCAGCTGCAGGGCGCTGTGTACTGTGGTCCTCCATTCATGCAGCAGCTAAGTGTATTTGCAGCATGTCTTCCTGTCAGGTTGCTTATGCTGCTGCACAGACTAATTCTAGACTTCAGTGTTTTTTAGTATTAAACAGAAGTTTTGGTGTAATTTTTCTAGCTTATATATAGACTTATCATAGGAATGTCTCTGCCTGGATGAGCCTGCTGCCCAGGATGGGACAACAGATTCTGCATGAACTGGGGTCATTGCTGGTACAGTCTGAAGCGCTTGCTCATTTTCCTCTCGCCGAGGCTCAGCATATTCCTTTCAAATCTTCAGAAAAAACCCTCTGTTGTCAGAATGGAGACGAATGTCAGATTAGACTTCACCTCCAAAGGAGCATAACACACTGCTGAATGCCATGGCAGCTTTAGCCAAGATCCGCCTGTTGACACAGTCAAAGTCATGGTCTCTTTACATTTGGCGATCACCCTCAGCGCTATTGTTCCAGCCAGCAAAGGACAAGCTTGCTTTGACATTTCCAACCAACCGAGTCGTGGTGCCATGCAGCCCTGTTCCTGCCGCACCAAGGACATTGCTATCTCGACTGCAGTCACCCCAACCTTTTTCTTTCGCATTTCCTTCTTAACGTCAAGATTTTGGTGAGGCTCGTGGGACTCCGTGGGCCCCCTCTAGTGGGTAGCTGCTGCAAACGCCAGGCTCGCCTTGGCGAGCTTTGACTTTTATCTTGAGTGGGGACAGTTCTGTGTCTGCCAACATGAACTTTGGAGACTGAAATCTCATTATTTGATCCTGTGGTTTTGTTCCTTTAAAAGCAAATCAAATGTGTAACAGATTTTTGTAGATGATAAAATACGTGACACAAAGTAAATCCATGGACAATAGATAGTTTAGTTCTAACAGGGAACATTTGGATGTCTAGAAGTTTTGTAGCTGTGGGCAAGTACATTTGTATTAGTGTTATCATGTGAAATGAATTATTGTATTTTTTTAAGAAAAAGGTTTCATGTTTTAGCATAGCAGATGCCTTTGATCATCATGAATAGAATTATTTGTATGATAATTTGGAATTTAATTTGATTTAGAATATGTTCACTTAAAATTTTATATTGACTTTTGAAATGACGAATATCAAGAGTAATGCCCAGAATTCTCATGGGAGATGAAGTAAAGGGAGAGTGATTGCTTGAGGAACTGGTCTTCTGAAATGCTGAGATGCCCGTGTGAACTTCTGTTGTCTAAGGGACAATAAGCATTTCACAGAGGCTCTTACTATGCAGAAATAAAACACAAAATAAGAAGACACACTATGTTTTAAAAGCTAATTTTGCTGAAGATAGAAACAATGTTAGAGAACAGGGTGACATTTTAACTTCTTAGACACATGACTGAGCAAAACACTGATCACGATTTTACAATGGGAATTAAATCTAAGAGTTTATATTATTTTAGCTGTTTTATCTATGTGAAATGTGCAAAAGTTGTTAGCAGATAAACTTCAAAGCAGATGTGCTTAGGATGTTGAAGCTCTGCAATGTTATCAGACCCAGCCACAGAGATTACATTTTAGCATTAGTGCTGGAAACACTCGTGTTTGAAATGCATATTACCTCTCAGTAGATAGTGCTGTCCCTCCCTTCCTTCCTGCCTTCCTGCCTTCCTTCTGCCTTTCTGCTCTTCCTTCCCTCTTCCCTCCCTCCCTTTCCCTCTCTCTCCTTTCTCTCTTTCCAATGGTCAGTCTGTTTTCCAGCACTTTTCTCTTTCCCCTCTTACCCCTATCTTCCTTCCCACCCTCCTCTTTCCTCTCCCTCCCTCCCCTTCCTCCCTCCCTTTTCAGCCACCTGCTAGTCTGTCTTCCAGCACTTTTCTCAAACACCACTTCCCAAGTTGTGCTGTGACACCTCACCAGAACAGACTTCATGTTCACCATCCAGTGACTGCTTCCTGACATGTATTCATGCATTAACTCCTACAGGCCTTGCTACCTTATGGAATAAGGCAGCTGAGGGCTCATATTTTACTCTTTAGCATCCCTTTCACTGCTGTCCCTAAGGTGGTCCTCCAGTCATTTTATGTTTAACCTTTCCTGAAATCACTTCACCTACTCTTACTCCTGACATTTGAGTGACTCATCTTGAGGGGTGGTATGTGAGGCAAGTGACATTAAGATAGTACAGTCAGCCAGTCAAACATGTGTTTGGACAGCCTATGTCCATAATAATACTTCTGCCTTGGAAGAGAGCTGTCTGGCTGAGAGGCAACATTGGTGGGTTTAATGAGCTGACGTTATTTCAGTATTCAAAGTGAGGGAGTTGGTAAATCATCATTAGCATTATTAGCACAGTTATTCACACCTTTGTTGTAGATATTTGGTAACTGGCTATACATCACTTTCTCTGCAGCTGACCTTTTTTTTTCTTGGGATTCCTGATGTTTATAATAAGAATCCACTTATATATACATGCACAGCCATAGGCATACACATATGTATATTCACACGTGCATACACACGTGCTGAGATTTTGTTAATTGACCTTAACTGTTGGTGGTTTTTTATTACAAAACATATTTCTCTATTGGTCTATTTTCACTGCTTTGTTTTAGCTTCATCTAATGCACTGGAACTCCACACTGTACAGCAGCATTGATGAGGCAGTAGGGAAGAAGCACGGCATAGCTATTATTGCTTTGTTTGTGCAGGTAAGTTTCCTGTGTTGCACTTATTACCATGCGCTATCATTTGTCTGAGGAAAATGAGTTCCTTTCAATTTTCTTTCGTTTTTAATGATTTCATAAAATAAAACAATGTATGACTGCTGGTATTCCATTCAGAAGATACTTCTCAGTCATGTCTTCTGTGTATGTGCTAAGTAATTATTTTTTAAACAGGATATTGGAATTATGCTAGTTAAAGAGGAGATAATCCATAGTTGGCCATCTCTCTGTGACTCCATCTATGAGCAGACATCCAATCCCCATTCCTCTGAGGGCAGAATGAGGGCTATCAGGAGGTACAAGTGTTTCACTGTCTCTGTAATGTGTTTTTCTCCATTCCTGGCCAGGCTTGCTGTTGAGGTTGAGGAAATACACAGAGGAGAGGAGAAAAGAGGGAAAAATCCTACTAATTCATTGGCACAGCTGAACACTGGTAGTAGGGTTGTGCTTTTCTGAACACAGGGATGGACGAGTGTGTTACTTCACACAGGACAAATGTGAGGTGGGGTCATATTACTTCTTCAGAGATGCCAGACAGAGTGGAACAAGTCTTGCCACAGACCCTCAGAAAAGCCTGCAATGAAGAGGCTTAAAGCTTCCTATCAGGAAGGTGTAATGCAAGCTGGGAAGTTAACCCCATAATCCAATTGCTGTTGAATGTTTTTCAAGGGCTGCACCCTATAAAGAAGATTTTCAGTTTTAGTCCTCCAACACCAGATTCTCATCCTCCTCATGAGAAATGGCAACTTCTTATTTAAATGGGTTTGGAGGAAGAGGGTTAGAGTTTGTGCTTAGATCAATTGGATTTTCTTTCACAGTGATATTAATTTGTTGTATTTCATAATGAGTTTATGAGTGCCTTTGAGCTTTACCTCTGTTTGAATTTAAAGGTACATTGGTTACAGCTCCAATACTCAGAGAGAACTGCTAAAAATGGAAGTTAGAAAGTCTTCAGTTTTGTATCCTAGAGGGCTGTGTGATAATTGCTTATGTAAGTCACCTTCTAATTCCAGCAGAGGTAACCTTTGAGTTAGTTAGAAAGTTATAAGTTCTTAAATAAATCTGAAACTTCAATGATACATTCTCCATTTCTGGTCTCTCACCTTCATCAGAGTTCTTAAGCATTCCACAGGGCTTTTTCATTAGCCAAGAAAGGCATCATATAATTACAATTGGCCAAGGAAAAATAGTATTTATGCTGTTTAATAAAGAAACAAGGAGATGAAATTTGGTGACCATTTTTTTCCTGTTGAAGGCTCAGAAATATAATAATTTTGCACCACAGTTCTCAAACACATCTCTTTAAGGTCAGTGAGAATCTTTTCACTGATTTGACAGTCCTTCGTGCTTACTAATTTAGAAACAGTGCCTTTGAAGGGATTTTGATATCTTTTATGCACTTGAAGGTTTTAAATTGAAATCCCATTCTGAAACAAAAGAAAATCATCTTAAATTCCTAGAAATAACAAAGTACCTTTTGTTGACATTCGTTAGTTTCCTTCCAGAGAGTACTGTGCCGTTCTATTGCAAGAGAAACAAAAAACAAACAAATTTTTCAGGGTCTAGCTCTCTCGTTCTCTCACTCATGCTCGCTTCACTCCTCACCTTGTATGTGTACATGTTGGCAAAGAAATCAAGTGGAAGGCCATTCTGTCTTCCTGTTTTCACAATATTGTTCTGAAGGGAAAAGCTATGGTCCTAGAATGGGTGATTTAGATCAGAAGCAGCTGAAACTGGCGTGCAGAACGAACAACGAACAACGTTCATAGAACATAAGAATCTCTTATTTCAGCAAGGGGTTCCTTTTGAAAGCCCCATCTTCTGTGCTTTAAAGACATTTGGTAAAGTCAGTGCTGCAGGCTGCTGGGAGCCTGGCTTTTGCCAGCAGGATCCCAGAGATGCTGTGAGGGAGGGGATCTGCCATTCTGCGCTCTGAAGACAGGAAAGAAATCCCCCAAGCTTCAGAGGTACCTTGGGCCAGATTTACAGCACTGTGGGAACACGTTCAAAAAGTGTTTGTCGTGATCGTTCACTCTGTTCCTTTCTGTGTACTTTTCTGACAAGAAGTGGTAAGGTCAAACTGTATCCTTCGCATTTATATGCCATAATGCAGTGTGATTTTGACTCCACATGCAGGATATACTGCAAGGCAGGATTAGTCAAAACTTGCCAAACTTACCTGTGACTCTTTCTCTTGTTCTGTGAGTTTCTGCCTCTGCTTTAAAGTTATTTACACCTCGTTTACTTCTGACTGGTGGCTTTATAGGGATTTAATTTTTTGGAATTGCCATGTGTCGGTATATGTGGTTAACTCAAGGTTGTGTAGCTTAACTAAAAACAACTACAGAATTTACTGTTCTGGTTGACTTCTGTCTTGCCTCACAGTTTCTGGAATAGCAAAACACTGAAATTCATCTTTGCTTGCTGTATTTCAGATAGGAAAAGAGCATGTAGGCCTAAAGGCTGTAACTGAAATTCTCCAGGACATCCAGTATAAGGTAAGGCATTGTCTGAAGAAATGCTTCCTTCACTGACCAGAGAGACAGTAAGTGAGAGAATGGTCTATATGAAGCCAAGAGAAGGATTTCAGATGTGTCTGTAGTAAAACCATGTGTGGAAGCCATCATTTGATGGCCTGTATAGAACCTCAGCATTTTACAGTATTCAGATAATGTACAGTCTTTGTAATTACTTCCTTTTCTGATGGCCAGAAAGTTTGATCTCCTATACCAGTAACTGATTGCAAATACTGCTTTTTAAGTGATTTATCATGGAGTCAGTGTGAATTCAGGCACTACAATATGCTTAGTGAACACAAGCAGCAGTATCTCTACATTTAACAGGTTATAATTTGTACAGGAAAAGAATAGATGGAGCACCCATATTAACTTGCAGTGGGAAATCAGCAAAACCACAATGCTGTCTTGTCAGGTGGATTATGTGTGGGTATCCTGAAGGACAGATAATAATCCTAGCAGGACTGAGGACATATGAGTGCTCTCCAGAATGTTGGTGCTGTCTTAAATAGCCTTGAGCAAGTTACTTCCATTTTTCTGTTTCATAGTCTTTGTCAGTAACATAGAAATAATCATACTTACCTTTGATTTTAAAGGATTTTGAGATGTGTTAATGAGATGTTCTGTATTGGTCTGGAGAGATTAGCCATTCACTTCAGTAGATGCTGAGGCAGAGAAATTAGAAGCTCTTATTAGAAGGGAATTGAAAATCCTCTTTTCATCAAATAATAGATGGTAAACTTCAGTCATGATGTTTAATATTACAAGCTCATTGTTTATGAAGGTGTCAGAGAAAAGAGTAGTTTATGGAACTTTGTAGTTGCATTACTGAAAGGACAGCCAAGTAGAGGAAGGTCATGAAAGGCCTCATCATTGTGAGCATGTTATACTAATGACTTCCAGAGGGTCAGCATCAAACATACTTTCGGCATACATAAAATTTGCTTGCTTGCATTAAATATGTGGAACAAGCTCTATTTTATTAAGTGTTATCCATGTTGGTCAAGGAAAAGCTCACTTTGGTCTTTGTTTTTTAAACTCATTTTGTTTGGAACCCCAGAATTTCATGTAGCAAATTTCAAGGCTGGGACTTGGAGTCCAGGTACTAAAGTCAGAAAGTTAACAAATTGCTGAGATAACCTCAGAAGTAAAATATAAAATAGAATTTAAAAAAGTGTGTGTGAAGCTGCAAGGACAAATGCAATGATGATTAGATGCAGACTGTTAATGAGGTTGCTTTGCACAGGAATTCAAGGCTTAATGGTATAGGAACACACAGTGTGTTTTACCTCTCCATTCATCATAATTTTAATAAGAAACTAGAGATGAGATTGATTTGTATTCATTTTTTCAGGGAAAGTCCAAAACAATACCCTGTTTTAATCCCAACTCTTTATTGCCAGGTAGGTGCCTTTGCTTATTTTTGTGTGTGTGTATTACTAGCTAACCGCAGAGGCTGAGACAGTCTTGATCCAAAGCATAGCCTAATTACAAGCCTGAGAGCACGTCCCATAAAGTGGTAATGCATTTTGCGCCTAGTGGTGTGTACAGAGATAGGGATGAGGTCCCTTTGGAATTTAGGATAAATCTGCACCTTCGTGGTGTGAATGGGATGCAGTACTGTAGTCCACGCACTGCTGGCAGCACTGTGGCTAGCTTTCTTGATGATTTATCATCCCACCTAGAGGGGGAGCTGTGTGTACTCGTTTCTCAATTTTGTCCTGAAATAGGAAGGTTACCCACTTACCAAGGCAGCTTTTTGGCAGCATCAAAAGACAATGCCGTAATGCAATGACAGTAGGGACAGGAGTAGTGACAATGGGAGGGAGGCAAATTCAAATTCATATAGCTAAAAGTTAAAGAGTAACAGTAAGAAACAACCACTTCCTCTACATTGTCTTGAAAAACAAAGTGACTTTTTAAAAAAATGCATTTCTACAAGATGACAGTGTCTGCAAGGAATCTTTCTGAGCTAAACTGCATATCATAGAGGCAGGATCTTTAATTTTGCAGAGTAATCCAGGTCTACATTAATCTATGTTACTTATGTCAAAAGAATATTGTTTAGGTTGCAAAGTCAAGTGCTCAGCAATTAGGAATTGCAGGAATTAAGGCTGCCTGTGCCCCTTCATGCATATGTGTTATAAAACATCTTTTAATTGCGTGACCGTAAGTTATTTTTTACAGGACCCCCTGCCTCATAGTTCCTGTTTGATGCTAATCAAGTCACATAAACCAAAATATTCATAAGTCATCTCTAACTATGTGTTCCTCATTTTCTAGGTGCCCGTCTTGAGATCATGGGGTCTGATTTGCAGAAGTGCTGAGTGCTTACACCTCCAACTGAAGTCAATGGGAGCAGTGCTCTGACTGCATTAAGTGCTATAGAAAGTTAACTACTCTGAGAAATCAGGTTCTAAGCATCTCATATTGAACATCTCAGATAGATGCATTTGACCTTCACTTCTCTGTGCCTCAGTTCCCCAGCTTTAAAGTGTGGGGGCAATCTGTCCTTCCCCACCAGGGTGTTGGAAGGATAAATTCATGTTTGTGAAGCACTCAGACACTGAAGAAATGAGTGCATTAGAAATATGAAAAATGAAAAAATGTGGTCCTTCTAACAAGAAGGATTTGAATAGCATGGGAAAAAGAAGACCAAGGACCACATATTGAACTAAGAAATCCAAATTCAAAAAAAAATCATCCATCTTTGCAAGTAAATGATGAAAGATTCTCTAGAAGAGACATATGTGATCATGTAACAAGATGGTGGCACAATGCATGCACAGGATGGGCTGAATTAATTCTTGCAGTTCTTAATTTTTGAGTGTCTGATAATGCAAATTACTTTCAGTGGATTTGCTATGTAATTCCCTAAGTGAGAAAGAAAATTACACCATCAGAGCAAAATCCATTCACTGACAATCACAGGCTTCATTAGCAAGATTTAATTCTACTGATACTCCTCTGAGCTAGTAGTGAAATGGCAGCAACAGGTTAGGTCAGCCAAGCAAGTTTATTTGTTTCCAGTCTCCCATTCTGTCCTTGTCAAGCTAGTCACAACCTTCCCCCTAGCTCTCCATGCCATAATTAACCACCCTTTGTCTCCAGTTCCTCTCTAGGTTTGTTTTTTGTCACCTCTTTTACAGCCAGACAGTTTCCTCTCCATACTTAAGCTGTGTCAGGGAGTCATTTGTGAGTATGGCCTATAGCAGCAAAGGAAAGCACTGTGTACTTACAAAGTACAGCGTGACTGGAAGCTTTGAGGAATTAAAATAATTCAAATCAAGCGTGTTTTAGAGTTAAAACTCTGCTTGGACAATCCATTATACATTTTCTTGAGACACAGTCGTTTATTCTAATGGTTATTTATAAAGCTATTACTAAGTTTATAAACTTAGTAAAATATTTTTTTTCTTAAATAAACCTTGGTTTTTTTTCCCCTGTGAAGTTCAACTCACTTTTCCAAAGCTAGGAGGCACCAGTGTGTCTCAAAAAATATGTCACCAGAATTGTAACTGAAAACTTTGGCTTGAGCTGTTTTCACTGAATTTTTCTAAAAATGAAATAAATTAATCCTTGAGACATATCCTAAATGTAGAAATCAGGTAAAATTTGATCACCACAGCCCTTCTGCCTTCAAAATGGGATGTCTTTTGTAGCTTTTGACACTAACAGAAGTTCTTTCCCATCATATTATTTATTTGCTGCTAGTTTAAGGAGTTGTGCACATGTTAGTTTTCACATCTATAAAGTAGCATTTCCATCTTTAAACTACTTATCTGCAGGGGGAAGTTGCTGTAATATAATGACCACAAGTTCATGTACATTCACAAGTGAAAGTAGTGGACAGTGCTTAGCAGGTTATAAATTCACATCTTAGCTTACTGCATACTAACTTCATCACATGAGCAAGCCCATGGCTATCATAAGCTGTCATAATTGAAAGACACAGTTATATTCCTTAATGTCATTAAAATTCCACATTTCTTTTAATTTCAGATCCTCTTCTGCGTGACTACTGGGTGTATGAGGGCTCTCTAACCATTCCACCCTGCAGTGAAGGTGTCACCTGGATATTATTTCGCTATCCTTTGACTGTGTCCCAAGTGCAGGTAACAGCTGTGCTTAAAGTGACCTTGGAATATGGTTATGAGCTAAAGGTTATAGCGTGCAAATATATATATCAGGACATTATATCTGTTCTCCTTGAAGATCCCATTAGATCAGTACATGGCTTTTCAAGTAAAGGTTAAGCCTTTTGAGTCACTGAAAGCAATGCAAAGGTCAGAGATGAAAAAGCTTGTTATCATTTATCATCTGCATTTAAAATAATTCTTTATTTAAGTGAAAGAAAAAGAAAGAAGTCAATGGGCAAAAGAAGTTCAATTCTTTGTAATTGTAAGCTTTCAAATATCACTGCTTTTTGATGTTAAAGGAACAAAAAAGCACAGGGAGACACTATGTCCTGGAGAATGAAAAATGTTAACGTAGTACAGGCTAGCTATATTGCATTGAACTATATTTAACTTATCTTGCTCTTTTTAAATTCTGTTTTGTAATAAATGTCTAATGGAAAGTACCTATTTAAATTTAATTTCACATGTTTGTATTTGAAAGTTGGGTTTTGTTTTTTTTTTTTTAATATATCTAACAGTCACGTGAGCCTTTCTATAGAAAACATTTCAAATCTGTCTACAGATAATCCCAGTAAAAACATTGAAAACTCCTGATGAATATTCTCCCACAGTTTGTGAGTCCCAGCTGGAGGAATGTGGGTTTAATTTAAGTGAAACTATCTAGAATTCCTGAAGCTGAATGCATTAATTTTCATTGCCTGCTCTGAAGCATGTGCAAACAGAAGGGGAAAAAGTATAAAAGGTGATAAATTCAGATTTAATTTTTTTCAGCTTTAATAATCTAAAATTTTGCTAGTAATCCCAGCACAATTTTAAAACAATTTTAACTATTTGAAATTGGCAGTGTTCTTTTCATATGAAAACTGTATTCTAGTTCTAGTCATAGAATAAAAGCAATAGCTCCCAATAAGCTTATTTATATGGTAGCTGCAACTTCAATGTATCCCATCATGAATCTGATATTTACTTGCTTATGAAAGGATAAGTCTTATGGCTGCCTACTACTGAATAAATGGAAACAGAACTCTGTTGGCATTATTGGATTCAGAATAACTTTTAAAGACAGAGTGCATTTCCTAACTTGGCAGCTAGTTGTCCAGCTATGATATAGATAAATAAGAAGACTTAATCAGAACTATAAAGACTGTAGCTATTACAGTGAGACATTGTATGATATTTTATTTCATGCTAGTTGCAGATTTTGTAGTCTCTATTCCCTTTTAATCCAGGCAGTGAATAGAGAAGAACACAGTTCAAGCCATCCACATGTGGTCGAAGATGATGAGAGGGTGAATGAAAGAGGAATTAAGCAGGGACATGCAATTTTAGTTAATATTACTATGTACTCATTTACCACAAGAAAACAAGATGATTGAAAATGGTATGGAGGGGATAAACCTCCAGAAGGTTTATCTGTGCCTGGGGAAAAGAATGACCCATAGTGCCTGAGGAAAAGAGTGTGACTAATAACCATGGCCGCCTTTAGGTGAGGGGTGGCTGGTTTGTGTTGCTGCATTACTTTGATTGCTATAAACACAATCCAGCAAGAACATTGCAGTGATAGAGGGTGCGCAAGTCATGGAGGATTTTTTCACTGCCACTGACACAGTATGCAGATGAGATGTGGCACTGGAGCAATGAGAGATTGGAGAGGACTTCTTTGATCCATCATACTTTGCACTTGTAGATCAGCATCATCTAGAAAAAAAATCCTCACTGCTAGCTATGAATGTAGCAGCATTAAAATCAAGGTTGTATAGAAAAGACATGAAGGACTTTTGCCAAGTGGGATAAAAATTTTACTTACATCAGATACTGCTTTCAGATGTCAGTCAAATATGGGGACAAGCAAGTAAGAAACAGTGATTCTGGGTTTCTAAAGTCAAAATCAACTGAGAATTCTCCAGGATGCCCAAAATAAGATCTTGGAGGTGCCAGAATATTTTGCTATAGCCTAGACATCCAAGATTGTAACTTGCAACTAGCATTTCTTGCTAAGACTTTTTTTTTTTTTTTTTTTGAGACTTTTTTGCCTCAGTCTTTGCTGGTCAGGGCTCCAGCCACACTGTCCCAGATGCAGAAGGTAAAGGTGGGGACTGGGAGAAGGCAGAACCACCCACTGTAGGAAAAGATCAGGTTAGAGACCTGAGGTGCACAAGTCCATGGGACCTGATGAGATGCATCTGCAGGTCCTGAAAGAACTGGCAGATGAAGTGACTAAGCCACTAATCATCATGTTTAAGAAGTTGTGGCAGTCCAGCAAATTTCCTGCTCACTGGAAAAGGGGAAACATAACCCCCATTTTTAAAAAAGAAAATAAAGAGGACCCAGAGTACTATAGGCCATTCAGTCTCACCTCTGTGCCCAGCAAGATCACGGAGTGGATCCTCCTGGAAACTATACTAGGGCACATGGAAAATGAGGAGGTGATTGGTGACAGCCAACATGGCTTCACTAAGGGCAAACTGTGCCTGATGAATTTGGTGGCCTTCTACGATGGGGTTACAGCATTGGTGGGTAAGGGAAGAGTAACTGACATCAGCTACTTGGAATTGTGCAAGGCTTTTAACACTGTCCTGACATCCTTGTCTTTCAAATGGAGAGACATGGATTTGGTGGATGGGCCACTCGGTGGTTAAGGAACTGGCTGGATGGTCCACTCAAAAGAGTTGTGGTCAACAGCTCAATGTCCAAGTGACAAGTGATGTTCCTCAGGGGTCAGTATTGGGACAAGAGCTGTTTAACATCTTTGTTGGCGATATGGACAGTGGGATTGAGTGCACCCTCAGCAAGTTCACAGATGGTACCAAGCTGTGTGGTGCGGCTCACATGCTGGAGGGAAGGGATGTTCCATCCAGAGGGACCTGGACAGGCTTGAGAGGTGGGTCTGTGCAAACCTCATGAAGTTCAACAAGGCAAAGTGCAAGGTCCTGCACGTTGGTTGAGGCAATCCCAAGCACAAATACAGGCTGGGTGATGAGTGGATTGAGAGCAGCCCTGTGGAGAAGGACTTGGGAGTATTGGTTGATGGAAAACTGTGAGCCAGCCATGTGCACTCGCAGCCCAGAAAGCCAACCATAACCCCAGCTGCATCAAGAGCAGTGTGGCCAGCAGGTTGAGGGAGGTGATTCTCCCCCTCTGCTCTGCTCTTGTGAGACCCCACCTGGAGTGCTGTGTCCAGCTCTGGGGTCCCCAGCATAAGAAGGACATGGACCTGCTCCAGTGGGTCCAGAGGAGGCCATGACGATGATGAGGGGGCTGGAGCACCTTTCCTGTGAGGACAGGCTGAGAGAGTTGGGGTTGTTCAGCCTGGAGAAGAGAAGGCTCTGGGGAGACCTTATAACGGCCTTTCAGTACTTACAGGGGGCTCACGGGAAAGATGGAGAGGGACTCTTGATCAGGGAGTGTTGTGATAGGATGAGGGGTAACGGTTGTAAACTGAGAGTAGATTTAGTTTAGATATAAGGACGAAATTCTTTACTGTGAGGGTGGTGAGACACTGGAACAAGTTGCCCAAAGAAGCTGCAGATGCCCCCTCCCTGGAAGTGTTCAAAGCCAGGCTGGATGGGGATTTGAGCAACCTGATCTAGTGGAAGATGTCCCTGCCCATGGCAGGGGGATTGGAACTAGATGATCTTTAAGGTCCCTTCGAACCCAAACTGTTCTATGATTCTGTGGCATGATTCTATGATTTTGGCTGCAAGTATATGTCCTCTTTTATGTTTGTGGCCATGAGTGCCTATGAGAGTTTCCATTTAAGGAGAGATTGGAAATGCATGGGCTTTTGTCTGTGGGAAATAAGAGGATGTAGTATACCATGTACCATTCTGAATCATTCATGGAAGGCCGGTAAAGGCATTTAATTTTATTAATCCTGCTTGTGGTATTAAAACAGATTTCAGTGCAAATACATTTCTAATGGATTTAAATACATTATTTTTACATGTGTCATTAACTTGTGGAACTTTCTTCTGTGGAGTACTAATGAACACAGCTTATGAAACTTCAAGTCATAAAGACTAGTAGCATCTGTGGTTATAGCTGGTAAGATACAAATTTAAGTCTTTCTGTTTTCATTTTTCATGCCATAAAATAATCAACTTCTGAGTGTCAGTAACAAGTGACAAGAAAGAATGACACAGTCTGATATGGAATAGGTTTTATTACCTTCCTCTGATGAATATATTGGAGTTAATATATTGGAGACAAGATACTCATTCACATTCTGATTTTCTGTAATTAACATAGCAGTATTGATTAGCTTAACAAACTGTGGGTCATAACGGGAAAAAATAAATAAAACTGCAATTCTAGTTCATGGTCATGTCTATATATTTTCACATTTGCTTATTTTGAAACAATGGAGAAATATCTGTTTTGGCATAGGCATTAATAGGCTGATAATTGCAAAGTAGAGAACCTTTTTCTGTTTCTCCCGAAGGCATTTATAGATAGTAAAGTTCAACTGATGAGTTGATTTGCTACTGATCTAAGTCAATGTTAAGTGAAAGAATATTCATCTCCATATGCACCTCACTGCAGCAGCTGGAATCTGAGTGTGTGGGTTATAGGAGTAGCAAAAGGGCAAGCCAGGACTGCAGCATCAGGATGTGCTTTCCTGGAGTCCAGTGCTGTTTCCTCACAGGAATTCTTTTTTTTTTTGACATGAGGCTTCACTTCCATCAGAGAACTGTTTCCTTTACGGGCCTCTCTGTGAGGTCTGGAAAAAATGTGCAGGTAACTCTTCTCCCCTGGAGAATAAGGGCTTTACAAAATGTGGTTCTTGGAGTTTTTTTAATGACCTCAGTGGAAAGGAGCATGCCTGGAAAACTGCACCCTGCAGTGCTCTTTTTGTATATTCCTACCCTCCTTTTGTGGTTTTTATCATCCTCACTTGTCTTATGTTGAAATACACAGCCTGGAAAGAACTGTGTCAACTGTGTTTGTGAGACACCTCATCCATGCATGTACACTGCTGAAATGCAATAGGAGAAAATCGAAACTCCCTCCTATTAGACCAGTAAAGAGCAGGAAATAATTGAAAAAGACTTGCTTGTGCTTCTCTCCACTATATTTAAAAAAAATTGGACATTTGTGAATAATGTGCTTTGTGGTTCACTGAACCCAGAACAAGTACATTGTCTAAGCCACTCAGAGTAAGGATTTTAAACAATGACGCAGCAAGGAGCTGTCGTTCTCCTGTACTCATTGTCAGAGTTAACTGGTTTTGTATTGAATGGTGATGTCTCTAGTCCTTTTGTCTACCTCATTCAAAATCAAGACCTCCTAAAGGACAGAAATAGTAACTAGCATATGGAGCTGGAGTGGGAATTGTGCAAAATTTATGTTGTCGGTGAAGTAAAACACTCTGAGAGGTTTGTGGTATTCTCTTTACTGGGAAGCAGCTCTGTGTTCTTGGAAGGTGTCACAGAGGCATGTGAAATTTTCAAGCAGAAGGATTTTTCTTCTATTCCTCATCTAGAAGAAACATTTGTAGAGAAAACATGAAAAATCTTTGTTTTGTGTTCTGTTCTTCAGCAAATATTTCAGTGATAAGAAAGCAGTGATCGGGATCTGAAGTGGTAAAAACATTCTTGCAAAATTCTACAAAATACTGACTAAGTGCTTTTACTCAGTAGAAATGTGACTGTTAACATTGTGTCTTTACCCCTTCACTGGTTAGAATTTGATCCTGAATTTCAGTGTGAACAGGCCCAGGTCATCCTTAGTGTCTTCTGGTCATGAGAAAACTTATAAACGTCTGTTCCTGTTGAAACTGTATGAATATCCAAGGATGCTTGGCTGTGTGCCTCTAAAATACTTATTTCCTTGCAGTCTGTGCTGGGTCTTTTGTTTTACCCACAAGGTTTGGTTGGGGTTTTTTTTGTTTTGTTTTTTCCTACCTTATTTTCTTTCCCCTCTTTGCCCTGTTGAGAAAAAAGGGGGAAGGGGGTGGAAGTGATAGGCTTGGTGGGTACCTGGCATTTAGACAAGGTCAAACCACCACACAGTCTTACAGGGTTGACTTGTGAGGGATTGGGTGGAGATAGTAAGAGCTTCTATATGAGATGAAGCAGGGTAAGTGGGGCACACGTATTGCTTTATCACATGGAAATTTAATAGGGAAAGTAAAGCCAGCACAGCCAGAGTCCTTTTCTGACAGAACTGCTTCTCAAGAGTGAAGCAGACCACCATGTGTATAGAGGGACTCTGTTTCAGGGGTCTGAACCATGATATGAGGGACTAAACAAGGAGGCTGGTGATCTCAGGAGCAATTCCCCCTTGAAGCAGGGATACCTTCTTGACTTCCCTGAAGACTAAAGAACAGGCACAGGGTCAATTCTACTTTCCTGACTGAAGAAACTGGAAGCTGCTTTGTGAGGAGTACCTCTCGGAGAAGGATTTCACTGTGGGGATTGTGGCAGAGCATTTGTAGTTATGGTAGGAGACAGCTCACAAATGCCAGCTTTGCAGAGTCTGCTCTTCCCTCTCCTTCATCTGTGTTTGTTTGAAGTCTCTCATTCTCAAAAGATCAAACAAAAGCCATGTTCTTGTAAAATGCTACTTCCTAAACTATAATTATTTCAGACTTTCCAGAGTTGATTCAGATGGTGAAAGAGGCTACCTTTACAAAACCCATTCAGCGATTTACTAGCACTTCACACCTGAAGACTTTTTCAGTTCCAAGCCTCTAGTGTGTTTGTTTTCAGCTTGTTTTAAATAAACAAACAAAATAATCTTCCAAAATAGGGTTCTGCCTCTAAAAGCACCTTCAAGGAGCTTTACAGTTCGTTCTGCTTTTTGAGTCTAAGCTGTTGTTGCCTTATATCTCAGCTGCAAGAATTTTAGTGTTGATTTCTAAGCACATTGTTTTTTGAGGAAAATAAAGCAAGGCAGAGCTAGCCTCTAAATCGAGTAAATAAGTTTTATCAGTTCTGCTGTAGAGTGGAAAACAAGCAAGGCAGTTGTCTTCCAGGCTGTAGTAAGAAAGTATTCTCTGCAGGCAGTATAAGAATCAAGTGACATTACCTGCTGTTTAGTACCTCATTCCTTTTAATTCTGGAATCATACTTGCATTCTCCCTGCAATCCTTCATAGGGTGGTTTTCATGGAGAAATTAATTCTCTATAATCTCTTAGATGGTAAAAAGATTAAATACTTCAGGCTCCGTTTTTCTTTCTGTGTAGCTTCAGTTTCAAGTTATAGCTGAGCTGGATAGTGAGGCATTACAGGGTCAGTGTAAGCACAAAGGCTCCTGCTAGGGAAGTCAGCCTTCAAGTAGGTTTGCTGTATCCAGCTAAGATAGCTTGTCAATATGCCAAAGCAAAAGAAAACACAATTTTCTAGTAGTTGTAACTACTTATTTAAAATACCAGACTCTTAAAGCCAGCACTGTTGAGCAATAAGGTGTAATACTGCTGAGATATGCATAGATTTTCTTAGGTTTTTATCACACAGAGCTTGATGCTGATACCACAGATGGAGATGAAGCTGCTCACATTCTTCCCCACACCAGATTAGATATAGAAAAATCTAAAAAGAATCTACAAAGTGGAAACATACTTGTTTTGGACCAATTGAAATGCTTTATATTGATTTTTGACTGTATTTTATTTTCTAAGTACCCTTAGCACCTACATCTGCAGAACTTTTAGAGCAGTACTTTTTTTTTTAATTGGAAAAACTGTAATTTTCCATATAAAATGTCAACAGACTTCTAGAGCTGAGAGTCTGTTCAGAATTCTCCTGGTTTAGAAAATAATTTTTATTTAAATGAAGCAACAATTTCAGGCTATAAATAAAAAAATCACTGGAAAAAATTCAATATAATTTATAGTCAACCAAGTTATTCCTGAAATGCACTTCTTTGAAGAAAACCAGAATGATTACTCTCATGTCACAACTGTGAGACTGATTCGTAGAATGTAGTCTACAATGGCTAGGAACGTTACAGATCCCAAAAGAAGTTACGAAATAGCAAAGGATAAGTTTGCCAAACCGTGTGCATAGAAGTTCTTATTTTTTCTCTGTATGTTAAATGTTTTGACAGTGATGACAACTATTTTAAGATGTTATTAATGATATATATTCACCTTAGTATATGGTACCTGAACAGTCCAAGTTTCAAAGCTGCAGAAGTGGCTGGACAAGGCTGATTTTGATCATTAGTCCCATAGTGAAGAATGTGTCTCATTTTCTTCATGTCTGTTTTTCTGCCTTTCAGATAGAGGAATTTCGTAGACTGAGGACACATGTTAAAGGTGCTGAACTTTTAGAGGGCTGTGATGGAATCCTAGGAGATAACTTCAGACCAACTCAGCCACTTAGCGATAGAGTCATCAGGGCTGCATTTCAGTAGCAGAAGAACAGCAAAAATAAATCTTTATTTAGGTAAGTAAAAGCTTAGCAGAAAAAACATTGAAATAATTTTCACAGGGGAGATTTAGCTAAAGCAGAAAATGGACTGAATTCTTTTCAGCTAATGTTATGATATATTGTCACAATTGTAAATTTTGACACTGTACTGTTTTATTTTGTCCTGTGGTATAATAATTTGGTTACTATTGGTTCTTTAGTGGCTGGAATCTAATATGCTATTTAGTGAATGGAAATATTTGTATTGACTTCAGTAGGCAGTGGATCGCGCACAGTTAGATCACAGTTACTTCTTGTAGCTTCAAATTTCCCCTACTGCAGTGAGCAACAGCACAGTATGCTAGGTTATGTGGTAGATTTCCCCAGTTACTGAGTTTCACTGATTGATTTCTTACCATGTTTTTAGAAGACCAATCATTGGTGAATCTTCCTAGTTTTATCTGTTAAAAACCAGCTAGTAGTTCTGGAAGAAGGCCTTTAAATCTCAAAGGAGGCTGCCTATTTTTTTGATATCTTCTTCTTGCTTTAGAACATTGTTCTTTACCAACAAGACTGAATCTTGGGCAAAGCTAATGCAGATACAAGAGGAAACTAATTACCTTTTGTCATGGATAATTTTTCATTTTTCAGTCATCAAAGTAGTTGTTGCTACTTGTCCTCAGCAGTGTTTTCAGCCTTCATTGGCTCACAGAGCAAGAACTGAAGGATGATGTTGGATTCAATGTGTAAGAGCTAGTATACGTGTGAACCTGCATTATCCCCACTTCAGTTATTAAAACCTGCTGTGTCATGTTCCCCTAGCCTCTCACAGTTACAATTCCCTCAATGTTCAACAGTTATTCCTAAACCTCATTATACTTAGTTAATCAATGTTTTAGAATAATGAAAAACCTGGTAATGGGATTCTTAGAGAACTAAAGAAAATTTGCTATCAAGACAACTAGTTACCTTGAAAGTATTGAGTCAAGACACCAAAATTTGTGGTTGTTTTTTTAAATAACTTTGCTACAAATAGCAAGACAGCTAATCTTGGAAGTCTTCAAGAAAAGAATGAATCTGTTCACTTGTTTTCTTTAATATTTCCTACTACTATTTAACATAGTAAAGTTTTTATCCACTATCCTACAATAAAACTTATTTAAATAATAAAAACGATGGGGTACTACCCATTACCCTATTTATGTAAAAGCATCAGGTTTTCTATCTGCACATTTAGAATGATAGAATGGTTTGGGTTGGAAGGAACCTTAAAGATCATCTAGTTCCAATTAAAGGACACCTTCCACTAGACCCAGTTACTCCATCCAACCTGGCCTTCAACACTACCAGGGAGGGGGCATCCACAAATTCTTTGGGCAACCTCTTCCAGTGTGTCACCACCCTCACAGTAAGAATTTCTTCCTTATATTTAATCTAAATCTACCCTCTTCCAGTTTAAAACCATTACCCTTCATCCTATCACTACACTCCCTGATCAAGAGTCCCTCCCCATCTTTCCTATATCCCCCTTTAAGTACTGGGAGGCCGCTATAAGGTCTCCCCAGAGCCTTCTCTTCTCCAGGCTGAACAACCCCAACTCTCTCATCCTGTCCTCATAGGGGAGGTGCTGCAGCCCCCTGATCATCTTCAAAGCCATATTCTTGCAAGAGAACCACTTCATCCAGAGTTTCACCTGGAAGCATACTGCTGAAAGGTTTTTAATAAACACTTTTGGGTAAGGACATTTATTTCTACATTAAATTCTTGCCCTATCTAGGTCAATGATGGAACTCCTTAATTCACATCAGGCTCTTGTGGAGTTAAGCCTCTTCAGACCATGTTCTGGGTCCAGCCCACAACTTCATATGAAGTTAACAAATGATCCGGCAGCAGATAACCCCTAAAGGAGATTGATAATTCAGTGCTTCCAAAAATGGATCCATTAAAACTGAGTGGGAAGATTATTTTTCCTCCTGCATGTGTCAGAAATTATTAAATGGGCTGGGACAGTGTCCAACCATTTCATGATCCTTCCATATAGCATAAGCATTCAATATAGTATATGCATCTAAAAATTTCTGAAGTAAGGGTTATTTGTATTTTATAAGCCTATTTAATATCTGCATCCCAGAAGTTAAGCAAAGAAAGCAAAACATTGGTACTTTTATTAATACTGTTTTCTTATTCCCATATTTAATTTTGGGCACATCCCTAAGCTCAATTCTCAATTACATGGTTCTCTGCAGTCACCAAATGTCATCACTTTAATCTTGAAATGGATGTTTCAAATTCATCTCAGTTTCTGCATAAAAATTACTTGGGAAAATCATAGCGATATTAAAGTACAGTTTTTCTCAGGGAGTGAATAATGCCCTCAGGCCAGTGGAGGTAATTCAAGCCTGTAACAGTGAAATTACTTGACACGCTGAGTTTGAATTTTAAGCATGAAAGAGTTTCCTTTACAATGCTGGAATTGAAATGTAAAAATTTCCCCTTTGCTTTCATGTTTGAAATTTTATTGCATTTGTCAATACTTACAAAGATTTGTTTTAAATAATAAGATTTATCTTGGCTAAGCTTCACAAAATAATCTGCAGTTTTAATTCCCAAATGATCAAATTTTTAATGTAAAATGATAGTCCTCACTGTAGGGCTATGCTAATTACGGACTCTCAAATACTGAAAAAGAACTTTGACTTCAGGCATTTTGTAGCCCACAGAAGAAATGGCACTTGGCTCTCTACACCTGATTGCATTATTTATCAGAAATTCATTTGGCCAGGTTTTCTTTTTATTTTGGATGCATTGGTGCAAATTGCACTGAACCAATCAAGGGTTCACAATATATCCTTGCTATAGGGTTTGTCTCTGGGCAGCTGGAAAAATAAAGTGTAAAAATAAATTGTGTGGCTTTGATCACCTTTCTTCTATGCAAAGTGGGAGAAAAGGAAGAAAAAAATCCTGCCTGCTTTTAGTGATTTCCTCACACAGGTCTTTCCAGGAGGGTGTTGAGGAACAGCAGCTCCTCACACAGACCTCAGAAAAGACACCTTCCCTTGTTCCTAGGAATGGAAAATGGTCCTTAAGCTGGGACTGCTGACATCAGCTGAATATTACCATGAAGACTCAGTAGCAGATGGGGAGGTAATACTTTGTAGGGTGGCATCTACGGAGTGATCCAAGAGGGAGCATTTCTTCCTTTCAAAGAGGAGATTACCTTTTATTTTAAAGCTTTGGTATGTCTTGAATATTACAATTACAAACACACTGGTGGGCTTTTTTTTTCTGACATGATGCCCCTCTACCAGGGCTGCTGGAACTCCTGTCAGTAAAGTTTCCAGTATTTTCTTTTATTCCAAGCCAGTGTGGTACAGCCACTTGCAGAACCTTGAGGAACATTAGTTTTCCATGACCTCATCACTCAGGGAAGGAAGGAGACGAGTATTTCCATAAGTGTTCTATACATAGGAGAAGAAAGAGGTTGCTTGGAAGGTCTAATTAGTTTTGACTAAATCAGAATGCATGCCATGTTCACAGATCTTCAGAATATCTGCTCTTCAGCCTTGATTTAAACCTTGACAGGACTGAAACCTTTGGGGCTTATGATCAGATGGCCTATGTTGATCTTTGATGCAATTTGTGCTAGTTTGTCAAATCAAAGGCAGAGTTAACACAAACATGGTATATCATGGTGTGTAACCTCAGGTAAAAAACTGATAAAGAACTATTTAAAAAAAAAAAAAAAGTATCTCTATTGTGAGAAAGCCCAGATCTCAAAATACCCTCCTCCTGTTCTAGAACAAAATTTGGCCAGGCTCTGAAGGGAGCCTTCAGGAGGACAAAACAGGTAGATCTTTGTAGCTTCAGTGCTCCCTTTAACCCAGTGGGCTTTAGAATAGGTTTCTTGCTATCTAGTTGGCCTCTTTTGGCTCTGCTTTTCTGCTTAAAATGCATCCCTCTCCTATAGCCTGGGGTTAATGAGTCTTTGGACTCTGTGTGGGTGTTTGTGAAATACATCCCTTATATAACAGCCTTTACATCCTTTCTCTCCTGCAGTTGCCGAAGTTTTCACATATGTTTCTTTTGAAAAAGCCTTTTTTTTTCTTATTTCTCCCTTCTTTAAATCATATCCAGTAGTGATAGAACAGTCAATTGTTAAGGAATTTGGAGGGAAAGCTCAGTACAGATTTGCTTTCAGCCATGGAAGGTGAAGAAATTGAGTCAATTTTAGACAGTGAAGAACAATAGAATCACAGAATAACTGTGGTTGGAAGTGCCTCTGAAGATCTAAAGGTCCAATTCTCTGCTCAAAGCAGCAGGTTGCTAAGGGCCGTGTCTGGCTGGGTTTGGAATATCATAAGGATGAAGACTCCACAAATTCTTTGAGCAACCTGTACCTATGTTTGATCACCCTTGAAGGGAAAAAGTTTTTTTAAAATTTTAAATGAAATTTCCTGTATTTCAATTTGTATACGTTACCTCTTCTCCTTTCACTGGATACCACTGAGGCGTCTGGTGCCATCTTCTATACTTGTTCTTATAGTATTATACACATTGATAAGATCCCTCTTGAAACATCTCTTCTTGAGGCTAAACAGCCCCAGCTCTCTCATCGTATCCTACTATGACAGGTGCTGCTATCCCTTAATCATCTTTGTGACCCGTTCCTGGTCTCACTCTGGTATGTCCATGTTTCTTTTGAATTGGGGAACCCAGAACTGGACCCACTAGTCTAAATGTTTCATCAGTGCTGAGTAGAAGTGAAGGATCATTTCCCTTCACCTGCTGTCAATGTGCTTCCTAGTGCAGCCCAGAAGACTGTTAGCTTTCTTTGTTGCATGGGTGCATTACTGACTCATGTTCAACTTGTTTATCAGGACTCCCAGATCCTTTTCTGAAAGGAGAGAGAAATGATAACATTGTGACTTTCTCACTGTTACCACTAGGTTTTTTGATAACTTCACACTTGACTCAGAGCCCTTGCTATGAGAATCAGACTATTTCTTGATAATCTCAGGTGATCTTGAAAAAAGATTTGTAATTATTATTGTTATACAGCAAAGCTTAACAATGGGGACAACAAAAGCTATCACTCCTAGAAATCAAATAAGAAAAAATTTAAATCTTCCATTTTATTAAAGGCTATTTTTTTGGCAGTTTGAATCCTGACTTACTAATTTTAAACATGTGAATCGTGAGTATTCCAACAGGCTATTTTATTTTGGGGCTTGCCACTTTACCTAATGGGTAAGTACTTTTTCAGTAGTGTATTCTTTACTGAAGACAGCATCATTTGTAGTTTCCAATGGATTTATTAACCTCTCATTAATCCTTATTGCTTCACATGTAACTGATTTGATAGACATGCCTTTCTCCTTTATTATGTCAGTGGAACAGCTTTATCTGTGAATGAGCAAGATGTCTGATTTCAAACACTCGATTATCAATTAGAATTGATAATGCTGCTGAATTCAGTACAACATGCCTAAATGTCTTCTTCCCTTTATAAATCTGGGTGTCTAAGCATGGTTCCATGCATAGAATAGTTAAAAGGCATTGCTCCCATTTACTAAGAGGAGGTCAAATAAGTGTCTCGTACAGAAGTCAATAAAATCAATGAGATTCTTTTAATAAAAGGTGGTAAGAGCTAGTTCTAAAAAATAACTAGCTAAAATAATATTGAAAGAGCATTTTTTTTTAAAGTGGTAAACTTTAATTTACTTTCCACTGAACATAATTAATAAACTAAAGTATTTGATCTCCAGTGTGCTGTCCCAAAAGTGCACATCCCAGACACTATTTTGTATGCATCAAGAATTGTCCACCAAGTGTGATGATGGCTTATACCTACTCCATCTACCTATATGCATTACTCCAGTTCTCCTGAGTATTTTTTTTGTGACTGGTTCAGAAACTACTGAAAAAGCATCAATTTTTTATATACACAAATGCATGTACACATTCATACATACACATACATCTTTGGTATACCTCAGACTGTAAGTAGCTGCAAGTTTATCCAATGTCCTGTAAATTATGATAGCAGAAATTAATTTGGATTAAAGCCAATTCTTAATATAATTATCATTTTCCTAGTTGTACATTCAAGATTAGAGAAAAAAAAAATCATTAAAATATCAAGGTTGTGCTAGGCCAGAGGAACAGGAAGGAGTAATTTAGGGTGGGAGGAACAGAGACTGCATGCCTGATACTGCAGGGACTGCCTGCATGATAGTGCGAGGTCTGAGCAGACAAGCAGAAATTGGTACAGCTCCACTGTAAAGAGAGAGGGCAATGTGGTGACTATCTGGTGTGTTTAGTGAGTGGATAGTACTTATTACTTGCTTTTGAAGCTGCTGAGCTGCTCCTGTGGCAGCAAAACTGTGCTGCCCTTTCCACAGGACACTGATCAGTGTTGCCAGTGAGAATGAGCTAATACTGAACAGGTAATGGTACACTGCCCTCTTTGTGACACTGCACATCGTGTGGGAACTAGGTTATAGAATATGAAGGGATATTCAAATACAAAGTGAGCTATGGAGCTGTGCCTTGCCTTTGAGAAAAGGAGATGAGTGGCATGATGATATGGTCTGTATTTCTTTGCTTAAGCAGATCTTCATGAGCTTTGCATTTGAGTGGAGGTTTACCTTACTGATCAATATGTGTCTTTACTCTCAGTTTATTAGTAGCCTTTGTAGTTGCTGAAGGTCACAAACAAGTTGCTCTGTGAAAGTTCCAGCACTTGGGCATTTTATCCTTTCCTGTTGTGTAGATCCAGAGCTGGAGTGAGCTTTCAGCAGCCATGCATCATTAGGCTACTGTGACCATTCTTCTCTTTTTCCTGCTTTAAGAAAAAAAAACCAAGCACAAAGATTATCAACATGAGTTCTTTAGAAATACAAACACCAATTTCCTAGATTTGATGAAATATGAGTATTTATGCTGCTTCTCGGCAAGTGATTTTTCATCTGTCATTGTTTGTCTCCATGAGTTTAGGGTTTGTGCTTAAAAGGCGGTTGGTTTAATTGTTAATTTTCAGTCTTTAAAAGAAACTCAG
Source organism: Athene noctua (assembly GCF_965140245.1). NCBI lineage: Eukaryota > Metazoa > Chordata > Aves > Strigiformes > Strigidae > Athene > Athene noctua. The sequence goes on from NC_134038.1 coordinate 41,238,797, forward strand.
CTTCATGTTATCAACAAAAACAACTATTGTTATCCCATTTTTAAGAGCTTATATATAGTGCCTAACACTCTGCTGCCACTTCAGAGTACTTGAGAATGTGCTTACGTTTGAGTGTGTGACTACAGGACAGGGGGCCAAACAGCTCTGGCTTGTGAGCCACACACCGTAATCGGAGACCTACTGGAAATATACCAAAACTTTTGGAGCGTTCAGGGGACCAGAAGCCTCAGGAATATCTGAAAGGTAGTGCCTTTTCAGATGACTTCCCACTACTTTGTTGTAATGGCAGGGAATGGGGGTGTGCACTGAGATTATAAGTGATCCCTGTAACGTCAGCCTAACATTTTTTCCTGCTGAGGATTCAAGTTGTGAGTAGCAAACCACTTTTTTGCTTGTGTGACATACCTCTGACATAGGGGCCACAGTTTAGGGATTTGGTAGCCACAGGCAGCCCAGGAGTCACTGACATAGGAGGAATTTATGCTGTGTCCAGGCCAGAGCATCAGTATAGGGACTGATCAAGCCCTAAATGAGGAAGAAAACCATTTTGAGATTCAGCCATTTACAGAATTAGTACCATATTGGAATTATCCTTGTTCAATCCTTTACTGAGCTCTTCATAGAAATCCACAAATATTGGTGGAGGAATGAAAAACAGTCAAAATCCCTTAGCCTGTAAGGAAGAAGGAAAAAAGAAACAAGATACTCTGCTTCCTTTTCAAAGCTAAAAAAATCACAAGGTAGCCTAGGAATCAAACCCCTACTTATGCTTCAAATAAGATACTTCATGCTGACAACGGCTCCCAAATTTCATGACCTGTGACTCTCTATCAGAATCACATATTCTTTGCTATCCACAATGCACTGTTATCATCAGCTTTTTTATGAAAAGCATTTTGAGAATGTAATTTCCTGCTGCTTACCATTAACCATGTATGTTTTGTACACAGCTACTTGGGAAGTGATAATGTAGCTGGGAATGCCTGTCATAAAAAACACCCTCACAGTACATTTATTGGTGTCGCAGATGAAAATATTAACACAGTAATGATTTAGCAGTAAATCAAGATTTATTAATGACTAGCAGCACTTAATCATTAACCAATTTAAAGATTTACAAAATAATTCAGTAAAATATGACACGATTAAAATAGCGACTTAACTACACATGCGAAGATGACTAAATTCACACTAACTTACTATACGGTACCTTAAAACAATACATATATACATGTATATATTTTCAGAGTGGGTGAAAGAAGATCTAGCTCAAAGTTAAAATTTTCCTCTTCTCGAGTTTAGAGTAAATAATCACAATGCGTTGGTATTGCTCAACGGGCAATAACTGAGACTTGAGTGGGTCGACTTTGCCCTGGCCTCCCATCAGCTCCAACAGCGGATGGTATCTCAAGGGTTTTGGTACCTGAGAGGTGTCCGAACTCAGAGGAGGTGCTGGTCACAGGCCCGCTCCGGTCTGGGAAAGCTCAGAGGGTCTCACTTGGGGTCGCTGTTTATAGGGTCCAAGATAATTTTCACTCTGGCCCAACTCGAACAATGAGGTATGCTGGTGTCTTCCACCAGTTGCACAAGAACTTGATGAGTGTGCAATTCTGCTGTTGTTCTCAGTTGATGGGGAGAACAGGAGCCGGGCTGGTCAAAGGGGTGCCCTAATGCTCTTGTTTACTTCTATTACCAGTCCTTAACTCCCCAGGTTGGTATGTGGCCCAGGAGGGGGTTAGAATCACACCAAGCACCTAGCGGCCCAACAAGGAGAAGTGGGAGGGAGGGAGGAATTGCACCATCACAGTTGGCAATTTCAAAACAAAAATTAAGAGTGTGAACACCCACTGAAACGCTGTCATGTTAATTTCACTTATGGGGAAAATGCTGCAAATTAGTGGTGAGGCAAAACAGTAGGAAGCTTACGTCACCTTTGATAAAACTACACCTGTTTTTTAAAATACAGACACCAGGTTAGTATGTGTGAAATATAGTAATGTAACAGCTCTCAAATGTCAAGGATATTAGAAAGACATACAGGTACACAGACAGAGAAGAAAGCCTGCAATATGCATTCCTCCTTCAGCAATGTTATATATGTTAGGCAGTGGGAGTGCACTCTTTTACCTAGATGAAATCACACAGGAAGTTTTAAGCAGAACATTATTACTCCATTGAAACTGAAGATCAAGGTAGTCACAGCTCCTCACTCTTACTAGAATTTGTAATTCTAATGATTTCATATGGATGAAAACAATGCAATGAAAACATGCAAACAAACTCTTGCTAAGCACACAGCAGTGTTTTAAAAATAAATAGCAAACAAGACTAAGTTATTTGGGTTACTGAAAATGTTTTTGGAATACCAGCAGTGGCTGTGGTTAGCAGTGTTTTATGACTAACGCCATAGATGTGGTGTTATGACAGACCAGTGCTACAAAGCAAAACTTAATGTAATTTTTAAAAGATTTTGATGCATCCCCAGAGCTCAAGAGAAACAAAGGTACACTCTAGTTAGCTAGATGTTAAATGCCCACAGAACTGGATGTAGACTCAATAAATTGTGACCTTTTCATGGAGGGAATGCAAAGTATTTCAGGAAAGATAAGGATTCATAAGGTAGTCAGTTCTCTTTCTGAGGCACTCTGAATCCGTGCCTGACCATACTTTCAGGTGCTGTTTTTAGGAAGGTATAGGACAATGATACTGTGTAGTCAGTGTTAAAGTGGGTTTTGCTGTTGATTTTTTTTTAAACTCTTAAAAGGAGGAGAAGGCAAGATACGTCTATAGGGAAAAAAAACAGAGACTGTGTGAGACAATAATGGCAAGGAATATGGTAAGACAAAAGAGGTGGAAAAGCTCTCCATAAAGCAGACTGACTACTTTTAAGTAGCAGAAGAAAGTTTTTGATCTTGTGTAGTGATCTTGACCTAAGGCTGCTGCAGTGGGGCATCTTATTTCCTCCCTATCAGATGGAAAGGCATATTATCGTGGCCATCCTATTTCATTTCTCCATAGTCCGTTTATTTGCACTTTCTCAAGACTTCTGGAAGACTTTGAAAAATAATCCTTTTCACTGAAGTTTTCTTATATCTTCTCTTTTAAATGTGTTCTGTCTATTACTATGGGAACATTGAGACCTTTGGTTCTTAAGAATACACCAGTTTGGCCCTGTCTTTGCTCCTGCTGCTGCTCCTTGTTTCTGAGATAAAGTTACAGTCTTGCATTTATCCCAGTTTTGTACAAGAAAATTTATTCTCTGAGAGGAAATTATTCTATGAAAGAATTAGAAAAAATGTTTTGATTGACCTTGTTAATATATTTTTTATTAACCATGGGTATTGTGATAATAGATCTCAGATTTTGCAGATATTTACACTGTATGGCACTGATCCTGAAAGCATCTCTTTGGGAATGGTTGTCTGATCTGTAGATGACTCCACCAGAAGCAGTGGGACTCTACTATATGTAGGACTCAACCTAAGCAAAAGAAATTTCAGAGGCAGAAATATAATCTATAAACAAGCAGGGCATCTAGGCAGTTTTCTGATTATAATACACATGCCCATTTGTATAACTGTAGTTCAAATATAACATTTCCAGAAACTTTTCAGAAGAAAAGCGGGTATCTTCATGCCTACATAAACCTTTAGCCTAGTGTGTTACTTGACCACATGTATTATAGACCAGTACTATTAATTTAGCATGGCAGAAAAATTACAATTAAACAAGAGTAAAAGGTAAACATGAGTAACAACACTACCAATATATACAATCAGTCTTTTGTCAGACAATATGTTAAGTATTTCTGTAACAAACTCAACTGAAATCTTCAGACTGGCTCATAATTAGGCTCCTTTCCAAATGTAATCCAGTAATACAATAGCTGCCCAAATCCCAATTCAGTGTAATTTCACTGACTTTGATTTTTGGACTAAAAGCATTAAGCTTGAACTAGTGAAAAATGTACAAGATGTGCATTCAATTAAGGAGCAATTAGATACTCAATCACCCTTACATCACACTAGGGATTATCCAAGAAAGAAGAGAGATACTACTCACTGCAGTGTATAAAACAGTTTTCTTAATTAGTTTAGCACTAATTGAGATTGAGAAAGTGTCACTGTGTCACAGCATTAATTTGCCTGCATGGAACCTTAAGAACACAAAGTTTTTGGCTGCTTTCGAGCTTCCTCACTCAGATTTTTCAGTCTAATTCCCTGATTGCTTCTGTCCACACAAGAGGAACCTTCTGTTCACTTGAAGGAGGGATTGGTCCCTGCATCCTCCTGTCAGCAGCTCATTGAGAAACATGCCAAGAGTTTTTCCAGAGATGGAGAATAACTTGTTATTATTAGATTTTTTTTAAATGTTAGACCTTTACAGCAAACTCCAGAAAGAACTGGGAATCCTTTGTGCTATTACATAGAGTGTAACTGTGGCTAAAACCAGCTGTTCTGTGAAGGGCTTACAGCCTCTCTTAGGAGGCAGCTGGTAGAAAGTTCTTCAAGTTGACCATCAAATGGTCCTGCTGCCAGACACCATGACTTTTGGGGGTATTGGATGGTAACCAGGGAGCACATGGAAATCGTGGCACAGATTCCGAATTCTTAACAACACTGCCGGTGACTGAGAGCCTCTACACTCCCTTCCTCCCTAAAAAAATGAGAGGAAACTCTACAGAGATGTGCTGACTCTTCCTGCAACCAGTGGTAGCCCCAGGTGACCATTTGCACCCAATCACTTACATATTTTTTGTGTGTACATATTGAGCTATAGTTAGCACTAAAAAAACCTCAGGAAAAAATGAGATTATTAGTAAACCAGAATGAAATAGTTTGGCACTCTCATACCTACCACTTCTGAACCGAGAGCATTGGGGCAACCTGAGCAGCTGATTTCCTGAGGTTATGCTGACGCACATGAATATGTGTTTGCATGAAACCAAGTATAGATTTATTTCTGCTGCTAATGAATAAGAATATTACTGCTATTAGGAGGAGCAAATTGGGTGATTGCTTTCTATCTCCTAAGACCACCTGACTCTCCTGAGAGCTGTGTACTCAGCACTTAACTTGGTAGGGCCCATAAAACTGTAAACAGTAAAAAATTTCCTGTGACTAGTATATTTTCCTTTCTAGTTTATCGCCATGCTCTCCACATTTAGAATCAATTACCTGATTGATTCAGAAAGCCAATTGCAAAGCTTTGTTTCAAGTTAATATGTTCAGCACTGCATTTAACTTTGTATTTTTATTGCCATTTCCTCCATTGCTAGTAAATCCTCCATCACTGGCTTTACCCTAAAAGAGAAGAATCAGGACCATTATGTCACTGAAGTATATACCCTGAAACTGCCCCCACCTGCTGTCATGAAATCCCAGCTTTTAGTTTTCCCTGTCTCCCTGGCTGGACATAAACAGTCTTTCAGACCCACTGCAGAGGAATTTCAGTAACATAATTGTTCCATTCTCTTTTCAGAGAGGGGGAAGACAATGCTCCCACAGTGCCTCAGATGAGAAATGGAAACTTTTGAGGCTGCTGCTTCAGCTGAACCACAAAGCCTGTATTGTTTGTCTTCATCTAATTCAGCCTTGATAGACAGCTGTGCCAGTTGGTCTGTCCGCGTGGTCCAGTGAAATTCTGGGAATGGGGCTGTACATTAAAAGAAGAAAACACATTAAATCTTCCAAATCACACCGTTAACTATTTTTAAATGGTAATATCATTGCTTATATAGTTTCTTTGCCATAGCATTCAGTAGTGGTCTGTGATCCAAATAGTACTAATTTTAAGCTTGGTATGAATGTTGATATGTAGAAATACTCATTATTGTTTTGAATGTTAGATTTAATTTTATTCCATATCATCTCTTGTACGTTCAGTAACCGTCTTTTCTGTAGAGGGGAAGAGCATTCTATAAAGCTAATAAAAACATTGTTCACAGAGTATTATACAAATTCAGAGTTAATTTTGGGGCAGAAAGAGCACTTCTCTGCAAACCTAGGCACTTAAGATGGTTTATCTAAATAAGGCTGAATGACATTTGCATTACTAGGAATTTTACTGAAATAAAGGACAATTTTGAAATAAGGAAAATTAACTGGTATAACAATAAACAGAATCATCTGGATTATTTTCTACTCTGTGAGTCATGGATCTTTGCAAAGAAATGTTCAGTTCAGGCAGAAAATGATCAGCCTTTGTTCTCCTGTGAATTATGACAGTTCTGTTTGTTCTGTACATTGCTGAGGATGGTGGTCTGGGGACCTGCTCTGCATGTCCTGAGCTCACTGCACAGCGTGGGGGTTGCCACACTGGGCCACACATGACACATCTGACAGAACAGATAAGGGAATGGTAGTCTAAGCCAGCTAGTCAAGCTCCTATCTTCTGATTCCTGCAAGACAACAGGATCTGAAGGACAGAGTTGGTATGGTGGTGGGCAGTAGCTTTGATCACCATAGCTATCAGTGAGGTCCACTTTAGTAGCATGAGGAGGGCAGGTTTATACAGAGACCTATGTGAGTGGAAGAACACTGGAGGCACAGATGTCAAGATCCAGGCTGGGGCACAATAGAGATGCAAACCGAGGTTCACAAAGGGGAGGTTACTCCCTTGGAGCAGATCCCTGAGTCATCAGCAGGCAATGGTAAATGCCGTGTCAGAAGGCATGCTTCATCCACCTCGTCAAGGGTTACGGGAGAGCTGCTGCTGAACAATGAGCTGCAAATTCTCCAAGTCACTTACATGTATATTAGGGACAGCAACAACAATAGGACAAACCTACACACCACATGTGAGCTGGGTGAGGGGAGTGGATACTGCTGACTGCTCCATGTGTTCATAACTCTGTGTACTGCAGAAATGTGCTTCCTTTGGAGAGACACACAGCTGCCCTTGACAGTGTGCATTGCCATAAATGTATAGAAAATTCACAGCAAGCAGTGCACCATGAAGTCATCTGTTTATTTTGGGCTTAGCAGAGTAGCAATTGGCATCTTGCTCTTTGGGCCTATAGAAAATTGCATTTCTTAGGGTTATGTTTAAGGAAGTCCTTCTGCACCTTCCACCCAAATTTAATGAAATGTAAGTCCACTATCTAGTCAAGGGGTTCAAGATTTCAGTGCTGGCCAAAACCAAGTTTTCCATCTGCAATGTCCTCAGCACTTCCATAATGTCCATGTAGCAGCTTCACTGGCTGCTGCCCCTCTTCTTTCATCAGTGACTCCCCAGGCAGCCGCAGCCAGAGCCCAACCCCAACACGCTGGTCACCAGAGCCTGGCCTCCCACTGGTCCACATCTTGCCATAGGGCAGGGAGGAGTTTCTGCGTAAAGTCTGCTGCAATGGCCTGCTATGCCTAGGCTAGACTGTCCACAGTTTTTGACAGGAGCCTGATAGTTTGTCCTAGATGTCAGGTTTGATATTAAAATCTTGAAAAAAACGCCCAAAACAAAGCCCTGCTGGGTGAAAGTCAGCTGTTTTCTGCCAGTTAAAGACCTATTCCTATCTCCTTGCACCCAGCAATGAAGGAACCCTCCAAATGCGGAGTGACCCACATTCTGAACCTGGCAATTCCCAGGTTATCTGCACAGCTCATTCGGAAGATCTTTTCCCTTTGCACACAACATATTATTAACTACTAAGTATTAACTGAGAGGAACTGTAGTATTAATATGGCAAATATTGACATTATGATGAAATCTGAACAAGATTTATTCTGAAAATAAATGTGTTCCTTATCTTGGAGCTGGCTGATATTATTCTGACTGTGAAATACAGATACATTGCAAAGCCAATGATGTAATGTCTCCACCAAAGAGTCCATTATTTCCCTTTCCTGTGCTGCCTTCCTGTGTTTGCTGTTCTTTCCTGCATTGCCTTGTGCAATGAACTTCTAGTCATATAAATACTACTACTGAGAAATTGAGATTAGTAAATTTGTCTCAAATTTGTCAGACTTTTTTTTTAGGCCTGGCTTTGAAAGAGAAAAAAACCCCACTGGTAAAAATACAGCTGTTTTTTGTCTTTAGAACTAAATTTAATTGTAACAACAAATTCATTCACAAAACACACTCATTCTAATTACAGATTGGTCAGCCCACGTTCATGGTGTGTTGGGAAAAGCTAAATTAGTCTTTCTGGTTTTGGTAGGAATCTTCAGGGAGGAATTTGCAGGAAAGGCTCTCTGTGTATTACTTCAGTTACACTGCACCGATGAGAGGTTTTATGGAGTGTGGTGAGGCTCTGCTACTCTCTGATTAGAGTTCCACATGCCTGCCTTTGTATTAACATTTTTAAGAAATCATAAAAACTGATAAAGGTGTTCTGAGGATAGTGTAAGGCCCTAAATGAATAATTTCCTCTTCATGCCTACAGCCACTAAAATTCTTCTGAATCAGATTGCTATCTGCACTGGAAGTATTTTTAAAGGTAAGTATTAATGTGTGTGATGCTCCACATAATTTTAAAGATTTATTAGAAATGTGAATTACAAGTTTCCAAGAGGTGTTGAGCAGTTACACACTTGATCAAGAAATTAATGACATAATACTTAGAAGCAGCTATGTGCCTCATGAGGCAAAGGCTGGCTCTGCTTACCTTCTGGTAAACTTTAGGAAGGTATGGGGAAAAGGAAGAAACTCAGCTCTTGGGAGAAGGCAGGTGTGCTGGGGCAGAACCTCTGCTGTTGATGATCTTCTCTCTGCAGGTGATGTGTTCTTTGGGCTGCTCTCTAGTTTTCTGAGGTTGCCAGGAAAACTTTGAGGCTTTAAGCTCTCAGATTGACTTCAGACTGTGGTGCGATGCACTTTGCACCCCAGGCTGTGATCCGGGGCTCCCGCCTGTTAGAACACTCTGAAAAGAGGACAAATTTTGGCCTGCCTTTTCCTCCTTAGCTGGTTTCACGGTGGGATCAGCCATGGAGTTTTAGCTTTGAAATGTGTTCTTCCTCTATACACCAGTGCTGCCTGCTGAAATGTCGAGCATCTGGAGAACCATCCACCACATGTCCTGAGGCTGGACCATGCAGGATGTGTTTGGAAGTGTTTGTGTGCACATTTATTTATGAAACTGTAAGTGTCATTGTAAGCACACATCTGTGTGTATTTGTATCTTTAGAATGCTATACATAGAAAAACTTTTTAAAATGAGGACAATTCAAAATTAATTTTAGAATTTCTAAATAAAATTAATAAATTCTAGTATGAAGACTGTGTGCCTAACAACAGGTCATCAGCATATACTGTTGGTATTTGATTGGGTATTTTTCCCTTTGCTTAATGTACATGGTTAAAGTCCCATTCCCTTCTTTTCCCTCACTATCCATTATTCAGTCCCAGGTCCTGTATACTGAATGCTGTTTAAGACTTGCTCTGAAGACATAATTATTCATTTTCTCATGGGGCTTTCTCTTTTACAGTAGCCGTTTGAATGCTTCAGATGTATTATGAACTTATCTTTACACACACTTTGCAAATGCCTTTCCCCCTGTATCATGTGAGGATTTGTCTCTGATCAGAGTGGCTACCTGTATGATGCCAGGCATAAGAAAAAGTCTCAGCAGTCTGCCATGTAAGAGTGAGAATCTTCATACTGACCTGCAGTAGCAGCACGTGGTCCTTGTCCAGGAGAACCGTATCTGCAAAGTTAAAAAACAAGCATTGACTCAGTAGTCACGTCACCTCTTTTGTCTTCTCCCTGAAAAATTTGATGAGATGATGACTTCTATTCCAAGGTTTGCTTTTCAGTGCTGGGTAATTTTTTGTGGCCCTTCTGTCTAGCATCTTCAAACCCTTCTCACCAATGTTCTTACCATGCTGTGTACAGAGGCAGTGGCAGCTCTTTATTTCTGCTTGGACTTCCCCAGAGCCTGACCCCATCTTGATCCAAAGAGGCCCTTGTCCTCCCCAAATATTGGGCAAACAACTGACGATGGGGAGGTATAAGAAGGGAAATATCAACTTGAAAAGAACTTGCCCTATAAAGTACACAATGAGCTATTCAAGCCTCCAATACCAATGAAAAAAAGAAAGCATAAAGATAGCACAAAGTAAAAACAGCATAAAGAAACTTCTGTAAGTGTCATTTTTTGTATCAGGAACATGGTTGGAAATATTCCTTTTCTGTTTCCATCTCAACTTGCTTGTGTTGGAAGTGGTCCATTCTGGGTTGGGTAAAACCCTCTCACTAACCGCCAGCTCCCAAATCAGTGATTAGAAACCATGTCTAGCAAGCCTTGTTCCCCGAGGCTGCTGTTCTTCTGTCCCTCTCACACCAATGCCAAGGAATTAGCTGCTCATCCTTGGGCACCAGTCCTTATCCCAAATGATGACTGTTCACCATGTTCCCTGGGTTGGGTTACCTCCCCCCCCCGCGCCCACCCACTGGAAGAGAGTAAAGAAATAAGGTCAGAACACAAACTTCATTCTTTTAAAAAGTAAAAGCACTTGAGCAGGCTGGAGCTTCAAGCACTTAAGCAACTCTTGTGCTTATTATTTAAGGTGATGTTTGTGTCTGAGATGGAGACAAAAACATCTCGATCTTACATAGACATAAACTCTTTGCCTCCCTTAGGCTTTAATATAAATATACACTACAAACAGTGCTTTCTGAAGTGCCTCCCATGTAAACATCTGACAGTGGTGAGCATGAAACAGATGAAAGCTATGATAAGTCAGTGAAACACATACAACTGCATATGATACACCATGTCAGCATTATTTTAAATAGCAGGTATAAGGCAGTTCTGGAAAATGTGTGTTTAACCTCATGTGGTGAAGATACCAGATTTTTTTTTTTTTTTTTTTGATGCACTATAGGTCATTTGGAAGTGAATTTCATTATCTTGAATCAGAATCGGAAAAAGGCTTGGTCGCTTTAGTTGGATAATCATATGTGTGGCTGAGCAAAAAGAAAAAAAGATGCAAACCAAAGGTAGTGGAAAGATTTATTCATGGCTTAGAAACATGTAGTAATTCACATAGATAAGGAGATGTTTACTCAAGAGACAAATAAAAAACAAACACAAAAGACCCTGAGAGCTGTGTGCTCTTGGCAGGGAAGCCAGTAATGATTACCAAGTGCATGAGTCTCAGTGTGAAATTATAGACTGTGATTTAGCAGATGTGCTGCAGCATTTTGAACCTTCCTGTTTTCTTGGCATTTTATGTTTTGACCACCCCAGTTCCACACAATTTAAAATTAAATCTTAGAAACACACGAGGCCAGAGCATCTCAAAATACCCGTGACTAGGGCCCTAATGAATGGAAAAAGGACTTGCAGAACCAAAGAAACTGTTTTCAACAGGACCCAAGGTATCTGGCCTCCAGATGGTGACCTGACTGCACAAAATTTTTAGAGGTGTCCTATAAAGATGCTTAATTGCGCTATATTATCCAGCCACTAGATGTCTGCATACTATAGAGCTTCAGTCAGGGTTTATTCCCCAGCATAAAAGGCAAACAAAGAAAATTCATATCTGCATCTACAAATGTTTGTATCATAATTTAGCATCTGTTTTTTCTGACCTATGTGTCTTGGTCGAAGAAGGGTCTGTGAGCAAAGAGATGCTCTGCAAGTAAAATTACATGTATGAAAATTAAGGCTAGTTTCTATTGAAAATGGAAAGCAAACTGTAGATTAATCCATTTGTTGGGATCACATCTACTCTGATAGAATTCACAAATTGCCACTACCTAAGTCATGACGAATTCCAATTAAGTCACCATCACGTGGCACCACGAATCAGCAGTGACCCGCAACAACGACAGTAGCAAGTCAGTCTGTGGTGGCAATGTCCCCGGGAGTAAAGGTGGCTACAAGTCAGTCCTGTGGCCCCAGTGGGTGCTCAGCATCCCTGATGCATTCCCAGCATACCTGAAGTTGCATCAGAGATCTCCACGGTGGTGAGGACGGCAGCATCAGAGCCACCAGTGGCTTTGAGGAACACTGTGAGTCCTGGTGCTTGTTTGCCTCCAACTCTTCAGGGGTCCCACTGTTTTTTGCTGCTTCTTACTTGCAAGATGGAGCTCATCTGTTTGATATTAATGCAATTGGTGCTGTTAGGGAATGCGAAGCTGAGAGCTGTGAGCACTGTGGGGCCAGATACAGTCCCCAAGGGCTTCCTTTGTAATAATAAAGATGAGGTAATAATTTATTATGTTAAAGCAATGCACGCATCTTTCCTGAACAATAGGAAATTGTTGGACAGCCCAGCCTAAGTGTGTGCTGTATGAGCAGATGGTTACATACCTATAAACATAAACATTTTTCTCACAGGATTTCCCCTAGGCATGATGATCAGTAGACCTTCCTAGGTGCTCACTGTGCTGACACGCCAAGAACAGGATGAGGAAAAAAAATCCCATGCTTTCTGGGCCTTTGCCACTGCCTGGAAAGCAAGTATTGCTTGAGTTTAGATACACATCTTCAGAGGTCCCTGTTATGTGTGTTCACAGTCTGGGAATAAGTGAAGTTTGTGAAGTTTTCTGAAAATTACTGGTTTATGCAAGGCAGTAACTGCAGTACCTCAATTGAGCACCACTATAGAGGCAGATTAACTGTGTCCTGTAACCCTTAAATCTGAACTCTGCCTCCTCTCTCCAAGGCCTCTTGACACCTGTATCATGTTGCTTTTGTTTGCTTGCTCCAAGGTACAACCTCCTATTTCTTCTCCTGATTGGATGCCTTCCCTTGCTGGTGTGTGTTCTTTTCCAAATGCATTTAGTAGTGGGTGGCTGCAGAGCACAGCTGTTTTTTGTGTGCTACTTGACATTCTAGTATTTACCGTTTCCCAAAAGGATTTGAGTGGTGTATCATGTTCAGGCTTTCCGTGCTTCTTTACATCTCTTGGTTAGTTAATCAAGTAACAGTTCTTAAATCCAGTTTCTGATTAACAAAATTAAATCTAATATTAAGGATTCATTCTCATTTTATAGTTGATTACCATAATTGTGGTTAGTGTTCCATCACAATTAACTTTGTTTTTAATCACTAAAAGGCTAACAAGCTCATTTCAGACTCTTTTCATTTGGTAAATGCAGAGAAGGAAGATTGATTGGTGTCTTGCAGTTATGAACTGCAAAAACTTTCTTTCACTATCCATAACAGTGAGTGTCAAATTTGTGAAGCTGAAGGACAGAGTGATGAGGACATTTTTCTGTTTTTAAGAAGTGGAGGTGTGACCGATAGGTTGCCATTGCCACTTCTTTTTGAATTAGAGCAGAAACCTGTTGCTATTTATGTGAATGCTAAACTGTGTCCTTCATCACATTTCTGCACAGTAACATCTTTTTTTTTTTTTTTTTTAGTTCACAAAACCCCGGAAATTATTTTGGGTGGATTATTTGTCTTGAGAGAGGAACCCACAGTGTACATAATCTTGGGGTCTCAAAAGTAAGGGGGCAGTGAAGTCCTTGGAAAATGAGTCTTTGTTTCACCTGCAAGGAAAGAAAACACTCTTTTTGACATTTCTAGTATTTTTCTGAACCAGAATGAAATTTTAATTATGACAGAACACCCTAAATTACTGATTTCAAATTTCAACAAGTTTTAGTCACCCTCTATATGGCTTTTGTTGTATCATCTGAATTTCTCTTTTCATTTAGCCTCCAGGTCCTTTCTAGACCAACCTGCATTCTACCTTTGTTTTGTTAAGTAATTCTTTTTGTTTCTCAAAGTGAGAGAGAGAAAAAAGGAATGTTTCTTGAGAAAGTATCTGACAGTTGTCCTGTAAATAAAGAGAGTAGTACTGTGTGGTTATGTTACTATCTCTAAATAGGAGACACTTTGTGATCTCAAATACACACACACACCTCTTGCTAATTAGCCAGTTAGAAAAGTGCAATCTTGTATTACTTTGTTAATCTTTTCATATAGAAAGACATCTGACTATGCATAGATGAGATTACTTTAACAGTTTTTTAATAATTCTGCTTTCCCACCAATTCCTAAGAAGGAAGAACTCCAAATATCTTCAATTTTGGCAAGCTTATTAGACAGTGAGAGACCAGCTGATGAGATACCCCTGTATCCCTCACCTTCTTTATGCCTGTCCCTTTCCCTAGCAGCCAGAAGAAGGAGAAAAAAAAATCAAACCATGGTCTTCTTCCAAGAAACAAATTCCAGCTGACATTTTAGTTGTAATGGACATCTACATGCAGGGGTAGAGCTGTTGTCACCCAAAACAAAGCAGTTGTACCTGTAAAGAGGAAGGAAAGGGGTTAGAAATCTGTCAAGTCTAAATTTACTCTCAAAAGTTTTTCAATTACTAATTTAATGAGATCATGTCATATTTTTTATCTCCTTAGTCTCTTAGATTGTCTTTCATTAGATTTTAATGAGATTTTCGTCATCTTCACCAGATAGAGTCCTCCTATTTTATCGATGCATTCTTCCTGCTTGTTTCCAGCTGTACAGCCTTACGTTCAGAGCTGTAGTAAAAATATATTCAAGTCCATATGTGCAATCCAGAGTGCTTCACCAAAGTGACTTGCAATTACTTATGATCAACCAACATTAAAGTGGAAAGGTTCACTCTATTTGGCCCGGTCTTCATAAAATAGACCACAGATTTTCACCCAGTAATTCCTTCATCAAGTTGAGAAGCTTGCATTGACCTTCTGCCTAGTCTTGAATTACCTTTAATCCATATTCTCAATGCTTTACATCTAGTACTATGTGTAACCATATTTTCATTACATGCAGTTTTATGCATGGTTTTCACATCTCTTGTTTCATGTGCTTTTTTTGTGCCTTTTTTTTTTTTTCTTTTTAAGTCAGATCTCATTCTTTTTTGCTCATCAGCTTTCCTCCAGCTTTTATACTTTTTACTTTCTTCCTAGATTCTTTCTGTCACATACCATTTCTGTCAACACAGTGCATGCAGGCTGTGCTTCCACAGCATAATATCTGTGTGCTCCTGGATCATCCCATGGTACAAATCTGATCTGAGTGAGGCACGGGCATATTTCTGATGAATTAGCCAGAGTACAGGGGATGGATATATGCCAGGCTTTATCCCAACTACGGGTAAACAGATGATGTGTATTCAGCATAAAATTAGAGTGGGCAGGATGAGCTAAAAAATGATCTGTCAAGACAGATTGAAGTTGTACTAAGAATTCAAAATATTTGGAACAAATTTGAACTGACAGACTGAAGTTGTTTTAGTGTTTTGTGTCATATGGCCACAGGGTTTTTGATCTTGTAATAAGCATCTTTAAACAGGTTTACCATTTTGTCTAACTACAGCTATAATAACACCAATGTCAGCAAAGTAATAAACTTCCTGAATTGAAGACCAGAAAGAATTCTTCGGGTAATTTCACCTGATCCCTGAATGACCCAGACAGTAGAATTTCCTTCATTAATCCATGTTGTGTTCAATAACCTCCCATCATTCTTTAATATCAAGTCCTCATGATAGAAAACACATGAAGCATCCAGTAATACAAAGTTGTGTGGCCAATACAGTCAACACATTTAGGTAGCATGGGTTGGGGGTTTGTACCTCGAGTCACTCTTTCACTCTGAACCTTGGCAAATCTCTTAGTTTAAAAACAGCTATCCTCAACATGAGTCCTGGCACTCCCTGAGCCCCTCCTTTCAGAGGATATTTAGCCTCACACTCTGATCCATACTGGGCTGTCGGGAAAGGCTGGTGAGACACACTTGCCCTAGGATGTTGCTCCCAGATGTCTTTGAGTTGCTACTTGCAAGTCACCCCTGGGGCATGGTATGAGAGGGCTCTGCTGCTCTTTCCCTTCTGGGAAACTGCTTTCTAGGGGACAGGGGTGTGGGCAGTCTTCTATGGACTGAGGAGGAGTCGCTCATTTGGATCTCACCAGGAGACAGTACTGCCTGCTCCCTTCTGCCAGCAGAGATGGGGCAGAGAACGAGTGTGCTGTTTGGCGCAGATCCACAGCCCTCTGCTGCCCTGATGCTGGCAGCCAAATAGCCACCAGCAGAATAGAAAGAGGAGCTTAGGCAAGCAGTGGTCTTATCAGGGAGAAGCAGGCATCAGCAGCTGCCCGCACTCAACCTGTCTGTGAGAGTGCTCTTCTGCCATTGCTGTGCTACAGGCCAAGTGGTGTGGTTGGCAGTGCCAGCCTGGATGGGAGACGGGGGCTGCCAGTGCTGCTTCCCACATCTGGCCAGTGTCTGTAGCTTCAGGTAAGGTACCAGTCATGGATAAGAGACAGCTGTGGCTGGTGGTTGCCACACACCAGGTAGCTTCATTGACTGCTGCTTGCCAGCTGAGATCTGCATTTGGCCATTGGAGGCAGACCACTCCTGCAAGGGGTTAGCAGGCTTGTCACATCCAGGGCTTGTGCCTCAGCAGATACAAGATGGAGATGCAGTCTAAGAAAGTCCATGGGCCCTGGAGACTGCAAAAGAGAGCAGCAACCTAAGGAAAAGCTCCTCCAGCACTCCAAGGGAAAAAACAGAACTGATGCTGAACTCTGAACTTTATGAGATAAAAGTTGTCTCTGCTCATTTACATACCTGCAGATAAGGTATACAATTAGGGAGGCAGTTGAGTGAGAAGATGAGACATAAGTCAATCAAAACAAATTCAGAATCTTTCCCGTCACTGCAATCAGGTGATGTGTCTCAAGTGAAGAGTCAGAAAAGGGTCCCTCATGACAGCTTCTGACAGGGACACAGGATTCTCTTTTTGGATGCACCAGGAGTGACAAAGATCTTTTTACTTTTAAAAGTTTTAAGTAAAATTATAAAATTGGGGATTAATGACATACGAAAGAGTTTATGCATCTGGGAAAAATGTTTATCCTTTTCTACCCACTTCATTGCATAAGACCCCTTGATACAGTGGGAGGTGGCCAAAGTGTAACTGGATTTGGCCGAAGTGAAACACTTTTCTCCAGAAGTGACCAAGTCACTTTTATAATCCACTAAATGGTCTATGTCTGTGCACATTCAGGCACCACCTGACAGAAATATTCCATTCTTTCTCATTCCTGTTAGTCCTTCAGCTCTGGCTGCAGGATGAATGAGTCTGTTCTCTTTTTCTGACTCACAGATCTCCAGGTTATGTGTTTTTAAACAAGAAATACTCTTTATTTTCTGTTTTCCAGGTGCTGGAGAATCAGTAGGGATGGTCCAAATGCTTCACTTCTTCAAAGTTCTGTTCAGGACCTGTCTCTTACATAGGCAAATCATGTCTGAGCAGTAGGAGATGGCTCAGAAGCTATTTATTGTTTGCTTGCCCTGTTTGTTATATACTCACACATGTTTTCCTTTCAAGAGAGCTGTAGTAAGACATTCCAGTATCCAGAGTATCTAATAGTTTGCCCGTCTAATAATGCAATTTGAATAAATATTTGTTCAAATGCATAAGTGCTCTAAATAAATGATTAAATATTGGAGTTGCAGGCACTAACTGATTGATCACAGCAAATTACTACAAAATGTCATGGGCTCTGCCTAGCCATGTAGACAGTCTCTTGAAAAAGGAGTTGATGGTGTGGCTGGAAATGAATGGGTTCAATGGTACCTGCAATCAGATCACTTTTGCTTTGGAAGAGAAAGGCAAAGCCACCCCAGTGGTCCTGGCAGGCCTTTTGAAGTTTCACTGCTGGATCCAGGTGTTCAGGTCTTGAGCTGGAAGGACTTAATGAAAGTACTTGATCCTTCCTGGGTCACTGAAGGAGGGCTGTAAAAGGGTACCCAAAACAATGTTTTGGCCTCCCTCCTATGGGCCCTATTTGCATGAAGTCTGATGGGGCACCTTCAAACAGGCTCGATAGGAGCATTTTCTCCCAGAGGAGCTTGTTGCTGCCATAAAAACACAGGGATGTTAAGCTGCACTCTCTAGTCCTATCCCAGCACTGAGGCAAGGGTGACAGATAGGTATTTTTATAACTTGCTTTAGAGAGCTTCCCATGTAAGCCTTCCCTGTGTCCTTAGAAAGCTTTTGCTTTGGGCTAATCACTCAGCTTCAGTGTCCATGCCCCCCTGCCTTGTCCCATCCCTCTTGGATCCTTCAGGGTATGGTGCAGCTGGGCACCATGAGAACTGGGGCTCCCCGGGATGGCAGGGCAGGGCCTGGCAGCCCATCCTCTCCCATCACCTCAGCCAGGAGCAGCCAGGGGCACCATGGCAGCCCCTCTCCTCGCATCAGGCACCTCCCTGGGGACAGGGACAGGCCTGGCAGGACCCTCAGACAGCAACGCAGAAATCTGTCCTGTTCCTAACCTTGCTCACCTCAAGGATGTGATCTCATCTGCCAACAGTCCTCTCCTCTGAAGAAAGCCTGGTGCCCACCTCCGCTATTTTCTGCACCAGGCACTTTTCTTCATTTTGTTTTAGTCTGTAATCTCATGGTACAGAGAAGCCACCATCACACCTGAGAAATCAGGTGCAAGTGATGACCAGATACTATGGATCCCAACTGGCACCACTTCCTGGGGATTCCTGATGCCCCACTCTCCTATCCTTCTGCTTCCCTCACAGAGATCACTCCAGAGGGCAAAAATTTGCCCTCGGCACAGTCTGCTCTGCAGGACTGAGAAACCTGCATGGCTTAATTTCATGGCCCTTATCAACACTGAGAAGAAAGAAGCTGATAAAGTAGTAATTAATCCCCCTTCATTGTTACAGTGAAAAGTAGAGTAAAACATTTTGTGTGTTGCCTATCTCCTGAAGTTAAAAGGCTAAAAAAGAAGAAAAGCAAACAACTATAAACAGAACAGAAAACTTCTTTATCAGAAAAGGAGCTATTTACACATGTTCCTCAGACGATCATGTGCTAGCCAATTTTAAATTAATACAATTTCACGCGTATTTTGTAGCTTTTTCTTTGTTCCTTGTGCATGTTATTAATCTGTAAGTGACACAGTCCTGCTTGCTGGCTTCCAGCAGTGAGGAGGAGCAGTGCCTGGGCTGCCTGGGAAGAAGGAGCAAGGAGAGGTGAGGGAACCTCACGGTGCTGGTTCTCATCAGCCAGGCTGTCACCTGCTCAGTCAGGCTTGTCCATCCTAGTGGAAAACTGCTTCAGTAATCCTTTCTTTCTCCTGTCTGCATTCAATACAGAGAGCCAGGAGTATGTTCTCATGTATACTACCTCCTTCCCTGGCATGGTGTTTTGCCACCTGTGCCTGCCCTGGGTGCCAGCATTTCAAAAGGGCTGCTGCAGTTTCCTCGGACATGAGGGGCACTCTGGGGAAAATGAACCACAACCAAGACTTACACAACTTTGCTTCTGTTCCATAAAAATGTAATAGTTTGAGGTGGCAGGAGGGCATGGAGGGGTGCAAATGGACAGCTGTGATGTGATCGTGCCATCAGCCCTCTGAACTCGTGCTGTGGACAGCCCCATGGTTAGCAGCCCATCCTGGGGCAGCCCATCCTGTGATGGAGGTGGACTTCTGCCCCCCAACGGCTCCTTCTCGATGCTTTTTCCCACCAGGTGTCCTCTACCTAAGCAGGGTTTAATACACAGAGAAAGAAACTAGAGAGTCGGTTCTTTGCACACCCAACTGATGTTTCCAAGTGTTGCCACCAGAGGATGTAGCAAGCACATTTTTGTTGGATCAACACATAAACAGATTAAAATAGACAGATTTACCAGCAGAGGTAGCATAACTTCTGTATAGACACAGGAAATTTCAGTGTAAACAACAGTTCATGAAAAAGAGAATACATAGAAAGATGCAAGGAAGTTACACACTGTGTTTTCTGATGCATTTATCCCACCTGCTCTTGAATCATTAACATATTAAATGGTAAATGCATTTCTGATTTCTTTAATACATCACTAATAGGGAGAGTATCTAGGCTACTTGTAGTCTTTAATGCAGTTTCTTGAAAAGACAGCAGCCATTTTGATGGTTGAATATTTTTCATTGCAGTAATTCATCTTATAGATCTGGGGTAGTCAGCAATTTAGGCACCAGGCAGAATAAAGAGTGTTCAAAGAGACAGTGGCTACTAGACTGAGGTGCTTACTCAAAAGCCATTAGAAAAATGGTTGCTATAAAAAGGAATGGTAAGAGCATCAACTGTAGATAACAAGACAGCATTTAAAACTGGTGTTTTAGAGAAATATCTGTAGTCTTCTGAAAGAGAAATCTCAAAGATTACTTAGCAGTTACATCTTGTATCAATAAAAAAGTATCCAGTTGTAACTGAAATAACTAATTAATCTCCTCCCAGCATTTATTTCCCCTTCTTATTGGCACTGAAGATTTCTAGGAAGCCACAGGTATACTTCAAAATGTACATTCTGAAAGTGTATAAGGTAGCAAAACATTCAGGAATACACATTCTGCATTGTTTTCAGGCTTCATTAATGGTCTGACTGACCATTCAGTGTCTGGTTCAGTGGCAAACAACCCCATTCAGTGGAACACGATCAAGCCTTTAAAAATATTTTTTAACTTAATTTTCATCTAACACTGAAATGAAAACAGCTCTTTACAGGACTTTTTCCTCCATAGATAAACTGAGTTATGTGGTTGTGATCCCTTCCTAGAACTGTCTGACTAGTTAACTAATTTCTGTCTCTGTTTGTTTAGGCACAAAGTCTTATCTAATAATTCAGAAGTTATTAACTTTCTAAAATAACCTTTTTACTCAGTAGGTGTCCTCTCTGTATTATGATAAACAACCATGAAATCAGATGGATTAAGGAAAGACTCACTGGACGATGCTGAAGTCTGAAGAGTTATTACGGATATATGGAAAACTGCAGTTATTGTCTATTTGAATGGACTTCTAAGTATAAAAATTAGCAGAAAAATTTTCCTTCAGTTCTCACAACATCTGAAATTGTTGTAGTAGGAAGCAGAGGATGAACAGATTCATCCTCCATATTGTAAATACAATTAGGTTCTTTCAGCTGTCAGTGTACCGGGGTTCATTTTTTAAGCAGTCGTACACTTTTTCAGTTATTGGTACTATAGTAGCCATTAATCCTGTCAATTTGAACTCAGTATGCAAGTGATAGGAAGCTTGAATGTTGCAGAAAATTATAAATTGAGTATTTTATAATACTCAATTATAAAATGAGTATTTCTGTCACTTCTATCTAATGTCAAACAAGCAAATCCTGAGTATTTTTTCCTACTCTTTTCTTCTCATGGCCAGTGTTAAGTATCTGTCCATGACTGTTGGAGCCCCTGGCAGTTCTGTAACACATTAGGTGCCTTGATCTCTTCCTCTGAAAGTGGAAAGTCACTCTCCAACCCCTGTCTCTGTGAGAGCAGGTAAAGAGGGAATTTTAAGCCCTTGGTGACACAAATCCCTGCACACATTTCAGCCTGTGTAGTTCACAAGCCTGCATTGGAAGCTTCTCATGATACTTCTTTGGAAATCTCTTAGCTCTAAGTTG
This sequence comes from Athene noctua, assembly GCF_965140245.1. Lineage (NCBI taxonomy): Eukaryota > Metazoa > Chordata > Aves > Strigiformes > Strigidae > Athene > Athene noctua. Next base: position 41,260,154 of record NC_134038.1, read on the forward strand.
AGATATATCATCCCTACTCTAGACTGCCTCTGCATTTTCTCTGTTTCCTTTATTTGAGTAATACAAAAGAAAATTAAACACATCATAGAACTCTTATATATATGTATATACAACTGAGCAAGCACAACCCAATCAATATCGAAGGCACAGAGGAAGACCAAAGTTCAAATATTAGTATTTTTTTGTGAGAGCCTGAGCGTATCTGTCCTCTCAGAAGTCCATTCACGTACAGATGCCAGCACGCTGATGTGGAGGGGGGAAAGTATCTTCTGCATACAGGACCTTCTGTTGCCCAGCCATACCCCAGGCAAGTCTGTTACAACCAGAAATACTGGGTAAGCAGACACAAGAGGCTCCACAGGGCAGCTTGGTGAAGAGATTGCTTCTGAGATTCCTCTTTATGAAAAGACTGAAGACCCAGGCACATCTGGTCTAGTCCAGACATTCCTTGTGATGAAGTTGCAGCATGGACCTGGCCGAACAGTCCTACACCTCTTGAGTCTCCACGTGAGCCTCAAGGAATCACAGCCTCCAGAGGAGCCTTCAAGCAGGGCTCAGAAGCCTGCAGCCCCCTCCTCTCTCCTGCTGAACTGTACCTACACCCAAAACAGAATACAATTCACCATCCTCAGGAGCATCTGGCACACGTCTCATTTGCCCTTTCATTATTAGCACATTATCAACAACGAGGTATTGTCACTTGTGCAACTGAAGTGTAGGCGACCCTCCACAGGATACAATAGGTAGGATGATGCCTGTGAAACTCTACTCCAGTAAATGGTGCCAGACAGCTGGTTAGAGCAACCTTTCATCCTGACAACACTCTTAGATCTGTGGTTTACATACATGGCCCTAAACCTGAATTTCTCTCACAACTGATGTCAGAAACCTCCAAAATGTTTTTGGTTAGCTTGTTGTGGGAGATTTCAGTTGTACTTCACGTGGTCTGCTCCTGTATAGTGGACATATCTGGAACCAATTTCTATTGCATAGCTTCATCCAAAACCTCACTGTAATCACTAGAACTTCTGAGGCTTCTCACATGGTTTGCTGACATGAAGCTACCTGGTTACATGACTTTTAACACAACTTTCAGCTAACTCTGAGACCCAAATGCAAAATCTGCTAGAACATGCAAGGTTGTCATCTGGATTTATTGTATTTGCTTGAGGACTCTGGAGCCATAAACCAATGAATGGATTACAATGAGATAAATGCAGTATTTTCTTCTGCCAAATGCAATTCTGTCCTGATACTTTTCATTGCATTATTTAATTGAAAGCAGCTCCCATTTTGCTCAACCTAACAATTCAAAAGTTTAAAAGATAAGCCACATTTCTTTGAATATACTGTCGAATACATTTGAAAATAAAATGCTCAATCATGATAATGTTAAGTCAGGTCCTCATGTTTGTGGGTTTAAAATGTTAGACTTAATAATACTCCTTTTTTGAAACTGGGCCAATCCTGCTTCACTTGAAATCAATGGGAATTTTGCCAATGACTTAAATGAAAGCAAGGTTAGGGCCTATATATTAGCTTCAGGCTTTAGGAATCCACAGGAGCCCAGCACTTCCACTTTCTGGAAATTAAATATTTCCAACTGCACTAAGCTGTCTGACTGCAAATTGCTGCCACATCTCCAAAACAGCATTAAAACGAACACTGACAAAGAGTGAAATATTTTTTTTTCATGTTGCTGCCAGATTCCAAAGTTTTAAAGCAACAGTGATAAACTGGAAATATACTTCCCCCCTCCCCCCCAAACAGTTGCATTTCTCAGATTCATGAGACACAGTGCCAATCCTGCAGGCAAATAGACACGAGGAGAATTGCACAGCCCAGGTACCATCTCCTTGTCTTCAACAAGTCTGTGCACAGCCTGGGAGCCCACTTCAACAAAGTAACTGGGTAACAGTAGCTGATACAGCTACTTCAAAGGCTTTTTGAAGAACAGTATCTTTTAAGAGGTTATTAAACAATTACAGATACATTTTTGTAGTACCGATCATTTTTATTTTGACAGAATGGTTCAAAAGGAAGAGTAAGAAAGTTTTAAACGCTTCTGTTGCCAATTCTAATCAAATTAATTTAATAAACTCATTTTTCAGTTATTATTAAATCTTAATAAGCTCAGTAGGCAGATGAAAGATGGGCCAGATAAATTTAACCTGATGTAGAGAATGAATAGTCCTTTCAGCACTCAGTTCTTTTGAATGAACAGTCAACACAGCTCATGGAAAATAGTTTCTGCATTTGGAACAGAAGTCGATGAAACTCCAAGTTATTTCAACCACTGCTTTAATTATGGTCTGAGAATGCAAGCAAACATGAAGGAAAGCAAGAGAGAGAGACCATACCAAACACACTACCTTAATTATTCATCAAATTTAAGATGTCCATCTCCTCAGATACCAAATTAATCTCCTGGTTTTGGAGAGGCTTCCTCCCTCTCTTCATTTAGTGACCAGAGAGCTCAGAGATGAGTGCTGCAGCTCAGGTACAAATTGGGTGCTTCAGTGACACAGTCACTATCCCTGTGTGTCTGGTTTCCTAGAACCAGCACACCTACAAGGCTCAAGCTGAGGGTTTATCTGCAAAGGAGTTCAGAAAAATTGTGAAGATACTTCAGAAATCATGGAATCACAGGACTGGTTGGAAGGGACATTTAAGGGACAAAAGGGTTGGAAGGGACCTTTAAAGATCATCTAGTTCAACCCCTCCCTGCCATGGATTGGTAGATGCTATAAAAATATTTCACCCATGTTTTCTTTTTTATACATTATTTCAGTACTGAGGAACACTAAAAGTCACGTTCTGATTGCTGTGACATGCCGCAAGTTGTGGTCTGTCTCTCTCTGCCCCACAATCTTGAGGAACTAGTCTATCCACCACTTGAAACCCCCAACATTTTACAGATAACTGAATAGCTCTGCACCCTGAGCAGAGCAACTTAGAGAATCCATCCTTTCCTTTCCTTTACTGATATACCAGTAAGTGGGGTCTGATTTAGAGACTCAGAATATCTACAGAGCCAACAGACTTTGAATACTTTTGAACAACAATACTTTCTGAATACTGTCATAAAATATCTGTGTGGAGTTCTTTCCACAGCAGGATGTGCATTTTCAAGTTCAACTTGAAGCATATTAAAGGTATGTTATTATGTCTTTCTATGAATTATGTGTGTGAGATAAGAATTCTCTCTTACTTTGTATGGATAATGATGGATTTGGGGTTTTTTAATGTAGGAAGGATGGAGTTTGGGATACAATGTAGTGGTTAAATAATTGCCAAGTCACTATAAAGACATTACTCTATCTAATGCGCACAATCGTACATTCAGTCAACTGATGATACAAGCCAAGCAGAACTAATCAAAACATTAAAGGTGGGTGCTTGCTGCCAGCATCTCTCCTGCATTTACCAGATGAGCTATTTACAAACCTAGAATGTGAGCTACTTCACTGTGAGTGAATTGAGTTTTAAAAATAAAAGGTAGCTAAAACTAAATAAAAATGTTCACTAAGAAGAGTTAGAGACTTACAGGCTGGCTACAGATTGGATTTTCAGTAGGCATATAATTTACCAGTGATAATATCTTCACTCTTAGGATGTTTACCACCCTTCTGAAGCCCACATATCCATTGTTATAGAGAATATATTATCACTACACTTCCCAAAATCTTAAAAAAATGCAGCTGAAAATAACCTCCACAGTTCATCTACCCACCTCCTCAACAGGATCACCTGTATGTAAACCTTTCCTAAGTGGTTTGCCTAGCCTGCTATTATTTGTCTAATGTTGTAGCCCAAGACACTGTGAGCCAACACAGATCTCTTCAGCTGATTCCTCCAAGCTGGCACTGGAGATGATTTCTTCAGGTGATCTCATAATTTCGAGTGTACAAAAATAAATGCGTTTTTTTATGAGTGATATCATCAGGAAAAAAAGGTAAAGGAAATCTGTTACTGAAACACCAAACTAGAAGGAGGGTATCAGGGTTAGTTAGATCTATGGGACAATCTATTGGCCTTTCATTTTGGGCAGCAATCTACTGATCTCTGGGTCTGTGGCTCTCTGAGGAGCTGGCACATGTTTGCACAGTGTTGGGGCATGTGGTGCTGATGGCACTTGTGCAGTACAGCTTGTCACCCTTGGCAGATAGAGCACCTGCAGGTATACCCTGCAGGAGATGAACCCAGGGCACCCAACACACCTAGTGTCTCTGTGCAGGCTGGGATTTGGTATTTTGTTATCTGTCAAGTGAAAAATAAAGCCAAAACCCAGGAGTTGGACATAATAGCCTGCTATTTTTGGTCTGATTCACCGTAGTAACTAGAAGTCTCATAGTTACTTATGCATCTGCCCTCATAGTAGTGAGATGTGAGGACAAGTATCATTGTCTGCATTGTCCACAGTATCTGTGGAGCTTGGGTGCAGGAGACTGAGTGACTTCTGTGAGATCACGAATAACCAAGACTTCTTATAACTTTGGTTTACTGAAACATGTGGATGTCTGCTTGTACACATGTGTGAGGAGAGTTCTGCTTCTTCATTAGAGGAAATGGTTTCCCTCAGGTTCTGAAAGCAATGGATGTTTATTCCCTCATAAGGAAGAATAGATCCAATCTGAATGTAGGTGGTAAATTTGTCATTCTATCAGAGTTGCCTATTTGCGCTCAGGTGTATAACCTGACCAGTTCTTTACTTATTTGTTATATTCTTACATATGTGATAGCTAGTGTGAAAAAGAGAATAGAGACTTGTAGGTTTCCTTGACTCATTTGTTGACAGAAAAGTTTTTTGCAAAAAATAAATAGTAAAGTTTGATTAAGATTTCTTCCCAACAAAGCAAACCATTCCTAAGCACAAACTAATTAATGATTCCCTTTAAGTGAATGGATTCCAAAATACATTTCCAGTTTTGTCTTAATTACATTAACAATACCTAACTGGTATCACAACTGTTAGTTTTTTTATTCATCAGACCTGTAAGTTTATACAATAAGTTTATACATTCTTCTTATGTGTTCCCTTTTCACTTAAATAGTAGTCTCCTAGTTTGGTTTATTGAGCAATCACAAGCAGCTCATCAAGTTTTATTTCATAGTAACATTTAGTGGAATAGATACTTCACTAACACTACCTCACATTTTCCTCTGAAGAGTCCTGTCATTCTACTCATGCATAGAAGCTGAGCTATTTTTTTTTAGAATCCCCTTACTCTCAATTCGTATTTGTCTGGAGTAGAACAATAATGTCTTCTCAGAATGAGAGTTAATTAATACTTTGCATATACCTGTGGGTTGACCTTGGCTGGCCACCAGGTGCCAAACAAGCTTCCCCCTCCTCAGTAGGACAAAGGGAGAAAATACAGTGAAAAAGCCCATAGGCTTAGATAAGGACAGAGAGATCACTCCCCATTTACTGTCTTGGGCAAAACATACTTGATTTAGGGAAATAATCTGATTTATTGTCAATTAATAACAGAGTATGATAGTGAGAAATAAAACCAAAACTAAACCCACCTTCCATCCATGCCCCCCTGCTCCACCATCTTCTCGGGCTCAACTTCATTCCCAAATCTTCTACCTCTTCCACCCGCCACAAATCCCCTGCCACCCACCCCACCCCCTCACTCCCCACCCCGCCTGGCCTGTGTGGCACAGAAATATGGAGAATGGGGGTTGCAGTCAGTTCATAACTCTTCTTCTCTGCTGTTCCTTCCTCCTCATGCTCTTCCCCTTCTCCAGCGTGGGGTCCCTCCCACCACCAGTCTTTCACCAATTGCTCCGATGTGGGTTTATCCCACTGGCTGCTGTCCTTAAGAACTGCTCCAGCTTGAGTCCTTTCCACAAGGTATGGTCTTTCAGGAAAGGACTGCTCCAGTGTGGGTCCCCCACAGAGTCACAGGTCCTGCCAGAAAACCTGCTCCTGTGTGGGCTCTTTTTTACAGGCCACAGTTCTGCCAGGAGCCTGCTCTGGCATGGACTCTCCTTGGGCTGCAGATTCCTTTAGGGCACATGTAGTTAGTTGCTCTATTGTGGAGTTCTCCAAGGGCATCACCATGGCCTTCACCATAGGCTGCAGGGGTAGATATTTTCTCCAGCATGGATCTCCATGGGCTGCAGTGGGACAACCTGCCTCATCGTGTTCTTCACCAAGGGCTACAGGGGAATCTCTGCTCTGGTACCTGGACTACCTCCTCCCTCTCTGTCATACCTCCTCCTGGTGTCTGCTGAGTTGTTTCTCTCACATTTTCTCACTCCTTTCTCACACCTGCCATACAGTGTTTTTTACCCTTTCTTAAATATGTTATCACAGAGCGGGTCCCAGCATCTCTGACAGGCTCAGGTTTGCGTAGTGGTGGGTCCATGTTGAGGCTGGCTGGAACTGACTCTGTCTGACATGGGGGTAGCTCCTAATGTCTTCTCACAGAAGCCACCCCTGCAGCCCCCCTGCTACCAAAACCTTGCCACATACTCTCAGTACATGGGAGTAACCTTGTCACCTTTTTAACTGCTGCTGCACATTGAGTTGAGAAGTTAAATATCAATTAGCATTGTGTTCTTTTCATCTTTAATTTTTTGTTTCACTCTCATGTTTTCAGCATTCTTTCTGCACTGAATTAGATAGTCTGAAATCTTTCACTATCTATTCTCTGTGCAGTTTAACGCAGATATCAGTTTAGCTTTCTGCATAATCAGTAATCACCAGTCAATGATACTGTCCTTGCTTAGCTATAGGTTCTTCCAGAAACACTCACTAGTTCATCCTGAGCTATTCAGTGATATTCTGCTACTGCTTTGAAGGCCTGTTGGAGTATATATGCCAATAGCTGAAGCACCGGAGCAGCAGTACCTCCACAAATCCCTCATCCAGAACAACTCCTCCATTACATTTTTGTAGCAAATGCTGTATAGAGTTGAAACAAGGATAGCTCTGACTTTTTGGAATACACTATATTACTAAATCCTGAGTCTTTACCATAAGAAAAACTTAACTGTGCATGCAGTTTACCTGTATTAACTCTGTAGTTCTTGTTTATACTATTTTCGGCACAGAGACACCAACCTTTTCTTAAGAGCCTTCAGTAACTATTAGATCATTTGTTAGTCTTTTCAGTAATACATTTCCAAAGACTTTTTGGAGAAAAATCTGCCTGGCAGAGTCTATTACATCTTCTATGCTAAGTAAAACTCTTGGCTACACTAAAATCATTTGGCACCATCTTGCACCATGTACTTTATACTATTATAGTACTTAAAGGTGCATGTAATAAAAATAAGGGATGAATAAAGCAGTGCTGAAATACCCATGAAAATATTAAAGTTGTAATATTTATAAAAATATGGTTGTTCTTTATTCAGATACTTAAAATTTGGTTGGGTAGCAGGACAGATGTTTTGGTTATAATGTGTGTACATTATGCACATTAAATACAATGGTTTTACACTCAATATTATGTACTTAAGTGAATAATTGTAATTAATGGACTTGGGACCACTACCTAAGTAGTAGTCTTCATTTCAGATTTTTCTAATTTCTGAGTGCTTAAGTATGGAATTTAATATTCTGTTGTCTTATTTTTATCCAGAAATCTCTCTCTCTAGTAACAGCCAATATTTACTTATGCCTTTGGTGCTAAGAGTTAGGAAAAGCATTTTATCTGAAAAAAATGTCAAGGAAATAGATGGTGTGATAGAAATACAGCAATATTCCAATATCACCACATATGTAGGCTTCATAGCGCTGCTAACAATTTATGTATAAATCTTGACATTTGGTTTCATTATTTGTTTGTTGTTTATTTATACTCCTCAGCAGGCTTATGGATGTTCTCTAGTGTATATTTTCATCAGCTATCTTTCTTCTTAACCTATAAAAGCTCATTTTGATTCTTCTAGACAAAGCATCTTCATCTGATATCAGCCTTCTCATATCAGTAATTCTATTTCCTCTGTGAAAGGTCTGATGATCTGGCTGCCTGGTAGCTACCATGATTATCTGACACATGCTGCATCTATAGTACTTCTTCATTGCTTTTCACCATTAAACTGGAGGAGAAAGTGATGTCAGGAGACAAGGGGATGAGAGAATTATTTTGCATTAATAAAGCCCACAGTCATGACTGACTGATAAGGAACTAAGTGGTGATCGCGGAAGTATAGTTTTACTCTCTGGATGGATGGAACAGTGAAGGTATGTCTAAAAGTCATTGCAGCTACTGCAGTTGTTTCTAATCAGGCATATCAGTATATGAGAAGTGAGTGGCTTAATGAAATGCTGAGTGATGAATGAGAATGGTCAATACATGCCTTGTGCATTTCACTTCTAAATTATGTGCAATTGAGAAAGACTGGCATTGAAGACCCTGTCCATCTCTTCGGTGATGATGTTCCTATCTCCTTAACCAGAGACTAATCTGAAAACAAGCAAAACTCTATTTTTAAAACAGAAACAAATAAGCCAAGCATTGGTAACATGAGAGAAAGAAGTACAGGATTGCATGGGTTTCTGATAGGGAAGAGAATTCTCCGCTAACTGCTGCAAGAAGGGTCCTGCATGCTTTTTGTTTCACATCAGATATAGCAAGATTAACTTTACATGAAAACAGGAAGCTGCCTGATGACAAAATAATAGTGTGGGGTGTTGGTTTTGTGGTTTTTTTTTTTTTGTGTGTGTTTTTTGGTTTTGTTTTTTTTGTTTGTTTTTTGTTTGGTTTTTTTTTTTTTTTTATTACTACCAAAAACGGGTTCCATAAGACAGAAATTTTGACCACACTGACTGTCTTGTGATGATGACTGGGGGGTTGACATTCACATGGTTTGTGACTTATCAGGGGAAATCAGGATTGTTTGCAGGCTCATGGACAAGTGAGTGAATCTGGGCTGTGTCTTAAATTTGGATAAGTCAGCAAAGATGGAGACAAGGGCACATGGATTGCAAACAACTCATTCTCTCGTTAGGTCCCCAAGCTAGAAGGCTGAGACCCACCTGCATGCATGCCCTTCTGACTTCTGCCAGATACAGCCACTGATGTGAATCCATCAATACTTATCATTTTATTCAGATTTCAAAAGTAATTTTGGCTGTATGAGCAAGCCAAAAATTTCTTATGCTAGTATGTCAGCTTTCTGTAGCTTTAATTTGTAACAAGAGTTTAAACCAGTACTCACAATACTGTCTGATCTATTTCCCTGAAGACTTATGTTTATATTTACCGTTTACTCAATTAATTTCTGTTTCTTTATAGGTAGCAATAAGAATTGAATTACTTATAGGATGACCTGTAGTGAAGATTGAACTGGTGATTTGGGCAGTCTCTGCTGAGAATTTTGGTGAAAGCAGACGAGTTCTCACCAGGAAAAGACATAAATTCATGAATAAGTATTTACTGAAGAATATCTAGCATGTAGAAGTTTTTACGTGAGAAAAGCAAAGAAGGAATCCAAAATATGTTGTCACAATAAATCTATTCTTCTCATCTGCTCCTGGTTTAGCATTTTCACTTGACAGATTAACAGAGATGTGTAGCATATGGATTGCTCTGCTATGAATTATTGCATGTGGTATTCAGGCCTAAAATACGTAACTCTTCTAAAATGATCTACAATGGAAAATTGTTAATAAATTTTTCCTGCTCAGATCAATGCTAGTATTAGTGACAGGAAAGTCAATTTAAGATTCAGCTAAACCCCAAGTTTCTTGGAATTCATAAGTATATGGCTAATTTTATTCATTTAATTCTTCTGCTTTCTCATTTCTGGTGTTCCTGGTTACAGCTCACACCAGACCCAAAAAAAGTTCCAAAAGCTGCAGAACTCATCCCCCAGTCCTCCAAGAAAGGCTTTTCACATGTTGTTTATGGCTAAAACTGCAATAAAATGTATTTTCAATTAGACACAGATGCACACTGAAAACACTGTGATGACAGTTCAATTACCATAATTCATTCAACACAGAGTGCACTTGTGAATTTGTGACATGTTTTTTTAAATGACCCTACTGAGAGGTTCCCTAATTTTACACAATGTTTACCTAAGGTCCTGAACAGCTTTTACTAGTGATTTTAGACACAGTGAGTGATATCAAGGGCCTGTGAACTAAATTCAACTTTTGTTATATAGGTAGTATGTCCAATATCTACATATTCAATTTAAAAGACATCTGCCCAAAAGACAATACAGTGGAGACAAAACAGTCCAGAAGGTTCCTGGAGGGTGTGGAAGATAATTTCCTGACACAGTTGGTGAGTGAGCCAACTAGGGAAGGCCCCACTGGACCTGTTCTTCATGAACAGAGGAGTTGTGATTGATGTGATGGTTGGAGGTTGTCTTGGGCATAGTGATCATGAAATTATAGTTCTCAATTCTTGCAGAAGTAAAGAGGGGGGTCAGCAGAACTACCACCTTGGACTTCCAGAGGGCAGACTTTGGCCTGTTTAGGAGCCTGGTTGACAGAGTCCCTTGGGAGACAGACCTGAAGGGCAAAGGAGTCCAAGAAGGCTGGACATTCTTCAAGAAAGAAATCTTAAAGGCACAGGAGCAGACCATCCCCATGTGTCAAAAGACGAGCTAGTGGAGAAGAAGACTGGTCTAACTGAACAGATTGCTTTGGCTGGAACTCAGGAAAAAAAAGGAGTTTATGACCTGGCTGGAACTCAGGAAAAAAAGAGTTTATGAAGAGAGGCAGGCAACTCAGGAGGACTACAAGGATGTCGTGACATTATGCAGGGAGAAAATTAGAAGGGCTCAAGCCCAGTTAGATCTTAATCTGTCTACTGACATAAAAGACAATGAAAATGTTTCTATAAATACATTAGCAGCAAAAGGAGGGCTAAGAAGAATTTCCATCCTTTATTAGATGCAGGCAGAAACATAGTGACAAAGGCTGAGCGAAAGGCTGGGGTACTTAATGCCTTCTTTGCCTCAGTCTTTTAACAGTAAAACCAGTTGTTTTCTGGCCACCCAGACCCCTAAGATGGAAGACAGGGATGGGGAGCAGAATGAAGTCCCCATAGTCCAAGGGGAAATTAGTGGCCTGTTACACCACTTAGACACACACAAGTCTATGGGGCTGGATGGGATCCATCCAAGGCTATTGAGGGAGCTTGCAGAAGTGCTCACCAAACCATTTTCCATCATTTATCAGCAATTCAGGTTAACCAGGGAGGTCCCAGTTGACTAGAGGTTAACAAATGTGATACCCATCTACAAGAAGGGCCAAAGAAAGATCCAGGGAACTACAGATCTGACAGTCTGACCTCAGAGCTGGAAAGGTTATGCAGTAGATCATCTTGAGCACCATCACATAGTATGTTGTCCCAATCCAATGTTGAGGGAGGTTTCAATACGATCCCAAGAGTGAGATTAAGACAAAAACAAGGTCAAATGCCATATACCCAAACCAGGTTTTTATTATTAAAAAAATGAAGGGGTGTAGCGATAGAACAGAATGGAAGGAAAAGACAGAAATAAAGAAAGGATGTGGGATAGGGCTGCAAGAATAGTCGCCACCATGGATCTAGTAGCATCCCATTGGTCCTCAGTTTTCAGTTCTTCGGTGGTGGGTGCACACGGATCTGGCTTCGATGGTAGATGCACCCTGAGCAAAGTTTCTGTTGCCTTTTTAAGTTTATTGTATCTCCTAGTTATCATATCTGCCCACCTTTAGGGTTTTTTTTCTCTGGTCCCACAGGTTTTGTTGCATCCGGCTTCAGGGCAGGAGCGTTTGCCTCTTGTCAGTTCATTAGCAATGCATGCATGGGGTCTGGCCTACACAATAGAGCCACAAATGACTGCAGCATGGGGCCAGCTCAGTACACATCTGCCCCTTTGAGGCTTGTCTGAGGAGTCTGACAATGCAACCAAAGAAATGTGGGGGTGCATCCTTCAATACACTCCCACTTCTCTGGGCGACATCCCCCAGACAAATTCACAGGCCGCAGCAGCTTGTCTTGGAGGTTTGCACACAAAGCGAGCTTTGAGACAGTCATATGACATTTCAGTCTCTCACATATGTACAGGACAACAACCTGTTCAGACCCAGTCAGCATAGGTTCATGGCAGGCATGTCCTGTTTGACTAACCTGTGTGGCAAGGTGACCCACTTAGTGGATGAGGAAAAGGCTGTGGATGTTGTCTATCCAGACTTCAGTAAGGCCTTTGACACTGCTTCCCACAGCATTCTCCCGGAGAAACTGGCTGCCCATGGCTTGGACTGGCATAATGTTTGCTGGGTAAAAAACTGACTAGATGGCTGGGCCCAAAGAGTGATGGTGGAGTTAAAATTCAGTTGGTCACCAGTCACAAGTGGTGTTCCCTGGAGCTCAGTACTGGGGGCAGTTCTGCTTAATATCTTTATGAATGATCTGGACAAGGGGATGATTCACGGAAAAAAAGACTCTATAACACAAATAGAGTTATAAAGCAGGTATGTTTACTCTGGCCGGAGGGCAAGGGGATTTCTCGACAAAGCTTGCACACCCACCACACATTTTACCAAAATTTATAGAGTGTGGATATCCATATTCATTGGGTTACATAACACAAACATACATATGCATGAGTAAGGCTGGGTTAGTTAGAAAGAATGGTGTCAGCAGTTTATGTTATCTTTGCACCTGCGCATTGCCTCCTGTTGCTGGTCTTCAGGGGTCTTTGGGAGGAAGGCTCGTAGTCTTTCTCACCCTGTCTTTCTCACGGAGCATGCGCAGATTCTCTTGGCCAATTTCTTGAACAACAAAAGTGTTTTTCAGCTGGTTTATTTTTCTATCTTATCTAAGAGAACCAATAGAACTTCTACCATTTGTATATAGCTATCTCTACTCATTAGCAAAATTCCAACTAGTTAGAGCCAGCCACCTGTTCTTCAACGATAAAGAATAATATTTTGCTGAACATTGTAGTCCTTGGTAGATTTTCACAGAGAACTGCTTTGTTTTGATGAACACTGTAGTCCTTGGTAAAATTCCACAGAACAGTCTCGGCAAGCAGGATTCTTAGCAATACTAAAAAACCACTACAAATAAGTAAATAAGTTGCTAAAGAGTTTTCTATAAGTAAATAATTAAATAAATCTTAAAACAAGTAATCATTTCTCTGTATCGGGAATCAAGTACACCTTCAGTAAGTTTGCAGATGGAACAAGGAGTGTTGATCTACTTGATGGTAGGAAGGCTCTAAAGAGGGATCTTGACACGCTGGATCGGTGGCCCAAGGCCAACTGTATGACATTCAACAAGACTAAGTGCCAGGGCCTGCACTTGTGTCACAACAACCCCATGCAATGCTACAAGCCTGGGGACGAGTGGCTGGAAAGCTGCTTGGTAGAAGAGGACCTAAGGGTGTCAGTCAACAGCCAGCAAAATATGAGCCAGCAGTGTGCCCAGGTGGCCAAGAAGGCCAATAGCATTCTGGCTTGTATCAGAAATAATGTGGCCAGCAGGACTAGGGAAGTGATCAATCCCCTGTGCTCGGCACTGGTGAGGTCACACCTCAAATACTGTGTTCAGTTTTGGGCCCCTCACTACAAGAAAGACACTGAGGTTTTGGAGCATGTCCAAATAAGAGCAACAAAGCTGGTGAAGGGTGTAGAATACAAGTCTTATGAGGAGCGGCTAAGGGAAGTGGGGTGGTTTAGCCTGGAGAAAAGGAGTCTCAGGGGAGACCTTATTGCTCTCTACAACTACCTGAAAGGAGGTAACAGAATCACAGAATCATCAAGGTTGTAGCAAGGTGGGTGTTGATATCTTTTCCCAAGTAACAAGCAATAGGACAAGAGTATATGTCCTCAAGGGAGGTTTGAGTTGCATATTAGGAAAAGTTTTTTCACCACAAGTGTTGTCAAGCATCAGAACAGGCTGCCCAGGGAAGTGGCTGAATCACCATACCTGGAGGTATTTAGAAGACAGGTAGATGTGACACTTAGGGATGTGGTTTAGTGGTGGGCTTGGCAGTGCTAGGTGTAAACCCAACTGTAAAGTTGGACTCGATGATCTTAAAGGTCCTTTGCAACCTAAATGATTCTATGGTTCTATATTCTGTTTCTCTTTCCCTTATAGACTATAAAGAGAGATGCTAAAACTTATGGGACAATTGAGGAATGTTCCTGGCGGAATCCAGAGAGTCCTTCGCATGCTTTATAGTGGTATTTTAGTTCTTTGTCTCAAGAATCTGATTACCAAGGCTGTGGTCTTGTGTCCTATATCATACCATCTCTAATGACTACAAAAAAAGATTAGGTTAGGTCTTTATTTGAAATGTCAGGGGTGTCTTGTCTTTCAGCATTACCCTTTCATTTTACTAATTCTTGAATTTCATTTCACTGTTTATTTTATGCTCAAAACTAATAAAAACTATTGAGTGGGTGATCAGGGCTGAGTTACAAGAATTTTCCAAGCAAAACCTATATTTAAATGAAGTATCTATAATTCAGTTGAAGAGACAGAATTTCACAGCTTTGAAAAAAATCCCTTCTTGGTATGACTCATGGCCATGATGGCAATTACAGTCATCAGATGTGATTGCAACAGATATGGGTATATTCCTAAAATCACTGTCAGTTTAGTTTGCTGAATAAAAGAAATTCATCATTGTAATTAATAGCTGTGAAAAATACCAGCCTTTCTGTGTACATCTGTGGGTTTTAATGTTTTTAACCCAAATACATGAAAATACCATTATGCTGATATAGACTACATTTTAAAGCATATTCAAATAACAGGGCAGATCTGAGGGTATATATTGCTGGACCACATAATTTTTGACCTGATTAGTCCACGTTGGCCTATTTTCAGACACAGAATCTATAAAAACTGATGCATGTAAGGCATCTGACTATTGAGAAGAATATGTTCTCAGTGAAAAACTGAAGTACATAACAGCTACTGCTGAGTGTTGAGGTCAGATGAAAGGGAACACAAGGATGCATGCATAGATTTTTGTTTGAATACAGGTTGAAAATGCATGTAGAACGCTTTTGCAAAGCCTTAGATACATTAATACCACTATCTAAGTTATGGCAAGTCTGTTATGTGAATTGTTTAGTAAAAAAATTGTATGGTTAAGTCCACATGTTAACAGTTTTGGTATTTTATTAATTTGGTACTTTCTCATAAATATTTAAGTTTAACTTCTGTCTATTAAACATAATATCTTTTTGACAAAATACATTTTGAAGTATAAAACACCAAAAAAATCAGCTAACACTAGTTATCTGAAGTGATCCTTAAAGTGGAATATCACATGCCAATATTTTGTTCATCGATTGCATCTGAAGTGTGTTACAAACTTTGGAAATCACATCAATGCAACCATACAAAGCATTTACTCTTCCTTCCCCCCAGATATATAACTAGGTTCAAGAGGCTTCTTTTAGTCATGTATTTCCTCCTTAAGGAAGGGAAATTTGGTATTTTTCTTACCAGTGCTGATATACTTGCCATCCATGAAAACAATTTTGCCTGGTTTTTACAAATTCTTTTCACAGGCCTCATTGCTCTTCTATAGATAGACATATTGCCCATTTCTGACATCAACAGATGCAGTACTTTCAAACTCTACAGAAAGTAATGATGCCTGACATTTCTAGGGTGAAAGCCTCTCTTTGGTTTTAGTGCTAATGGAAACAGACTTTTCGTCTTCTTGAAAATCCAAAGCCAGAATGTAAATGGCTATGTAGTAAACAGAACAGATTCTTTTTTAATTCCAGCAAATAAAGGAAAAAAGTAAAAAGACCCTCTTATTGCAAAGTTATAGCAGAGCTTTGAAAAAACCCACTTTCTTTCCAGAGCTTGCTTTCTCTAATATCTATTAGATACCCATTCATACTGAACAACTATCAATATTTATACTTTATACATAAGGGAATATGACAATGACTTGCATTACATCAGTGGCAAAGTATTTACGAATAAGAACAAACCTCAGGCAGATTGGCTATGGTGATTCACAGAACCATTTTATGCTGGGATGGTGTGTTCAGATGGCTTGTACTAAATGAAAATCTCAGTTACTCTGAATTAGTCCCTACAGAAGTTCTGAAGACTAGATTCTTTCCTTAGTGAGAGACCTGATAAATAACATTTTATTTCTGTTCATGGGAGCTAAGGATCCAGTGCAAAGGATTCTCTATGGTCCAAAACAGGAAAAGAAAACAAGGTATTTCAGAGGATAGTTTGAAGGGACAGGGAGGTTTCATAACGGGAGGTTTTCTAACAATGGTAAATGCCTGTGCAGTCTTGGCATCTGGAAAGTGATATTTCTTGAAAAATAAGTACTGAACAATGATACTTGGATAATTCATATAATATATTTTCAGTGTATAGGATAGCTTCTTTTGAATTCTTGCCTCAGGCCTGAAAATCTATATTCTCAGTGCTTGACTGCCATCATATTTACATTAGACCTAAAGAGGTTGCTAAAAGAGTACTATTACTCAAGGCACCAAAGCCTTAACATCCCAACATACATATCCATTCTGCTGCCACTGTGTAACGCATATGTAACAGAATGTAATGGGATGCATCCACACTTGATGTTAATGGCACACTTCACTCTTTGTCAGACAGTGGCCTGTGTCCGTATAAGACTTCGATGGTCAAAATTTCAAGCTGGCCAGAAAGTCTCTAGTTTTGCAGAGGTACTAGATTTTGCATGCTGCACTCAGCATTATGTCACTGAAATATTGCTCACCATTGCCAGCTTTGTCACATTGTCTTATGGAAAAAACAGTTCTGCTGAGGCCATTCCTTAGGAACAAGAAGGTTTCAATGTCCCAAAAAAGTCCAGTGAAGCTTAAGAAGTTTTTCAAGTGAAATGTTTTAGATTCCTCCATTCAATGAAATATTTAAATCTGGGCAAAGCAATGTGAAACAATTCTCAGTGGAATTGGAAGACATAAAATCTAGTTGAAATATCCCCATGGAACATATTAATTTACAAAAACTGCATGTTCCATCAGAAAATTGTTCTGGTGGAAAAAATTTGTACAGGTCTGTTTGAAACTTTACTTCAGGTAATATGCAAGATACTTCCTTCCAGGCTTTGACCTCCTAAGAAACCATGCATTAACATCATAAATCAGATTGCCATTGATGTCAGGGGAATAGTTTGGTACTATCAGCAACTGTTTGGAGATATGATTTTATAGACACAAAAGAAGCAGGCTCTAAACAATTCATTTCTTGTTGGTTGTTCTCTCTTGGAAGTTCCAAAACCACACAAAATCATTAGGTATTCCTCTTTTAAAAGCTAGGAGTCAAACACCTAATTTTAATTTTTTCACTTACTGTTTCTCTCCTTTTGTTTAGTCTAGCCTGTTCCCTCCTGGCCTCCATGGTGACGTGTCTCCTATGATGAATTCAAAACACTGAGTGTGTGACCATCGAAGTTGCCTTGGTCTATGTAATGACTTTTTAAAATTCTGTATCTTTCAGATGTAAATGCCATGCCTGATACTATTTGGAGGCATTTTTAGAAGACCGTAGTCCAGCTGTCAGATATTGAAAGAATTGTCCTAGCTGTTAGACCAGCTGCTTAGCCTCTCTCCTGCCTTTACTTCCCCCATTGGCTGTAGGAACCAATTTTTCTGGTAATCTTCATTGTGTCAACAAAGTAGGGAGCTAAGCTCAGCTAAATAAGTTGTATGTATGTGCACACATACAAACTATGCAGTAGAAAAAGAACAGGAAAGTTACAGACATAGAAAGGCATCAAAATCCTGAACATAGTCATCAGTGCAGAACTCTGACACACACAAAAGTCTTGGTTTTGATCTGAGTTACATCGGCCATTTCAGCTCTCAGTGTTTTCAGCCTGACCAGCTTGTACGTGTCAGTTTATTGGTTTCCACTGACTTGGAAAGTTTGCATTTGAGAGTTTTGCGTTGTACTTTTGGGGGTTTGGTTTGGTTTTGTTTTGGGTTTTTGTTTGCTTGTTTTAATGCTCTGATGAAATTCCACCAAGGAATTTCATAATTAATTTTTCTGTTATCATCTGAGTACAGATCTCTTCAAAGCCAGCAACCATCAGCTGCATATAGTTGCTTCAGAGCTCACCAGAAACAGTGACTCCAGAAAGTGTCATGTTCTTGCAATAAAATGAAGACTCAAAGTTGAATTAATGGTTACAACTAGAAAAAACCTCACAGCATAAAATGGGATATATACACTGACACGTACGTACTCCCCAAATGGTCACACCACCTTTGTGCAACCTGGATCAATGGAATTTATAACATCAATTCGAACTTATGTTTCATGTGAAAAGAAGAACTTCTCCAACACTTGGCAAAATTTTCTTTTGTATGAAATGACATTCAGTGGTCCCAGAGTGATGTGAGTGCTAAATACTCAAGCATTTCAGTACTTTCAGGGGAACAGAAAGACAATCAGGGTCTTTACTTTAGCAATGCACTATAAAATATAATGACTAGGAGTTAAAAGAGTTAAAGTGAAATTTGAAACAGGACAATTATTTTCAATTTAGGACATAATTAATTTCTGACACAGATTACCAAGCGAAATATGGATTTTGAAGGAAGACTTTGTTCCCTTCCAATCAATAATCTACCTCTGGAAACACCCTCACTCAAACATAGGAATGTGGAAGGCATTCTGTACTTGGTTCAGGAGCCAAACCAGGAGTGTCTAACACCATCGGAGGTGCTCTAGATTTGATCTGGTCTCCAGGTGCTGTGCAAGTATAGGTCTCTCTTCACAGTGGTGTCACAGCTGCTTGTCCTGGGTGTGTGTCTCATACCCTGGGGCATCCAAACTGGTACTAGATGCTTATGTCTGAGCACCTTGTACAATTGGAAACAAAGCTGATCTGTTAGTAGCTGGTCTTCCTGTATTGATTCTGACCATTTTCAGAAGAAAATGAAAAAACAAATTGCCATTTCATCTTTCTGTCTGTAATAGCAACCTGGTAAATCCATAGAGAGAAGACAGTAATCTTATTCTTGGAAATTTGCAGGAAAACGTATGAGTTTGTTTGCTTTCTCTGGAACATTTTTAATGGGTTTATTCTGTGCTGCCTCATAACAAAGGCAGGTTCATGTCAACAGCAAGCAATCACTTAAAGCTTTGTAGAATCAATACTCTCATAAATTTAAAATGGTCATGCATATGAAACTGTTTGAATCTAGCCTTCATTTTTGTCTTCCAAGCCAGATCAAAAATCCTTAAATATCTATCTAACAAAATAACTGACTAAAGATCAAGCAATGGACACATTATTTTCCTGTTGTGATTCCTATCTGAAATTTTTATTCATTTCTGAGTAATGTTATTCATTCAGGAGAGCTCTATGAAAATGTAACTGTAAGTGCTACTTATTGTCAGCCAGGAACAAAGAGAGAAACAGTGGATTCAAGGCTTTTTGGCGAAAAATGTTCTGCTTCCTAGATAATGGGCTATTTTGGTGTTATAATGAAAAGCAAACATATCATTAAGGAAGAGCTCCATAAAAAGTGCTTGTCATATATCTTAAGCTTCATTAGTTTAGATTAATGACTTACTTTATATACATGACAACAGGTGAAGCAAATCTTTGTTTATTTATCGACAATTCAATGTAACTGTGACATGCATAAACAGGCTTCCTCCTGATTAGTTCCATGTTTTAAAGTAACTTTGTGTTATAAAACTTGTTAACTACAGTATCATTTTATTGAACTCTGCTCTGTGAATGATGTGATCTACATTGAAAGGTGTCAATATTGCAGCCATTCCTGGCAGGCATTGGAGCATTATGTACACAGATTGGAGTAGATATCTCATTGTACAAATCCACAGACCCAGAAAATGTCCAGTTATTGAGACTGCATGGAGAGGACAATGTTCTATTCATAGGATCTGCAGTGCAAGGTCAGAGAATGAAACCTGAACTACATGTAAGGTTCAGATTAGTTTCACGGTTTTGCAGAAGACCTCCCTGAAAGTTAGGACTCTGAAAGCACCAATCCTTTCCCAGAGATCTCTGGCAAGGGTTTGTAGCATGCAGCATAGCATTTGTATGAATAAGTAGTTGGGGAGCAACTTCCAGTGTGAAGCTCCTGTAAAGTTCAGTTTAAGAGAAAAAGAGAAAGTGTTAGAAAGGAAGCTGTATGAGACTTTTGTAACAGCACAACTTTTTCAGAAAGTGTTTGTGAAGTGATGGTACAAAGATATTGAATTTTGACATATTTTTTGCTTGGATGAAATAATTTATATTTGGTTCAGTTACAGCTTGGAAACTGTAACCCCATAACACCATTGACATCCTGTGTTTCCCCCTTATTAATGCTCCTGAAAGCACATTGCTAGAAATTTGATTTTTTAACAGTAGCAATTTTAGTCAGAACTGGTAGTGTTGTCTCTTATTATGCCAGTTTCATACTTTTAGTTATAAAGATATGTTTTCAGTGACTTCTAAATTTTCCAGCTTGTCTGGGCTGTTATTTTACACATAGAATGTTGACTTCAGGTTGCAACTCTTAGAAAAAGCAAACCAAAATAATTCAAATCAGATGACATAAGGATCAAAGATAAAGGTCAAAGAAGGGGTCAAAGAAGGGAAGAATGGGATAGAGTCTTTGCCCAATATACACACTGCTGGGTGAACACAAGTGTCCTGAGTCTCACTATTGTTCTGTTGCTGGTAAAAATGACAATGCAATGGCAAACTGTTATCTCAGGTCTCCATTAACTGACCTGCAAGAATTATGTTACTACTATCTGCTCTTTGTTAAAATCTCCAAAGTTCTTCTCCAGCTCCATCATTTGTTGCCACAGGACAGAATTTCCTAAAATTTCTTCTTTTAAAAAAGCTCAATAGGTCACACATGAAAACACACAGGAGGAATGCTAATAAATAACAAAATTAAAACATTTTTTCCTCCTAAAATTGGAACAAAAAGCCTCAAGAAAATATGTGGGTCCAATAGTTGATTAAGTTTTAAAAGGAGCATTCATTAAGGTGATGTTATTGGAGAAAAAAAAAAATCTCAAAATTAATTCGTTGTGTCAACATTTATCCCAGAAGAGGCCAGAGAGATTCCTACTCCAGAGCTATTCTTTTGCAGAGGATAAGCCCACAGGATTGTTTCCCTCAGGAATTCTTAAGCACCTGAAATAAGCAACTGTCCAACTATTAACTGTGAGTAATAATCTGTCATTTAAATGAGTTGTGTTACCTGAAGAATGGCAACTGGCAAACATGACACCAATATTTTATAAGATTTTCTAGATTAACTCAGGCAATTCTGAATTGACAAATTGTATTTGTATAAGAGCAAATTTGTAGGAAGATTCCATTCTGTAAGAACAGACTGAGTAAAAAATAGAAAATATATGATATACTAGGGAAAAGCCAATGAGCCTTCACATAGAGAAGTCATGACTCACGTATCAGTCAGACATCTTTAGAGGAGCCACTGAACATATGGTTCAGGTGATGTAACATACAGGCTTTTTAAAAAAAACTTTTGAGAAGGTCTCATTGCAAAATCTCTGAAAGACACTAAGCTGTCATGGGATGAAAGAGAATGACCTGTGGTGGATTAGCAATTGGTTAAAGTATAAGAAACAGATGGTGGGAGTGGGTAGTTGGTTTTCAGAAAGAGGGGAGCTCAAACATATTCTGTATATGAAAAATGTGCCATTCAATAGATCATAAACGAATATCACTTGAATGATAAGGAGAGAAAATATGAAAATAATACAGAATTATTTGGGATAATCTAAATCTGATTGTGAAAATTGTCAAGGAACTCAAACTTCATAAGTAGATGATAAACAGGTAGATGACATTAAATGTTAGTAAGTGGAATATAAAGCTTAGGAAAAGAAATAAGCTACAGGTATTAATATATGATGGCCATCAGTTTAGTTACCACCATTTAGAAAAGAGATCTTGAAGCTACTGCAAACTGTTCTTCAGAACAACAGCATAGAGTTCAGCAGTGTTTATAAATGTAACTAGAATTTGAAGAATAATTAGGAGCCTAACAGAATGCATAATCATGTCCAAGTGTATATTAATTATGTATTAATATTTCAAGATTTCATTATTCTAATTTTAAGAAATTAAGCATGTGGTCCTGGGCATGCCATAGCAAAGGAAAAAGGTATAATATAATTACCAAGGATCCAGACAAAGACAACAAAAATAAAGAGATTTAGATTGCCTTTCATACAGCTATAGAGCAAATAAACAAAAATCTGAATTTGGAAAAGGCGAAAAAAAGAGAGAGATTTGTAGAATGGAGAAGATCCAAAACAACTCTTCTCACAGTGCAAAAAATGCCGCCAAATTAAATTGTCAGAGTAGACTTTGAAAGACACAAAGAGTATACTTTTCTTGCACAGAAGATATACTTTTCCAAATGAGTTTAGAAGAGGGTCAGAGAAATTCATGCAGGCTAGATCCACTATTGGTTATTACACATGACGAGCTGTAACCTCTAGAACAAGAAGTCAGTCAGCCCTTACTGGAGATTGGTTCGCTCTCTATGCACAGTGCCCAGTGAAGACATGGGCCTAGGCTCACTTTCGATGACACCTCTTATGGCAACATCCATCATTAAGAAGTGAGGTAACTGGAAGTTTAAGGTTACCTGTGCAACTTTGATTAAAAACTCCTTTTTGAATAAGTCTCGTGACACCTTTTACACACGATTTTGCCCTTTTATCTCCCGTAGTGCCCTCCCATTCTCAGTAGTCTATTCTTCCAAGTCCAGAACGGTTTGGGAATGGAGCAATGCTGTGTACAAAAGCAACTCTTGTAGAACTTTTTACCAGCTGAAGTTGTCTGGTGACTGACACAGGGAACTGCAAGAAAATACTGAATCAAACAAGGCCAAAGTCTCTTTAGTACACCCTGGAGAACACTTTCCTACAGTTCCTTGGCTTGTGTCTTCATGCTCCAGGCAGGCAGATATATACAAACCTCCTCCTGCCTTTGAACTGCATAGCATCAGCAGCGCAATTGCAGCCAGCCTGTGTTTGTTAGATGGCAGCATGGTTTTCATACCCTGCTCCCCATTTGTGGGCTTAGACTCCTTTCTTAGAGAGGGACTTAAATCCAGAACTTTTGGACTACTTTAGGCTCCCAACCAAGAGGACATATAGCCATAAATGGCAGGAAGTCACATAAAATTGGAGTTTTCACAGCTCAGCACTATTTTTTACTGCAGTACCAGGGAATCTGACTTAGAAAAGCGGTAGGAACTTGCAATGTCAGCTGAAGTCAATAGGATTATGTAAGCTGCTATATGATGTTAAGTGCTCTGAGGAGTCTGATCTTCCTGTGTCTCAAATTCTGCCTGCTAATCGGTGGAAATATTTGTTTTCACAGATGTGTTCAGGCACACCAGCTATAAACTAATTTTCATGCCACTCTTCAGCTCACAAAGATGTTGTGAAAATAAATTATTTAATTTTTATGTGTCACCCAGTTGTGAAAGGGATATGTCTTCTCAAGACCGTTTTGCATGCTGAATGAGGTGGGTGGTGTGTGAGGAATTATTTTTTAGTTGTATAATTAAAAACAATACCAGAAAATTGTGCTCATAACCTTACAATGTCAACCTTAATTCTGACATTTCCTAACTATTGAGGGTTTGCTTTGAAAGTTTGCTTTTTGAATGTAAGATTTGTATTTGTACTATAAACCATGAGGTTTACATCAGTATTGATTGTTAGAAATTTTATATATATATATCCATCCCACACTTTTACTGTAACATTTTATATAAATTGGGAATAAACATATTCTAAGACAATTTTAGAAACATTCACATTTTATGGTTTAGCCAGTCCAGAGTAGTGCTAGATTTCTGCATAACAGTGTCGTCCCATTCAAAGGAAATGGAGAGTTCAGTGGTGGATGGGCTATTGCAAATCAGTGAAAACAGAAAGATTGGTTTTTCCCTCATATAAAGTCTATATTTAGTAGAGTGTGACCTTTCATCAAACCGTACAGAAAAAAAGGATAAAAGCAAGGCTCTACATCCAGGCTACTTACCTTAAAAATAATTTACTTTCCATTATTCCAAAGTCGTGAGAATAATGTTGTCTAGGGATTTTAAATATATGTAGACTATACTTCCATTTCCAGTCTCTTGAGCAGCAAGAGTATATACTCTTTTAAACAGATAGAGTCTGAATAATATTATTTGTATTTTTAAAAAAAATAATAACACGTACGAAAACAATCACAATAGCCCAGAGCAGAAACCACAAAACTGTTATCCACAAGAAATTGGCTTCCTTCTATAATGTCCTAGAAGACTCTAGTCCAAAATTCCAAGAAGAATAAATTAGGACAGAAAGATTAAAAAATATTCTTCAGCTCCAAGATGCGATGAGAATAGTGGTCATCTGCTGCCTTTACTGCTTTCATGTCATGTTGATCTGAAGGAACCTGAGATCTTAACACTTCCAGTTTCTCAGACAGCATAGAAAAAAAAATAATGTCCATATTCTTCTGTCCTTCAGATGGCAGTCCTGGAGGAAATTGGCTTATCCCTGTGGGAGATTGTTAATGAACTTGATGGAGGGGAAGTGAACATGAATTTTTATGTATTGTGTGTAAGGTTTTTTTCTTAAATTAAGAACTGCAATTTATCCTTTCTTCCTCTAGCCATCTTTTATGTGGTTGCTAGCTATTTTGTATCACAAGCATCTGGAAGATAAATGTTCAGAACAAGAAATATTACCTTCATCCCCTATCCATGCCACAGATCATACATCCAGGTTAATGTTAAGAAAATAATCTGTAGGTAGACTCATGGTAACAATCAGAAGGAACTACTTTCAGGTCAGGAACCGATGAGCAATTTACCTTGAAATTTTTGTATGGTGAAGCACTTCATCTGTGCAGGATGGGCACAGAGTTTTGGTTCCAGGGTTCTTGGCTCTTCTGAATCACACTGATTACTGCCCAAATCTGATGTGATGTGCACTTTCCCATATAACTGTAGTTTGAACCAGGTCCCTTCACCGAGATGCTGGTATGTCTTCAGCAGATACCAGCACCAGAAGGAAGGCACAGACCTCCCCACACAGCAGTGGTTCACTGTCCCTGTCCAGAGGAAAACAACCCTTTCTATATCCAGCAGCTACAGATTTGCTGATCTCAGAAGCAGTAAGGTTTATATCCCTTTCTAACTTAAAACAGATTCTGTTTAACTAAATTTAAAGCACAATTTCTGCCAGTATAAATGTATGATCCTTTTCAAATCCTACTAAATCACTGGTCTCCGTGATTTTCCTGGCATGAGAAGAGCCAGGGAAAGCTCAGTGTAGATTAGGATGTGGATCCCTGACTGTGAAAGAATGATCTGAGGGACCAGGCCACTCAGACAAGAGTGTGTTAAATGGTCCACTCCTCTCCCCATCTGGTTTGGTAACGTTCCTGTTCCAGGGAGGCACAGGGGAAGAGATCTAGATATAGCTAAATATTTAAGATATATCTGTTGAGATGTCTACAGACAGATATTTTGCCCTACATGACCCAATTCCAGACATGTAAGCTGATTTTCTTTCAACCTGATAACCCTGTATGTCAGGTCATCCAGGAATACCTTTTACCCTAAAAGGGAAGTGAAGGTTGGAAACCCTCACATACATGGAGGTGCAGGTGCACAGTAAAACTTTGAAAGGCCAGCTCTTCACTGTTTTAAATCAACATGGCATCAATATCTTCAAGAAAACAACGTCAATTTAAATTAGCTGAGGATTCAACATCTAGCGATATATTGGAATGGAGGGAGGTTTTTCCCTGTCACTCGGGTGCTTAAGTCAGCTACCAAACTGAAAGGAAAGTCTTCCTCTTAAAGGGTGACTCTGAATCTGAACCTGACCTTGCTGTGCCAAACTGCAGCCCAAAGGAGACAATCTGGTCAACTGTGTACAATACAGCAGGTACCTAAAGCTGAGAGGGTTGATTTATCCCATAAAAATGGGGATAAATGTTTTTAACAGGAAATTATGTTAGAGCATCTGCTTGGTCAAAGAGGATAAAAATATACACCAGGCAAAGAGAGACCCAATCTTATAGCCTCTAATCACATGAATAATCAGACTGAAACCTATAGAATCTTGCAAAATGGCCTACTGCATAATGACCATCATGTTTAATAATTTTGATATATATATTTTCCTATTGAGAAAGAACAATAGAACACCTCTAATTCATTTCAGTTTTGAAATGAAAGAATGACTCAGAAGCCACAGACTGATTAATAAACAGGAAATGGAGAAAGGCCTCCGAATTGTAATTTTGAGACAATATTCTACAGTTAATCTCTTTGAAAAATAATGGAACCAGACTTTAATATTAACCTGTCATTGCACTGCAAATGGATCTGGAGAGAACAGTAAGTAGTATCAATGAAATTAATCTAATGACATTTTATTCTTGCCACGGACTAAAAATCTGGAGATTCAGGAGACAGAAGGAAAATATTCTAGATTTTCTCACTAAATTATGCAGTTGCAACACTTTTATAGATTATAATGTAAGGTAAAAATTGTGTCATTTCAAATTTAAAAGCCTAATTTTCATAAAAGCCCTGTTTAGCTTGGTTGTGTGATCCTTGTTTGCTGGCAGAATACATTTCAGCAGAGCTCTTGTCAAACAGGATGCTCAATACTTTTAACTATGCTGTTAAAACTCCCTGACACTGGAACACAGATATGTAAGAAGTGTGAGACCCTTAGAACTTAATCCAAAGCTTTTAAAACCCTCCTTATATTAGCTTGAGTTTATCTTTATTAAAAATATAACATTTTCTTTATAAAACAACAATTAGTTGTCTAATATAATTTAAATTACTGCCTCCAAACGGTACGCTAAAAGAAAAATACATCATTCCACTGAGATGATGAATAAAAACAGTTCTCAAAATAAGAACAAATGGAGGTATTATCCCATGAGAAAGAGTCTTCTGAATCGATCTATTATTTCGCAGCTTGAAATGTGCCACTATTGTACTTCCACTTGATTATGAGTCTTGTTATCACTTCCTCCAGTTGATCCAAATTGAGTGCTTCTGACATTTACAAAGTTACTCACATATTCTGTTGCGCAGCAGGGAAAATCTTGTTAATGAAGAAATAACAAGCAGAAGAAGTGAATAAATATTTAGTTGATTGTAAAAAGGTACAGTTGCTGATATTTAAATGCTGAAAATAAAAAACCCCAAGCCACAGGAACACTCTTTCTCATGTCCTCTGTAAAGGGGTGCTAGTGGTGTTTCTCTCCGTGCCACAGGGCACTTTCATTTCCTGATTCTATTATACACTAAGTGGCCACCTGAACCTGCCAATGAACTTGTTCTATTGTATTTTTCTATTTTTAATCCAAAACGAGTAAACACATTTCTCATCAGATATGTCACACGCTGCTCTACAGTGGTGAGATTTATGAAGGTGTCACTGAGTTATTACAGAGCCATTCATTTATAAATAGGTGTCCATTCTTCAGGAAATCATAAATGATAGAAGTATTTCCACCATTTCACATAATCTGTATTGCAAGAAGGATGCCCATTTGTGTTTCTTTCTGACTGCATTACACTAGCGTAATTTGTATTTTGTCCCTCCTCCCTCCCCCATTATTTCAAGGCTTTCTCTCTATTTTATGATCATCTTCAGCCCGATTCATGGATTGGCTGGTTAACAGTAGTGCAACAAGGAACGTAACAACTATTTCAATAGTCATTTATAGAAAAAAAAAAAATTAAAAATATTCCCTTTAACCAGTCAGGCTTGCAAACTCTGAGTCACCTGTACTGCTCTATATTCTTTTTTTTCATGGTCTTTAGAATTTGATGTAGGGGTACTCTTAGTAGATATTCTTCATTAAACACCTACCAAGTCTGCCCAGGAGTGGTTATGAATGCAGCTGTAGCCATTTGACTATGACATATCTTATGATCTCCAGTCATATTTCTTACTTGGAAAGAATCTTTCTCTAATATATCATTAGCAGCACTTTAAAGTTACTGGAGAAAAAAAAATTTTCTTGCCAAACATGAGGAAAACTAGTCTGACAGGAGTCTACTCCAGAGACATGAGAAGCAAAGGCAAATTGTAGAGAACAATATACGTGTTTTAAGGAGTTCAGGAAAAGCAAAAAAGGAGAAAGAAAAACAAAGTATCATCATCCTCTAGATTTACAGATCTAAATGTCATATGGAATATTATGGCAATGTAATTAGGTTGCATTAAAAAAGACTAGAGTACTATTTCCTGGCATATTAATCTTTCTTTAACATTCATTTGGCACATTACACATCCTGTCATATTTTCGCTATTAAAATATTATTTTGACAATCACCAGCACCACGACCCAGAAATAAAATATTTGCTCATTGTGTTGGATGTCACCAGGAGTTGGCTATGTCACCTAACCATCTAAGCGAAAATGAAGAGTCACTTTCCACACTGTGGGGATTTTTTTTTTTGGGTGGTATTTTTTGTTGGTTGGGGTTTTTTTCTCTGTGTGTGTGTGTGTGCGGTTTTTTTTTTCAGAAAAAACCCAGAAAAAAAACCACTTACGTTTGCGGATATCACCTAATTTCAATTTTAAAATAGCTTAATGGTGTGGCTTGAAGGCTTTCAACTCTCCAAATTTGGTTTTGATTTGATATAGAGGAGTAACAATGGTACCTTATAGCAACTGATGTCTATCATCCTCAGCTATGTCCTCAGCAAAGTTACGATTTAGTTCTGACAACAGGAGCTTTGTTCCACTTTTGAAGTCCTCTTTCACGCATATAGAACACTGTGTTAGAAAAACAAATGCCTTCACTCTGGCACCAATTTTAACAGCCAAGAAATAACATGAAAATCCATGTACAGACTCCAAACAGCAAATGGGATTGATTGACATATGTTTAAAATAGATCCCTTTCTGCACTGTAACTGATTTCCATGCACAATCTTTGAAGTCTAAGAAGCACCCATGAGTGTAAAGTCTGTCTGGGCTCCAAAAGAAGGATCGTGCCTGCATGTGTGGTGTGTTAGATGAGAACTTCCCACTCACCTTTGCAACAAACTACCTTTAGATACAGAAGGATCCTTGCTCCTTATGCTGATCTACATTTACAAACCACTGTTAAAATTTATCTTGGCAATTAGTTTCCAAAAACATAAAAAAGCTCTGTGGATCTTCTGTAGGCATATGGGGGACAGAGTTTCCACAGACTACCTGACAACACAACTAAAGGCACAAAAGCCTTACTTAGACAAATAGATGTAATAAAAGGCAAGAAGGCAAAATTTTGTGATTCATCCATCCTCCATCATGAAGTCACTCACGTCTTCAAGTCTTCCCACTGGCTCACATTCATTGCAGAAAGTGTAGATGTTTTTTCCACTGCTGCAGTCATGTGCCTCTGTGACACTAGTTTCTCTGCTTCTCTCAGTCTCCATCTTCACATTTTTATTCTCCCCTATGCACATTTTTTTCATGCTGATCACTAATAAAGGGTTCCTTCTTAGCCTTATGCATGAAAATGCTGCCTTTTCTCTGCTCATGTCCCTCCCGAGATACTCATCTCCTGCACTATCTAGCGGAACTGTCATTCATCCATTAAAACAAATCAGACAGTTCCAATGGAAAGGTGCACTGTCACAACTCTCTCTCAGCTTCAGCTGTTGGTCAGCATCAAAGAGAGAAATCCCACTACACTCGTCTCTCTTTTCTGTGTCTTTCTTATTCTGCTTTGAAGACAAGAAGGTAAAGCTCCAATAAGTATACCAGAAAAAACTTCACAAAGGTTCCTAAGCATCACTTCGTTAAAAGAGTAAGCCCACAGTACCTTTGGCTTGAATCCAGCTCTTAATTGTTTCATGTTGCAGCAGGGAATAGGTTTTAATAGTATCTAGATCTACTACTTGCTTCTCCTATGGAACACATACCAAGGTCCTTTGGACAAAGACAAGTTTCTTGTTCTGAATAGATGTGCTCATTAAGTAAATAATAAATGATTTGACTCAGGAGCACTAATGGCAATCAATGCTACCCCAATTTTAATGCCGTGATATCAGCTATGTTGTGATAGCTAGATACAGGCAAATGTCAGAGTCTCTTATTAGTAATGTCTGATAGATTAGACTTTGCTCAAAACATATCTGTGAAAAAGAAGATCTAGTTTTCTTGTGCAGAGGGTATGGCATATCTGAATCGTGGTCTGCCATGTAGTTCAGTAACTGGTACCTGATGTACCATAGGGTGTTACATTCAATCATCATTATTTCTTCCCTCACCTGCACCTATCAGTTGTTTGCATCTAGTGAGATGGTGATCAGAGGTTTTGCATTTGAAATGTCTTTCCTGATCTTTGAACTTATTAGAAAAACAAATTACTTCCCTTTATTTTGTGGAATAACACCTTTCTATCTGACACAAACTCCCTGGAGGGAGCAGGAGGAGCTGATAGCAACCCTGGCCAGTTTTCATCATGTGGTGCTGAACCCTGAATAGAGTATCGTTAGTTATTACAGCAGAATACAAAATCAGTGACCTGAGTACAATAGCTGTGACCCATAGATTGCAGTGGCAAGGAATTTTTTCCAGGATACGGTGAAAACTGAGTAACTAGCAGTGTCTTATTTGCTGTGCCTGTGGGCACACATAAAACCTTGTGGGTGTGACTTAAGAGAAGTGGTCTATAGCTTGGAGAATTAATCCAGATAATTAGAGAGCGTGGAGCTTTCTGTTATGTCACATTCCTCTGTGCAGAGGGAAAAATGGTATTTTAAGGGATTACCTGTGAGAATGGGATTCACGTGCCAAAGTATTGCAGATAATTTAGGTAATATCTAGCCATCTCTGCAGTTTATGCCCACAGGGTTTAGGAAGTATATGATGCATGATGTGTGGGGAATGATGGTCTTGTCATTTTTTGATCATTGTCTGAAGACACAAACCTGCAAAAAAGAAGCATCAATGTCAATATTGATGATATCATGCTATGGTCCAGTATGGCTGCCAGCAGATGATCCTCTTATATCTGCATAGAGATGGTGTTGCAGGAATCACATAAGGAGGCTTGCAGGCCATCTGACTGCTTGACTTTTTATTTTGCTTTTGCAGTCCTAGACATTTCCATTAAAACTGTCGTTCGAGTGAATGAACAGAGGATTTCAAATTGGATATGTATTTGTCACATACAGAATATACAACACATATAACACCTTGGTGTTATTTCTGCTCAGAGACTCTTGCAACTGCACTGAAGCAGAGGCAGAAGTGGGGGTTTAGAAACTAACTGCCGGTTGTGGCCAGGTGTCTAACAATGGACAGCATGTATTTTGTGTTGCAATGTGGCCCCAGAGGATACTGCAGCATCATTCCAGTCGCTGTGTGTGACTCACCCACTGTTTATGAACATCTAAACCATGTACATCTTAATTTATTGAGGAAGTTAATCATAGAGCCTACTGGAAAAGAAAAAAGTCCATTATAAGAAACTTGGACATGACGAGCTTCAGGACTGAGTCTGAGTAGACAGCTGGCAAGATAATCAAGTGTTTGGTTCTTTAGGTCATCTGCCATTCAGGTGTACAAGGGTCTATAGAAAGTTATGTTCTGTAGAAGTAATATATACTGTAAATAAATCAAGCTAGAATAAATTATTTGTCTCTTTCTGATATTTAGCAGCACATTGCCCATCAAATTTAGTGGAAATGGCAATTGCTCAGTCTTGGAAAAACTTGACTTTTCTCTAGCTCAGCTATGAGACTAACTATCTGAATTTATATATATAACACCACAAACACACGGCTTTTTATTTTTTTTTTCCCCCCTTCCCTGAAGAAATAGCCTTTACTGTATGTAAGAAGCATCTTCAGTGGAAAGTCCTGAGTTTAAGAATTGCAGGCTAGGCCACATAGCATCTCTTTTAAGACTTTTGTTTTTGCCTTAGGAGGACAGGACACATGATGCTTTTTCCAAGCCCGGTCCTAGCAAGCCACACACACTGTGATTTGCCTGAACCACTGCTCAGTGGCACAAACCATGGGCCATTTGAACCCACTATTTTGCTCAGTGATTTAAGGGGTCCATGGGGGAAAGGGGTAGATGATATAATACTGCCATCTGGTGACCACTGCCAGAAAATTTAATCTTGACCAGAGAAAACAACCTAAAAAATGTAGGAATTAACTTGTAAATGGGCGAGGAATGGGCGAGAAAGCCGGGGCGGGGGCACTGCCAGCAGCCATCTCTCCCTCCCAGCCCTGTGCCGCGGCTGCCTCTCCTCGTCCTTAGAGAGAGGAGCTGCGCAGGGCTGGCTTTAAATTTAATTATCGGGAGAGCTCATTCATTCAGGCACTACGAGAACTTGGATATGGAGAACATAGTTGGGTTTTTTTTTTGTTTTTTTTTGTTTTTTTTTTTTTCTTTTAAGAGTGGCTTAAATACAGTTTCCATGGCAGTTAATCCAACTTTGACCCAAATTAAATTTCAATGTCTAAAAATTCATTCAGCCAGAGAAGGACAATGTTTAGCTCTCTTTGAATCAGGCACAGAGCTGTGTGAGAACATTTCTCCTCCCCTGTTTTGCTCTTTGCAGCAGGAACATATATAATCATGATGCCAGTTGGTGCTGCTGAAACACTTGCCCGGGTGCAGTGGGCAGTCTGGTGACTTTCCTGGGGATCCTTCTGCTAAACAGGGCCCACTCAGGGGCATATCACAGCCTCACAAAGCAAGGGCAGGAAAGATAGCAATTCAAAAATATCTTACTGCTCTAAGAGACTTTTGTGTTCAAAACTAAGATGAACCCATTTTGTGTCCTTCCAAGAAAATAATATGCTCATTGATTTTCACTCTCATAAAACACTCTCTATTTTATGACACTATCAGTAGAAAACAAGTAATTTAGATATTATAACAGTATTTTAGATGATACCTAATATCAAAAGACTCTCTCACCATAATGGTAGTGAAGCACAATAGAGGTTTTACAATATAACAAGAACTTTCCTTACCTGTTATCATACTGATGGGGACATAGTCCCTGTTTCAGTTCTGCCGTAGTGGCAAATTACTTTTAACATACTATATATTTCAATGATATCTAGTTAAGATTTCATTATGACATCTCAGTATAAAATATAATGTACAATTTCTACCATGTTTTCCTAAAACATTACCGTGGGTGAGATTTTTCACATTAACAACAATTGCAGAAATGACTGATGTTTAAATCTGAAGACAATTTTAGTCATTATTAAACTTCATTATAAAATAAAGTACGTGGGTGGAATTGTGGTTTGATGCTTTTGTAATTCGTTCTACCTTTTCAATGTACTTTTCAGTTACATTAACTGAATCATTCCATCTTACAGATGCAAAGATGAAGGAGAAGAACAAAAACATGCCCATTAACTGGAGCAGTGCAAATGTGCATAGTTAATGGAAACCATTTTGACATTTTGTATTTGATTCCATAGTGTGTCTACTCAAACAATTTCAATGGCATATTAGAACAAAATGCTACGTTGTACTTTTCACTAAGAATGCAAGTAATAGACTTCAAAAATTACCTTTCGACTGAAAGTATTATCTGTTGGAAATGAAGAAATGTTTTACATTATGAAAGGCTAATAGCAGTAAGGGGGAGCAATGGGCTGTAATGACAATTCAGGCAGAGAGTGTTTTTTGACCCTGTGTTTCCCAAATGCACGTTTTTACAAGTTATGGCAGAATTGCTTAGATAGTGACATAAACTCCTGTGTTTAATGGCAATTATTTCACTGTGTTACAATTAAAGGCTTCTTAATGCAAGACCATGTTAAATATTGTGGCAATATTTTTTTCTGTCACAGAACAGATAATTGATTGCTTTTCCAAAACCAGTTATTTTTTTTCCCATGATTGAGTCAATTCAAGGACCAGATTAATCCAAAATACATTTCCACTCTGATGCTAAAGCAAGGTTTACCTATTAAACAAATTCTGCGTTTCACCACAGGATAATTTATCTCTTGGTAAGCATATAATAAATAATTTTTACATGCATTTAAGCTTGATTGATGAAAGTATTTCCATTTCTTGTCATTTTCAGGCCAGCTAAAAATTGCTATATCTTAAATTTCACATTTGAAATTTCATAGAGGTACCATTCTTCTGATTGCCTCAAAATTATTACCTTATAACCACTTCTCTGTGGCAATACACCCAGTATACTTAAGAACAGCTGGACTGCAACTCTGGAATGCAACTAGAAAAACAAAACCCTCTGCATATACATTTCAGCTAAGTGCTGGTTTTGGCATTTCAGTGGAATGTTTGGCTACAGAATTTTGCCTCATTCAGATGCACGATTGAGTGTTTGGCTGATGGATAGACTGCAAGACTCTACAAGCCAGTTCAGTTTAACAAGAGCTTAGGCTATGCTTGCCTTCCTTCTGTCCTCCTGCCTGCTTTTCTGTGTCAGATTTTCTTTCCAGGTGATGCCTGGAAATTCCACAACTGGCATCAAAAACTTGTTATAATTTCTAGTTGTTATCCTTGATTCACTCCAGGGAAGAAGGTTGTCACTTTCTGGCTTCACTTGATTGCTCTACCATATACATACCATTTCTGGTGACTACCGCAATAAACAAAAATGAGATATCAGAATTTCAGCAATCCTTATGCATTCCAAAAGAGAACTAAACCTCATTCCCTTTAGCTTCTTAGTCTTCTCTAGTTCACTGTTCCTCAATCTTTGCTCTGTAAGTTATTTTGCTTGTGAGACACTCAAAAAGTGAAAATGTTGCAAATTTAAATAAACAAACAAACAAATCACACTTCCATACACATTGACTTCCATGCAGTAAAGAAAACAAGCCAGTTGAATGAAGGAAAACAGAAGCAAGAGACAAACATTTATCATTTAGGCTAGCTCTTACCATATCGGCGGCAGTTGAAACGTACAGGTAGGAGCCAGCCACTGATTCCTATCAGTGATTGCCTGTAGGCAGAGATGCCTCTGTTACTAATTAATTTTTTATTGTAGTGTATGTTTAATACTCCTAATGCTTGCTTAATGGTAAGTATTTTTACCACAAAATATTGTAAATGGAAGAGTGGAATTAATATCTTAAAAGAAAGGGGACTGTTACATCTGCTTACAAAACTAAGCACGTTATCTACCCTCTTCTGCCCCATTACAATCAGGATTGGGATGAAAGATAGTCTAATAAGTTTTTCCCTAAATACTTAAGATATTCTTATGTTGAAAAATGAAGAAAAAAAATCTTCTTTCCCTCTTACAGATAATTCCCATTAATTGAAGATCTAGTTCTCTGATTTTACTCTGTGCTTATTTGTTTTATATAGTTTAAGACCCCGTGGAAAACATAACCACTAAGCAAAACACATACTGAAATGGTTAAGGCAGTGCATCAGTGATATCGGTGCTTTATAGCTTTATTTTCTCTCTATTTGTGTGTGTGTAGGCTATTGAAAATATTAAAAATGTTGTGTCTTAGAGTCTTAGGCAACCTGATTATAAAAAGATTTGAAAATAGAAGAGCTCTTAGCTAATGTATCACCACACAGGGGGTATAATCTCAGACACTGATTCACCATGGTGTTATTCATGTTGTACGCTACTTAAATTCTATTGGCATAAAACTGGACTAACAAACAGGGAAATTAGGTCCTCAAATTCTTTTTATAGAAGCTGAGCTGCTTTGTTGTGTTATCCCCCTATCCAGAGCATAAAATATGTATGAATAAGGCAGTTTCTGTTGAGTCATCGTGTTGAAAACATTCTGTTAACTCCAGCCAGAATAAAGATATGCAGTTTCCTGGACAAAGGTGAAACTTGGGGTCAAGACACAGGTGGGCCTGTGGGAGAAAGACTATAAGACACTGTTTGTGGGAGAGAGGGGAAATCTTGTGGTTTTATTATTATTGAAATGAATGGCAACACCATATTCAAGTAAAATGATCAGAAAAATAATAATAATATAGAAAACAAGTTAATTTTACATTAACCTGCTAGGGATAACTCTTACCTAAGCCTCAGATGCAAAGTTGCAAAGAAGTCCTGGTATACCTGAAGATACAGAGTTCAATGTTTGGCAAATATATCTTCAGTGCAGAACTCTTCTTTCATCATCTAATTCTTAGTGTAAAGCAACTATAATACAAAGATGCATGCCATATGAACTTGATTTGTCAATCAACCTCTGTGCCACTTATTTCTAAATTTTACCCTACTTTGTTTTTTTTATATTAACCCTAGTCTAAAATCATGGCTAGTTTTAACTAGCAGGTGTAAAATGTTCTTTGTGGCTTCTGCTCCTGCCAGAATTTTGTATTTTTTTTTCCTCAATTCTTTTAAAATAAATCTTTATTTTTAAATTATGCTAACATTATTAACTAAAACATCTCCAAAGGTCTGTTAGCTTTTCCTCTGGCTTTCATTTTTGCTTTTCCTTGTTACTTTTTGATTCAGGATTAGCTTTTAGTTTTGGATGTCTTTGACTTTTTTATTTTTTGAGTCAGATAACATAAGGTGACCTGGATATATGACTTGGTCTCATTTATGTTAAAGGCAAAGTAGGGCAGGAGGCATAACCATCTGAGCTATGCCATTTGAGCTTATGGCCAAGTTCCTGGTTGACAATGATCATCTAGAGGGATGCTTGAGAAATGGGCTCATGTGAACATCAGGTAATTCAATAAGGTCAAGTGCAAGGTCCTGCACATGGGTCACAGAATCACAGAATCATCTAGGTTGGAAAAGACTTCGAAGATCAACTAGTCCAGCCATTAACCTAGCACTGACAGTCCCTAACTACACCATATCCCTCAGCGCTATGTCAACCCAACTCCAGGGTTGACACCTCCAGGGATGGGGACTCTGGGTGCTGAGACACTGGAACAGGTTACCCATAGAGGTTGTGGCTGCTCCCTCCCTGGAAGTGTTCAAGGCCAGGCTGGATGGGGCTGTGAGCAACCTGGTCTAGTGGAAGGTGTCCCTGCCCATGGCAGGGGGGTTAGAACTAGATGATATTTAAGGACTCTTCCAACCCAAACCATTCTGTGATTGTATGATATATATATATATAACTGAGCACAGCCCATTTTCCAGCCACCCACTCTGTTATTGAACTAGGTGGTAAATCTCTCTTTAGACAGTAGCAAAGTGCTTACAGCGCTGTGACACATTAGTTTAATACTGGCAAGTCCACCTCTGTTGCAGTCGTCTCAGAGATCTATAATTTAACATTTTGGCTATTCAGCCTTTGGGTTCTCCTTGGGTGCTGATCTCTTCAGGGGAAGAGACAGGGTCCTGATTGACTATCATCTCTCTCTTATTAAAGCAGTGTTACTGTGTTTTACAGCATTGGTACTACACTTCCTAGATATCAAATTGTTACTATTTTTTCATGCCCATAGCCAACACATGACAGGCCTTACTGGAATATGATTTTTGGCAAGACAATGAAGTTATCCTAGCTTTAGATCACCCTGCACTGGTTTTATATGTAAGCCTTTTATATTAACAGCAGTTTCATTTCAATAAGCTAATATTATCTCCTAATAATCCTACATATCGGCAGAAGGATTCCTCACCGTTGCAGCTATAAGGAAAAATATGAATTTAAGAGTTTATACTGTGCAAGAATAAGTGATGAGGAAGCCCATTCTCAATAACCCAAAGCTTTCCTCATGTGTAGGGCCATTTTAGCTTAAGCAGCACCGTGACATGCCTTTGGGCATTTTATGGCATTGTTTTTAGCTGGTGTATCACTCATGGTGTCTGAATTCTCTGGACCTTTAATTGCAGGGGAATGCTATTGTGCTGGTTTTGGCTGGGATATAGTTAATTTTCTTCGTAGTAGCTAATGTTTTGGATTTTTGCTGGAAACATTGTTGATAACACAGCCATTACCCCTCCTCCAATCACTAGAATCCCTGATCAATATTCCCCCTCCATCTTTTCTGTGGGCCCCTTTTAAGTACTGGGAGGCTGCTCTAAAGTCTCCTCAGAGACTTCTCTTCTCTAGGCTGAACAACTCCAACTCTCTACCCTGTCCTCATAATAGAGATGCTCCAGACTCCAATCATCTTTGTGGCCTCCTTTGGACCCGCTTGATCAGGTCTATGTCTTCTTATGCTTTCTTGAGCTGGACACAGTCCTCTGGGTTGGGTCTCACAAGAGCAGAGTAGAGGGGGAGAATCACCTCCCTCGACCTGCTGGCCACACTGTCTTGATGCAGCCCAGGATGTGGTTGGCTTTCTGGGCTGTGAGTGCACATGGCTGGATCACAGTCAGTTTTCCATCCACTAGTACTCCCAAGTCCTTCTCTGCAGGACTGGACTCAATCCACTCATTGCTCAGCCTGTATTTGTGCTTGGCATTGCTTTGACCCATGTGCAGGACCTTGCATTTGGCCTTGCTGAATTTCATGATATTCACATGGGCCCATATCTCAAGCCTATCAACATCTCTCTGGATGGCATCCTTCCCTCCAGCATATTGATCACTCAGGTTGGTGTCATCGGCAAACTTGCTGGGGGTGCACTCCATTACACTGTTCACGTCACTGATAAAGATTTTAAAAAGAACTGGCCCCAACACCAACCCCAGAGGATCGCCACTCATCAATGCTCTCCACTTGGACATTGATCCATTGACCACAACTACTTGAGTGTGAATATTGAGGCAATTCCTTATTCACCATGTGGTTCATCCCTCAGATCCATGTCTCTCCAGTTTAGAGACAAGGATGTCACGTAGCACTGTGTCAAAAGCTTTGCACAAGTCCAGGTAGATGATGTCAGTTGTTCTTCCCTTATCCACCAGCACTGTAACCTCATTGTAGAAGGCCACCAAATTTGTCAGGCATGATTTGCCCTTAGTGAAGCCATGTTGGCTGTCACCAATCACCTCATTATTTTCCACGTGAGCTAGTATAATTTCCAAGAAGATCCTCTCCGTGATCTTGCTGGGCACAGAGGTGAGACTGATTTGCTCTAGTTCCCTGGATCTTCCTTTTAATTTTTTTAAAAAATGGATGTTATATTTCCTCGTTTCCAGTCAGTGGAAACTTCACTGGACTTCCAGAACTTCTCAAATATGACTTAGCCAATTCATCCACCAGGTCCCTCAGGACCCACCGATGCATCTTGTCAAGTCCCATGGACTTGTGCACCTTCAGGTTCCTTAGATGGTCTTGAACCTGATCTTCTCCTACAGTAGGCGATTCTTCATTCTTCCAGTCTCTGACTTTGCCTCTTGCATCTTGGATGGTGTGACTGAAGCCACTGTTGGTGGAGGCTGAGGCAAAAAAGTTGTTGAGCACCCCAGCCTTCTCCATATCCCAGGTAATCAGATCTCCCATTTTCCTTCCAGAAGGGCCCACATTTTCCCTAATTTTCCTTTTATCACTGACATACCTGTAAAAGTTGCCCTGGACGTCCTGGTCAGATTTAATTCTATCAGGCCTTTGGCCTTCCTAACCTGATCCCTGGCTGCTTGGACAGTTTCTCTGTATTCTTCCTAGGCTACCTGTCCCTGCTTCCACTCTCTGCAGGATTCCTTTTCATGTTTGAGCTTGTCCAGGATGTCGTTCATCCGTGCAGACCTCCTGGCAATCTTACCTGACTTCCTCTTTATCAGGATGCATCACTCCTGAGCTTGGAGGAGGTGATCCTTGAATATCAACCAGCTTTCTTGGGCCCCTCTTCCCTCCAGGGCTTTATCCCACGCTACTTTGCCAAGCAGGTCCCTGAAGAGGCCAAAATCTGTTCTCCTGAAGTCCAGGGTAGTGAGCTTGTTTTACATCCTCCTTGCCACCTTAAGGATCTTGAAATCCACCATGTCATGGTCACTGCAGCCAAGGCTGCCCTTGGACTTCACACTCCTCAACAGCCCCTCCTTGTTGGTGAGAACAAGGACCAGCACAGCACCTCTCCTCATTGTGTTCTCTATCACTTGGAGAAGGAAGTTATCATCAATGTGTTCCAGGAACTTCCTGGATTGCTTGTACCCTGCTCTGTTGTCCCTCCAACAGATAATGGGGGTGGCTGAAGTCCCCCATGAAGATCAGGACTTGTGAACATGAAGCTGCTCTATCTGTCTATAGAGAGCCTCAACTACTCAGTCTTCCTGGCTGTGGCCTGCAGTAGACCCCCACTATAACATATCCTGTCCTTGCCTTCTCTTTAATCCTGACCCATAAACTCTTGGTCGGCTCCTCATCCATCCCCAGGCAGAGCTCCATGCACTCCAGCCAGTCAGAGAGATAGAGGGTGACCCCCCCTCCTCGTCTCCCTTGCCTGTCCTCCCTAAAGAGCCTGTATCTTTCCATTCCAACAATCCAGTCATAGGAGCCATCCCATCACATCTCCATGATATCAGTAAGATCATAAAGCTGAAGGGGTACGGACATCTCTAGCTCTTGTTTATTCCCCATGCTATGCGTGTTTGCATAAAGTCATAAAAAAAGGAAAGGAAAGGAAAGGAAAGGAAAGGAAAGGAAAGGAAAGGAAAGGAAAGGAAAGGAAAGGAAAGGAAAGGAAAGGAAAGGAAAGGAAAGGAAAGGAAAGGAAAGGAAAGGAAAGGAAAGGAAAGGAAAGGAAAGGAAAGGAAAGGAAAGGAAAGGAAAGGAAAGGAAAGGAAAGGAAAGGAAAGGAAAAAAGATGAAAGCATTAAAAGTATATCTGACGTTGAGAATATTGTTTTGTTCCCCAATACACTTGCCCGTAACAAATAGATAGAAAAATCTGAAACAGTACTCTTTGCCATTTTATATAGAAAACCTCAGCTACTTGTGTTTTGCCCTTATACTTTCACCTGATGTGCAAGTGTAAGTTCTAGAGAAATCATTTGGGTAACTGTGGTCAGACATAACTTTGTGCCTCCTAAGTTTAAGAGTTTCTTCTTGATATGAACAGAGACCGAAGATTTTAAGTCACCAGTTCATCTTTCTGTGTATATGGGATAGAGTGCTTCAGCTTTGTTTCTGGGAACCTCTTTTTCTGGTGTTATCCAAAACACAATACTTACAATATAAACACACACACACGAAATTCAGGATTGTATGCTTAGCTTGTTAGAAGCTTGATCATTAGTTGATATGATTTATTTGTTTAATACTATGCTGGAGTTAATTTTTCAAGAAAAAAAGTAAAACATAAAGCATTTTTGCTTCCATCATAAAGCTTCCAAATTGCTTATAAAGACAAATATAAATTATTTTTAAAAGAACTAATATTTGAACTAATATTTGAACTAATAATGAATCCTCAAATATTCCTTTTCCATTTTCACATAGGAAGAAGGCTTCATTTTCATAGTCACATCATCAGGTAACAAAGCAGTTCCACTAGGATGATCCAAATGGGCATTTGAAATCATCTGGAGTGAGCTTCTCCACAGTACAAAATATCCAAGGACTACCCAAAATTTACCATCCCACCACTCTAGGGAAGAGATTAACTCTAAGGAGATCCAGTTATCAGGGCTTTCTGTTTAGATGTGACACTCCCATGCAGTGCTTTAGTTTAGAACAGTTTTGTAGTGAGTCAGAGCTTTTATTAGCAAAAAAGGAGAGCAGATGTGTTTCTTTCACTCTGACTTTCAAGCTCTCTGTTTGTTGCTTTGCCTGTTAAAGACTCACTTAGTTTCAAGCTCCAACAGAGATTTCTAACTAGCCAGCACATCAGAACACCACAATGGTGTAACTTCCATATCATTAAATCTTTGATGCATCTGTCAAGACTACCGACACCACCTGTCATAACTGTGAAGAAGATATTTGTCCACGGGAAATTTGAATAGCACTGTGAATTTCTGTCATGCAGGTCCCTTTATAACCATCACTTCTGGCTCCCATCAAAGATAGGTCATATGGAGTGCTGGATATGAAGTGTTTTGGCCTGTTACATTTACTGGAAACTCAAATACAGTTTTAACTATAGTCCTGA
The DNA here is from genome assembly GCF_965140245.1 of Athene noctua. NCBI lineage: Eukaryota > Metazoa > Chordata > Aves > Strigiformes > Strigidae > Athene > Athene noctua. Next base: position 41,302,097 of record NC_134038.1, read on the forward strand.
ACATCAAAATACCCAAGTCTATTTGTGACCACTGCTGGTCTGTATCTGAGGGAAATGTGTCCTAATTTAAACTACAGAATTAACAGTTGAGTGGACTGGCATTTATTCCATGTCCTGACATAGGTCTTCAACAGCAAGTTACTTGATTCTTTTTTATGTAAGAGTTTCACCATGAGTTCTGAGGTACACAAACTTGATTAACTACTTAAACAGTATGTTTTGCATATTTGTAACACCAAAATTTGAAGCAAACTTGCCTACCCTCTTTTTCACTGATGAATTTCCAAACTCATAGAATAGCAGCATTTTATTTCTAAGTTGTATGTGTTGATTTGAAATTGATTCTGAGATAGCCTCAGAGGTAGCATAATTGAAGTGCAAGTTATTAATTTCTTTAGCCCTCAACTATCAAACTCTTTTCAGAATATGAAAAATTAGAGAACATAGGAAAGAACTGTAGCATAACTAAAATTTACAGGATCTCCACCTTCATCTAGTACTTACCTGGAAAAATTCTGTGGTTGAAAAGACCGTATGAATGACATACTGGACAATGGAACTAGGGCTGTGGAAATATATAGTCCTGAATAAAGGAAGAAATCCACTGATTTCAGCATATGCAAAACCACCCTTGGCTTTACTCTCACATACACTGAAGAAGAACATAACCAAACCAAGATATAACAACCCTTGAGAAAGGCAATATGGTGCAAAGAAGGGGGTGCTGGGAAGTACTAGAATCTGTCTTGAAGTCTGAGACCATGTCCTGCTAGAGGCCACCCTGGGTACAGTCCCAGAACTCTGCTGGACATGGAAGCAGCTTCCACTTTACAGGCACAAGATTTTAATAAATTAGGGCCACATATTTACATCTACTCTATTCCGCAGTTAGTGTGAAGTTGGATTTTTAAGACATTTAAACAGTGCTATGATTATTTCAGTACCTCCCTTGCTCCCTACCCAGTGACTTATATGCCCAGCTTTTTTTTTTTTTTTTTTTTTAACATTGCAACCCACCAAATAAACAGCTGCCATTTACAACAATAAAACTACATGGACATAAAAATGTTTCTTCATAGTACAAAAGGGCATTTCCCACATACATGCCCTAGGGGTGCATTTGCCTACAGTGGCACAGAATTGATTCTGATTCACAGATAATTGATTCTGAACCACTTGTGCTTTTTCCATATGCTTCAAATTTCACAGCTTCAAGGCTGAAACTGCTGTAGATTTAGGATCTCTTTGGACAGCTTACTAGAGTTACTAGACTAGCATTACTATGTGTAGACACATACCTGGAAGCCATGCAGGAGTGCCATGCTAAGGGTGCTGTTCTGGTTCTGGTTCCTAGTCTGCCTTGGAGTTCATTTGGACATCCTGTATGATGCTGCATTGTGCCAGGCAAACATTATCTCCATGATTAAGGGCTAAATCCATCAAAGTGCTTAGACACGTATCTACCAGTAAGTCTAAACTTAGATCCTCAGAAGCTTTGAGAATCTATCTCAAGTCCATAGGCACCAATATTCCTGGCTATAAAATCCACTACATTTCTGTCACTCAGAGCTATGTTCATCATGCTGATGACAGAAAAGGTGTCTTTACCTTTTAAAACACACAGAAGGAGGAAACATCCAATACACATCCCTCAAATCCATCCTTTCACTGATTTGCTACTGGGAATTGAATGAAGCTTCTGCAAAAGTGTTTTAACAACTAGATTTTTATAAGATGGCTCTTTCTTTCTTCTCCCTAATGACGCAGCATGACTTTGTATATAATAAACATTCATCATCAAAGATTTAAAATTAAATTAAAATTAAATTATAATTAAAAATAACATCATAGGCAATTAAAAAGTCAGAAACTATCACAACAATGCACTCATGATAAAATGAAAATTACAGTAAGTAACTTCTTTTTTCTTTTGGTGTGGGAAAGATAGAAGAAACTTTCTTTTTAAAAATATGGGTAGGAAGACTGGGAAGAGGCTTTATGAAAAGATGATCATAATGTTACACTCTATTCAAACAGGAGAGAGCTCAGCTCCTGGAAAACAGCAGTGGCTAACCTCACAAGAGTCTGATCTTTAGAATCACTGATCAAAGTATTGCTCAGATCAGCCTCTACTTTTCTTTCTCAGCTAAGTACCAGCAATTACCTGTGTACCCAAGCATCTCCTCTTTTTTATCATATGAATGTTGCTATGGATTGCTTTATGACCCTCAAGGTTGGACCTCATATCTAGGAAGTCTGTGGCAGTTCTTCCACTGATTTATAAACATTTTGGATTGGACCTTTTGGAACCTTATTGATAGGCAAAGTAGATATAGATTTAAATTAATCTGCATACAAATCCTTACTATGGTATACATTATCAATAGGACATGAATGATCTCACTGTCCATCCTGCCCTGCTCTTCACATGTTCCTTCTGTTAAAACCCACTAGTTTGGCCTTTTGCAATACAATTCAGCAGGAGGATGCTTTTACTCATCCATTTTGTGTGCTGCTCCAGCTGCCATGACGGATGCTCTGACTAATTACAGGACCCAGCTATTTTTTTTCATACCTTTTGGATAACTTGAGTGAAGGGGATCAATGAATTCTTTGATAAATCTCAACATTTCTTATAAATTTGCCCTTGTGAGTTTCTAGTTCTTTTTCAATAGTAAATAAATTATGACAGTGGGTTATTTTGGTGTAACAATGTTCACAATTTCTTAGCCTAGATGGGCAGAATAATCATCCTGCATCATGGTCCACCACCTCTAGCATCCTGTTCCTATGAAAGATCACAACAAGTCACATGAGATCACATAGCTACAAGTGAAATCTCTCCATGCGCTTCTTTGGAGTTTTAAAGGAATTGTAGCTGAAAATGTATGAGCCTTGTACTGAGCTAAGTGGATTTATAGTGATATTCTCTACAGGGTGGAGGTGGAATTGGAAGAAAGAGCTCATCTGTGAAAGGTTACAAATGGCTACAGAGGTCATGTAGGCAGGCTCAGCTGTTTTCAGACTGTTGAGGAAAATTTTCATCTCTTTCCCATCTCTCCCCTTTGGCAGTTGATAAAGGGCATAAAATTCAAGTTCTGTGTCAGGTTTTAATAGGGTTTTTTTTCCACTTAACTCCTGGATTTTAGTATAAAAATCACCGGCATTGTGAAGTTGGTCCATTTCATTTTTTCACTTATCTTGAATGTCTCCATTCTATATAAGTTACTCTGGAGGAAGGTGGAAAACACTTTGCAACTGACATCTAAACATCAGGTTTCCCAGAGAGGTTTACCTGTAAGTGTAGCAAGTTCTTTTCTTTTAGCCTGAATAATTGTGTGACTGTCCAAAAAGAAAAAGAATGAACCATCTTACTGGATCTTCCTCAAATTGTTAGTTTCTGGCCCAGATTGAAAGCAAAATCTTTCCTTATAAAACCAGTAATATATCTAAAAAGTTGCTACTGATATATGCTGCATAACTCCACATCAAAGTGCTACTTTTCCCCAAAAAAAGGTTTATACCACACCGATAGCACTTCTGTGATTTCTCAAGAACTCAGGATTGTTTGATCTGTTAGCTTTAGAGAAATTGTGAGAGATGTTGGATGTAGATTCTGTATCATGTGAATGATAAGTAACTACATACTCAAAAAATATCCATAGGAACAGTTACAAACTGTTTTTCAACCACTCTATAACAACTTTAAGACTGAAACCTAAACCCTAAAGGTAGAACTATTACTCTTTCTCAGGAAGAAAGCAGAAGAGAATAAGGGCTAAGTGCCCCCACAAAGACAGTTTTCTTTAGTAATTTTTCCCCAAGTATCCTAGGAGCATCCCCTATAGAGGAAAGCAAGGATAACCCTATGGTTCCATCTGAATCTGTGGGAAAATTACTGCCTCTTCTTAAAGCTGTCAACTTTAGCCATGGGAGGGTGAGAGACTTGCTCCAGTGAGTTTTTGCAAAACCTGACTAGATAGGTTTACAAGTACCCTCCATCCTGTATTCCGTCTCTGTCAGGGATCCCCTCCCAGTGGCACTGAGGAGGGTATAAACCCCACTAATGGAGCAGATTATACAACAAAAGGTGGAAAAAAAGTTGTGTTGTTTTGTTTTGCTTTGTTTTGTTTTCAGGAGCATGTATAAAACTGTAATTCCTGGACTAATAAAATATATACTCAAAAGATGACTAAATCTCTTTTTAATCTCCATTAAAGCTGGATAAGGTTCTACCATTTTCCATATACACTAGGTGCTATGGCTTTACCCATGCTACAGACTGCACCTTTAATAAAAAGATGTCTCTAAACAAGGGAGCTAAAGTGCCAACGCAGATCTCAGGTGAGCTCATTTAGCCCTGATATATGTTCTTTTGCTTTTTTCAGCCTTCTGAAAAATCTTATTTTTTCTTTTTCACACAAGAAGTTAGTAAGCTTTCTTATTTATTTATTTATTTTTGAAAAATTGATCTACTTTTCCTGGTCAGTCCCTTGAACTATCCCCCATTTTTGCTGATAGCAAGGGAGAATTTCTCCTGTTTCCTCGGTGCAAGTGAAATGAAATCTGGGACAGAAGATCTGGCTATTCTGGAGGATTTCCTCTTTATGTTGTGTGTGTCCCTATATAATGGATGAGTGCATTCTGGGCTGGTTCATGGTGACAGCACCTTCTCAGACAAAGTGAGAGGGATGGGCATGTTCTCCACAACCAAGACCCAAGAGAGAGGGAAGTCCTGTGGAGGGATCACACAGTGAACCAGGATGGCAACCACCAGTTCCATGACCTCTGCCACTGTCAGTCTTCCCAGAGGAGATGGGTGGAGACAACTGGTACTAGGGCAGAATCATCTCTGCCTACAGAGCTACAGAGCAGACTGATTGAACAGCCACAAATCTTGGCTTCATACTAAGTGACAGTGTTAAGGACAGGAACATTAAGGGTCATATGGCAAGTATTTTTGATGTTCATACATTTCATGCTGCCTCTCTAGAGATCTGCCTAGAGGTTGAGATAACAGGTCCCAAAGGAATAGCAGTTCAGAATTCAGCTTCCCCATTCAGCCTACCTCTTTATTAAAAATGTGATCACATTCAATGCTAGCATGTGAAATACTTGAAATGCAATGAATAGTTGGCTAAGCCAATGAAGTTACATTAATGGCTATGAACATGGGTTTAGAACACTATTTTGAGGACAGAATAACTGTATTTTCAAAAGATTTTCTTCCTTGAGAATTCAGATGATGGGATATTTGTCCCCATCTGGGCTTTTGCTTTTATTTAGAGTGATTTTCTTGATCTTTTTTTAATATGTTTATCTTTGTCCTAATATCTAATATTACTGAAGCAGGTGATGCATAATTTATGTAAAGAATGGTCTTCATTTAGCGCTTAGAGAAGCAAAAAAGTTCAAGGCAGTCATCAGCTTTGCTTTTTGGTAGGCATGCAACCAGCATCTGTGCATTAAACAGGCTGCTGTTGGTGCGTTGCTTCCAAAGCAAAGGAAATGACTAAAAAGACAACCCCACCAACCTTTGTCTCTGGGTTATTTTTTGTAGCCAGTTCTCTCCCGTCATACAGTGTTTCAATATGATTGTCTGAAACTGGATGGATCTGAGCTGCCAAAACCACCAGCATGGTTACATGAAGAACGGATAGTTGTACTGTCTTCCTCAGCCTACACACTGACTCATTAACATGTTTTTTGAAGTTCTGGGAGCTCTATCAAGAAGTATGTGAAGGAATCTTCAGAAAGGAAACTACTGGAGATAATCACTGAGAAAATGTGCAAAGCAAGTACATATTTTTCAGACTGGCAGAAACTATAGACCAGTTTCTTCCTAATTGCTCAGATAACATAATGCAAGTCAAGAAACAATGCTGGACTAGAATGCGATAAAATAAAAAGCATGCTTTTCAACTAGAAAATAATTTCTTTAAAATAATTAATTTTGGCAGCCATAAAAGTTTCATAAACAAAAGAACATCTACCATGCTAAAGCAAGATGGAAAGAGCGTAGACCAAGCTTTGAAACATACAGGAAGAAGAAGAGATTTTTGTATTGTACTTACAATGTTTTGTTGTACTGATTTTGATGGAATAAATAGGCTTCAAAGATGTTAGCAGAAGCAACACTAAACAATCAAATAAGGTTCAAATTTTAATTACAGAGGACTTGACCTGTTTAGTCCTGTGACATACAATTACCATTACAAGTATTTTAGGCAAAGTTAAATAATAGGTGAAAGAGGGAACAAGAGACAAAGCATTTGTAATACAGCGTAGTAATTTAGGCTTTTATTTTAATAACATTCCTTATTCCCATTCCTTTCAACAATAGAGAATTTTTGAAGGAAAATCTGTTTGATTGACAGGATTTCAGATGGTTTATGGAAAAAAAAAATTACATTCAAGGTTTGTCTGCTTTACTGATGTTAGAATCCTGAAGGAGAAGTGAGAACAACTAATGAAAAATGGGTAGAAAAAAATAACCAATAATGTAAAGAGAACATCTACTTATGGTTCACAGTTTAACTTTTCAGTCTTACCTCCTGAAAACATAATCAGAATAACATAGGTTCTTGCTAACTGCTGTTATACCTGGCAAAATCCATACCACTGCAAGGCTCTTTAAAGGCTTCGTTAATACCATGTCTTTTATTCACAGATTTATGCATGCTGCCAACATGTAATAGCTGGCTAAACCAGACTTGTGCTAAAGTACTCAAAAGAAAAAAACTGAGTACCCAGTTACAAGTTGTAGAGGTTCTTCAGGACTGAAGATACAAAGTGAGATGCTGATGTTATCTGATCTGTTTTCTGTAGCTCATCATGGACAGACTTACTGTGTGAAACAGTATAATGGCAGCCTGAAGATGTCATAGTGGAGTTTAAAATCTATGAGAAAGAAGTTAGACTTCACTTCTTACTTCACCTGTTCCCCAGGGATTACTGACAAATCAAGGACTCCCAAAAAAGGCAATGAATAGAATATGCTACTCTGTCTTTACTTTGCCCACTAATTATGCTTAATTTTTAATATAATAATTTTGGTCCATAAATTTCCAATCTTAGGCTTTTTTGTTTACCATATATCATTTCAGTACAGTCCTTGGACTGCATCAGGAACATTTCTGTTTGCTTTGTTTAACTCCATGTTTCTGTCTTTAACTTCTGATGATTTCTGTAAACATTTTTATGTGACAGTGTTTTGTGCTTTTGTTGCTTTTGATAGCAAAAGTACCTGTTAGATTCTACGTGCTAGCCTTCTATCCTTTTGGATCAGCATGATTTTCCCTAAAGTTGTTGATTATATGTGTCCATACAACTTGTTTTGAACAAGATGGGATGCATGCAATTTACATAATCAGCTCTGTGTACTAATTAGAGGAGCCGCTATTTTCAATATCCTAGAAAAATGATGCCAGGCTAACACAAGGATATTGAAAGCATCTGCTTCTCTAATTAGTAGACAAGAGGCTTATCTTCCATTTTTATTCAAAGTGTTAATGTGTCAGAGTATTTTGCTAGACCAAAGAGTAGTGACATTTTGATCTAGGAAGGTCAAAAATAAGATGTCTCAACTAGTACTGCATAGAAGCTGCCCTTTATATCTTACAGAGTAAACAAGACGCCATACTTATTCCACGCCCCTGCCATAATAATATCACATGCAGGCTATATGAAGCTTCAGAATATAGTCATAAAGAGATAATCCATATATGAATGGTTTTGGTGAAATTATTTACAGGAATACAGAGTTCTGTGATAATGAGTAGATGACATAAAAAACAGAGAAGCTACCATTTCTCTTGTTCCAGGCATCTATATACAGCATGTTTTGACAAAATTTCCAATATGAATTTCTTTGTCAGGAAATTTTAGCCGTTGGCCCTTGCTAATCCTTTATCTCTGCATTAAGAAGTTCATGTTTACAGCTTTCTTCCCCAGAAAACACATAACATGCCATAATTAGGCCACTGCAACATTATTATTTTTTTTAAACCAGACTTTTTAAAACATTGATGACAAGAAAATTTCCCTAGGCATCAAAAATTTTTATAGTTATTTTCTGCTTTCTCACCAAGTTTTTTAGTGTCCTTTAAAACTTATGGATCACTCTACTTAGGATTCCAATATAAGTATCACTAGTCATGTCTAGAGGAAGCATCTCCACTGTCCTAGGCATGATTCCCCAAATTATGCACTGAGAAACACATAACTTGTTCTTTCCTTCATATTTTGCATGGAATTCAGATGATGAATATAATTCAGATGATAAATAGAGACATTGCATAGTGCTGTTTCTAGTTGTACCACACTCTAAGTTATAGCAATTTACCAAGCAATGCAATTTACTGTGCCTGTTTGCATTTATCAGTATTTAATATTCTGGTCAATCTCTGAAACCAGAAGAAAATTTATTATTCTGGATAAGTTAAGGAAATATGAATAGAACTGGATCAGTTTACAGACAAAGGGGCTATATATTATTTATTGATGTCCTCGGACCGTAGTTAAACCTACAGAAAATAATGGATCAAGATGTCACTTTATGGTCACCTTTAAACTATAAGAAAAAAGATTTCTACAGTCATCTAAATGTGGTGGTTTGTTTGTTTGTTTGTTTTTGGTTTTTTTTTTTTTTTTTTTAAATGAACTGAACTTCCTTCCCCTAACAAATAGAAATAGTGTTTTTATCATATTAGCTCAGATAAAATGCTTGATGTGAGATAGACCTAGAGACTGCTAATGAGATACAATGCTGTTCACCTTGAAGTCACAGCCCAAGTTTTAACTTTTTTCCAATGGACAGGAGTTTCCCTCTGAAGTGAGTTTGTGTTTCACTTCTAGACCAGATAACGTGCAGTTTTTTGCACTCAGCAAAGTGTTCACACTTGTCTTTCATCAGACCCTGTGGGGTCAGGAGCAGAGCGTGCCTGGGAGCCCCCAGCCCTCACTGCCCTGAGGGACAAGGCAGCATCACGGACTGGGTAGTGCAGCTTGCTTATGGCAGGGATAGGCACCAACAAAGCTACAGCCCTCCGTCTGCAGAGCTGCCTGTTGCAATTTGTCCTCTTTGGGTAGAGTGCAATATGAAAATATTTTTGATTTTTCTTCAACCCATCCTCTGCCTCCTCCCTGAGTCTTATCTGGACTGGAAGGAGGTAGAGGAGGTAAACTCTCTCCATCTGCCGTAATAGCTTCTCACCACTCCCCTCCTACCAGGCTGCACATTTTTATGACTGTGATACAAAGACAAGAGACAGACATTTTTTTTATTTGCAAGACTTTCTGTTTAATTAAAAGCCTATTGTGCCTGAACTAACTCTCTGTTTTTTAAGGGGGGGTCTGTTTAAAATCAGGGTAATGGCTTATTACAATTCTAGAGAAGAATATTTGCAGAAATATTTTGCCCTGGTTAAAATTTTTGTGGAATACCACAAAGTACAAAATAGATCCCTTAATCTCGGTGACTATCTTGAAAACTTATTACTAAAATATATATAAATGTGTAAGTGCTATTCATTTTTTGAATGTTGGTGTGTTGTAAAATTCTGTTTTCTTTTCATTTCATGCTGTTGTAAATAAACTGAATCTGTACAGTAGGTTTTTGTCAAAGTCCCAGAAAGACAATTTTATTTTATAGCACATCCTAGACTGACAGCCAGAAACAGTTCTGCACCACCTCAGTACAAACAAAATTAGCTTCTCACAATATTTTTGCAGATGTTAAAGGTCATTAATAGAATGAAACCAGATGACTAAAGCAATACATTTGGAATGATTGGGTTTTATTTTTCTCCCCAGCTTAAAGACACAGAGTCCTCTTTTCTCGACTATTTGGCTGCATTTCAAATGTTCTTTTTTTTTCTTTTTTTTCTTTTTTTGCTATTTAATGGTTTCCAAAATCATAAAAGTGAAAGTAGTAGGATATATATTTCTTGGCTTAGGCAACCTCACTTGTGTGAAAGATTTGGGATTTTTTACAGGGATGAATATAATATTAACTGTTCAAATAGACATTCCTGGAACAATTGCCCAATCTCCACATTTTGATCAAGGTCACGCTTTTGCAATGATCAAAAGAAAGACGACTATCAGATGCAAGAGAAATCATCTTCAAAATGCAACTATATCCAGGAATAAAGAGAAAACTCCACTTAGAAATGAAGGTAGTTCTATAGATTTGAAAGTGCATTGTTTAAGTGAAAGCTGATGTTGCTAACAACTAAAAATTAAGATTTTTCTTTCCTATAGGAAAACTATGTCACAGTGTGATTACTGTTTTGTGGTTTGACTAGATAATAACGAAGAGCCTTATTTGTCTTCTAATTTTAAAACATTGTTACTGTATATGCAATACTATGTACCTCGGTTTATATTATGCTGTTTATATGATTCCAAAACAAAAGAGAAACAATAATTAATTGCTTGTCAAGCAATAGCAATGTCTTAAATGTTTTAAAGACATACAGTATATCAACTTTTCCCAAATACTTTCAATATAAACTGAAAAGCACAAATCAGGCCTATCCTGAAAGCTGAGATAAGAATATGTGTGTCCCTACTTTGGATAACTTTTAGAACAGGTGTGAAAAGAGAGAAGTGAGACTACTCAACTTGTGCAGGAATGGATGCCATCAGGACATCGTGAAAATGGAAAGACAAGAAGTTAATGTGAAGGAGTGATGGAATGGGTTTCACTGGGCAAATGAAAAGGATAAAGGCTGATAAGATAGAGGGGTGGTTGCAGGGCTCAGACTTCCAGCAGAGGGAAGAGGGAGAAGCTGTCCTGTGGTGAGGATGCCTTAAGAAGCCTTATGCAAAATTTAGAGTACAAGACAGAGGAAAAGACATCAGTGGTTTCCTGTCTTGATTAATGAAATTCTGGACAACTGTTCCAACTCTACATCCAGGAAAAAGGAGGAAGAATGATTTTTGAGATACTGGATAGAAGTGAGCCTTGACACTAAGCACGAAAGAAGTAGTATTAAACTTAAAACTATGGAGGGATGAGCAGCAAGATGATAAAAGTATTTAAAATAGGAGAAAAAGGAAAGGGCAGGATAGGTTTTGGTGAGTCAAGGCAAGGAATTTAATTTTAATATGGTCTGTTTGAGACAGTGTTGGGATATTCAGGTTGAAAGCCTGGGGAGATAGCCAAAGAGGGTCAAGTGAATGGCTAGAGACATGAATTGGCACAGAGAAATAAAACAGTAATTCATCAACAGAGGTCTACAGAACTGGCAGACAAGTCTTGTTACTCAACATGTTAGAAAGGGGCACTACAGAGGAGAGAAGATCAAGATTAAAAAGCTTTGAAGAAGCTTTGAAAACCTGATCTTCTCTAAATTAATATAGTTGAATATATGAGATGGAAATTCATAAGTTAATAAGCATAAAAACTAAGAAGTAACCTGGTGAAGTAGCAAATGGAACAAAATGTGGAAATGATTAATTCCCTTTCTCAAGAAGAACTACAACAGAGTGCTATTTACCTGTGCTATTTAAATGAATAAATGAGTAAACATTTTTCCCCATGACTTATAGCTGGAAAGTTGGCAAATAAGGAGTAGATGGTTCTGGCACCTTGAAATATCATGGTATGGCAAATTTCCTATGCTATTTATTACAAAAAAAAATGTGTGAATTTTCTGGCCCATACTAGCACCATCCTGATGCTGGGTAGTTTTGTTAGGAAATAATCCAAAAAGATCTTTTTCTTTCCCTTTTGAGTTTCATTATTTTTCTTAGAATCTATTAGGAGGACTGTGCCATGCTTTTGTCTGACTAGATCTGACACACAGCTGGGCTGCATGGCAGATACAGCAAGGATGAATAACTGAGGTGGATAGGGGAACTCTTTAAAGGTTAATACAAAATATATGCAGAAGTTTTATGAGCTAGACCTTTTAAATACCATTGCTCTTCAAACAGTTATGGCATAGGAATACTTCCTACAGCAAGCATATAATGAAAAAAAATAATCATGTATTAAACCACTGGGTAGCATTCCCCAGCATGTTAAAGCCATGTGTGTCAAGACCCAAATCTTGTCTTGCTCTCCTCAAAAAATATGTGGAAAGCTGGATGAGTTGTAAATGCAAGCATACCACCACTGTTTTACAAGGAAAAAAAAAATAAAATATGTGGTCAGGTTCTATTCTAGCTAAACAAATTTATATGGATGAAAACTTCAACCGAGAGCAGTTAACTTTCATCAGAGTATACAAATTACAGGGAGACTGCCTCTAGATCACTGATATTGTTAACAGCTAAGCAATCTCAGAGGGTAGGATTACAGGAAAGCCCCATCAGACAGCAGTATTTTTCACAAAATCAGTTTGATAAACAATAATAGAATGAATTAGATTTTATTTTCTTGTTGTTGAATCTCATGAAAAACTTTTATACTTCAGTAAGAATGCTATCAAATGCCCCTTGATCTGCTGGAGTATTTGTATATGCAAAAGTCCAGGAGCCATGCTTTGCTGGTAACAGTCTTAATTCTTTGCATTTACGGAACGCTTTTCATCTACAAATCTCAAAGCACTTCCTTATGCAAAGATCAACCAATGAATTTCTCAAGCATCTCAGTTAATATTTGCATGTCCATTCTGCAAATCAGTTCAGTGCTGCATTCTGGTGTCACGTGTCAAGGTCACACATCAGCAGAGCACTCTGAGTCCTAACTTCTCCGGACCGCTAAAAAAAAGCTTGTCAATGTAAAGTGCCCTGCAAGCAGAAAAGTTTACTGCATGTAGTGCTAATGATGAGCAACAAGTCTAACTAAAAAAACTGGCTATTATAGCTGGGTTTTCTCTACTTTAAATTATTAAAGTGAGTCATACATTCTTTGAAAAGGATATAAAACTAGCCTATCAGCTCTAAGAGGCATTAGCTAGACCCCTCAGTTGTGGTTTCCTTTAAAAACTTAGATTTCCATTAAATATTAATATTTTTACAATAGCTTTCCACTCAGTTCTGAATGGGAGGCATCTGTCATAACTGTGTTAACCTTTGGCAGATGTTGACTTGCTAAGTATCTTCTTCAGCTGCCAAACAATAATTTATGTTACGATATAAAAGTAATTTAATTCTGTTGAAAGCAATCAATTTTGATATTATTCTTTGAATGTGTGAACAGGAGTCCTTTAATCAATTCTGTAATAAAGTAAATATATTTAAAAACTATTGAAGGTAGACAGGCTTCATTTAACTAACTTTAAACAATGCACAAAAAATATTGTATACAATTTTCCTGTATATTTAGATATATATTTATACACTGTGTACACACTGATTTTGTTTTAACATTTAGGGTTATTTAGCTAACAAATTAATTCAACACAATGAGCTCATGCTGCAAAACGCCATGGAAATGGAGTATTTACATATGCTAATGACTTCCAATTAAGAAACATGCAAATAATTGGGAGAAAGCAAAATTAAAACACTGTGCTAATAACCTGACAATTACAAGGAAAACTATATTATGCAAGACTGCAAACATAATTGCACACACAAGGTCTATTTGACTACAAGGGTAGCTAATACAAAATATGCACCAAATTGTAACTTACTACAGTGCTTGACAGACTTCTTGTAGGACTGCAGACCTTTTAGGTGCAAGGTGAAGTGTTCGGGTACCACATGGGGGTCAGTGCCAGAGGCAGGATAAGTATCAGGTCAGGAAATTCACCATTATGATGATCATTCACAGCTCACTCTTTGGTGTAAGAAAGAAGTGGGACTGCAGCTTTTTTCTTTGAGCTGTTGGACTAAGATAAGCTAAGCACAGAAACAGCAGCTGCTTGGTGGTTTGTGGTGATTAAGGATTTTCCCTTTCACAGAAAAGAAGAATTTCCTTTCACCAGAAGATCATAATTTCAGAACTAGGTTTTAATTCAAATTGTGATGGACTGTGGAAATTTAAAACGTCTCAGTAGAAAGTAATTCTGAAAACAGAAATTCTGTTTTGAAAAGTCAAAATGTTTCCTTTAACAAGGTAGAAATTTGTTTTGATATTGCCACAATATTATAATATTTTGTAGGCCCACAGTATATTACTACCACTACAGAGTAACATCAGATGACTACTTAGCTATAAAATCTATGTTATATAAAGTGAGGAAGTCATTCTTACCCTTCCCAAGAGAAAATTTTCAGTGCTTTTGCAATGAAAAAGCAAACCCTTTACAAGTGAAAAAAATCCAACACAAACCCTAGCATCTTTTCTTATCCTACCCAACAAGAATTCGGTTGTTGGCTGTATGTAATCCAGAGAGATATCTTTCTAGCACACACATGCCAAAGAATGATTGTATTGACTTTCTTCTCTGTACTTTTCCTGTCTTGCAGACCCAATAATCTTTGTGAGCTCCAGTTTTGCCCTACAAGTACTGAGGTAAGGACACTTCTGCAGGAATAGAGGTACAAATTCTTCTATGATACTATGAAGGCTATAGCGTACTCATTCAAAGATGTACTACTCACCTTTGCCATCATACATCATTGGCTGTGTATTTCCTGTGCTCCAGAAATAAAGGCAACTTTCCTGCTAATGGTAGGAGTGAACCAGTGCAGGAAGAGAAAAGCTGTTTTTTCCTACGACTTCTGTTATTTTGATCTAGTATTTGTAGTTTGTGTTCATTATGTTATTAAGTCTGTTAGTTTTTATAGATATTTATTACTTCTTTACTTCAATGGATGATACTAATTTTCGTATTTGTATTGCCAGATTCTAACCTTGTATCATATTTTATCTGCTAGAAAATAATTTTTAACCTTACAGCAAATGCATGGCATTTCCCCAGCAGGTCATTTCAAAAACTATTCTTAATGGTAGTACTGATGATATAGAAATAGAACAGAATTTAGTTTTACACACCATCTTTCAGACTTCAGGAACTTCAAATGTACTTGGATTTGGTAATGATGATGGCAGTGGTGACTGTGACTGACATTCCAGTTGGCTGGCGCCTTAGCTTGCATACCATCTTGAGTGTTAACACTTTTCTTTAGAGAGGGAACATTGGTTCCCACTGGGTTTTAAACTTGTCAGATCACATATTACACCACAGTTCAGGCATTTTTGCACAATTTTAGGTACATACCAGAATTAGGGTTCTTCCTTACCAAAATGTCTTTAAAACCTCTGTGGAAAATTCTATACAAGATGTACAAAAGGCCCAAGGAATATAGAGGTAATCCTGTAAGACTGCTGCACTATCATCATGCTACTACAAGGAAGATGTGACTTTAATATGAATGCTTACAATCATATCCCTGGCATCTCCTCTGACAGGTGGAAAAAAAAAAAGTCAGTACTAGTTTATATCACTACCTTTGCCTGGTCAAATAATTGTTGGCATTGCTTGAAGTTGTGGTCATTGAAAAACAAATCTGTCCTGAATTAGGGATGGGCAGTCTTCAAAAGGTTCAGAGTTCTGGTTTGATTCAGATAAGCTTATCCAAAGCTTATTCAATCCTCAAGACTGCAAAACTGAGCTGAAAATAATACAAGAGCATGTTTTCTGATGAGATTTAAGGTACTTCTGTCTCAAACTGAAATTACTGCAAATGCAGCCTCTTGCACTGAATTTCTACACTTTTATTCCGTTTAGAACAAAGGAAATATTTCAGAACAGTGCATGAGTGACTAATTTTAACTATCCAAACATCTACTATGAATCCATCAGGAAACAAACCATATGTCCTGTGAATCTGATAGAAATTAATCAGTAGATCCAGAGTAATAAAGCTCACAGATGATGAAAACCAATGTAGAGACCAAGTAATACTCACAAAAAAAAAATCTGATAGAAATTTTATGTTTACTGATAAATGTGAGAAAACTTCATAGTCTTTTATTAACCCAACTGTGAACAAAAAATGTGACTACAGAAAATCCTAAAACCCTCACCCACTCAGGGAAGACTGTCTTGGTGTTTAGAGCAGCAGTTTGAGAGTCAGGAACTTCATCCCTAATCATCCCTCCACCTAGTCATACCCCTGATTTCCAGGTCGCCTGAGGCTTTGCCTTGACCAGAGAGATGACTGCAGCTTTTGCCCATGGCTGAGTAACTCTAAACTAGCCTGGGTACAGATATCATGTCACTGAGATGCATTCACGTCACCGCTTGCCCAGACCATGGGGCTCTGAGCAAGTACTCAGTATGTTGATGTTCCTGTGGCTACAGCATCAACCTCTAGACAAAGCTCTCCTACACTACTTTGTGACATTAAATGAGTCTTAATCACATAAATAAGCTGTTAGCTGTCATACGGTAGGTAGAGTGAAGCGTGTGTACACTTGGCCATTTGATACAGTTTGCATAAAAAAAGCACTTAGTCTTTCTGGAAATTTCAGAAGGTCTTGATCCAAAGTCCTCTGAAGCCAGTGGGAGCCTTTCTAGAGACATCCAGCATTGCTGCTGGAAGAGCTCTGTATACAGAGCCAGTTCTGTCATGCTGCTGCTTGAGGCAGGTTTCTGTGCGGTGCGTGTTCACTAATGTTTTTTCCCTTTTAATTGTAACCCTGAGGTAATTCAATTTCTAAAACGAAAACATTAACACTTTTTCTTTCTTTTTTTTTTCTTTCTTTTTTTTTTTGCTAAAGGTTGTTTCTTTTATGTGTTAGGTATGGGTCACCCACCAAAAGTCTTAGCTTATCTGAGGGCAGGTATCATTAAGGTTCATTATGGTTATTCTTGGTAGAAGTTTTCTTCATTCTTTTCCTCCTTAAAGCATCCAAATTTTATTTTATCCCATTCCCAGTTATTTCTGTTCCATTTTTTCTTTTCTCTCATTTTGACTTTCTGGGGGGGTTTTTTTCAGTCTTAAGTAGAATGTGAACTCTACAAGGCGTGAGGTTGTTTCAAACTCACTGTGTTCAACCACATTGGACTTAGGCCATCTTGCTCAGCCCATCTGTTGGTTTGGCAGTCTCCTGCTGTTGGTCAGCCAGTGGAAGAAGTCTCTGGAGACTAGGTAAAATTGCACAACTGAACAATCCCTTATCACATAGCATTTGACCACCTTACAAGTTGAAAGAACAGGCAACACAAGCAAACTAGAATGCTTAAGCACAGTGTTGTAAAAATTGTTGTTCTCAGACCTTATCTCTTTCAGAAAAAAAATCAAGTGCTATTGACAAATCTTCATCACTGGTACACATCTGAGTAGAAAATATAGAATCAAAAGGAAGGTATCATAATCCAGTGTTTAGTTTTTTCTTTCCATGTAGTGACTTACTGATGTGGGAAAGTAGATGTGCATGGTGTTTGACAGGCAGACAGGGAAGAAATTACACGAACTAAAAGTTTTGCAATCTGCAGACCACTTGTGTGATTAGAGCTGTTTGAGAAAATCTCTATAGCCATGCAGTCTCCTGGTGCCAGCTGTGGTCCCTACAGAGCACAGACATTTGATTTCAGCATATGAGACAGAGAAGACATACTGTAAATGGAAGATGTACTGGATGGATGTCACTAAATGTAGCAATTTCATAAGATGGTGAGTCTAAGTGTATGTATAACCAGGTATCAGACAAGGACCACATTTATTCGTTCTAGTGTTTTTATTTATTTATTTCCTTAATTGCTTTTTTAATATTCTCATAATTCTTTTTTTCTCCCCACTTAAAAAGAAGCTGAATGGAAGGATGGTGATGTGTGGGAGGAGAGCAGGGCTGGCAGATTGTGTTCAGCATCCTCCACATTCCCTTGTTAGTTTAGTCAGACACATTAGTTCACATTATGAGAAACAGATGAGAAACTGCTAAAACATACATTATGAGAAACATTAGGAGAAGCCGCTAAGCATACATCTAAATAATGTTAAACCAACAGCGACTCCAGCTGAGGGCCAGCTGACTCACCAAGCTCTGTAAATCTAAGCTTCACAGCACTCACACAGTATGAATATTCCCACTAACCATTGGACAGGTTGAGTTGTAATGCTGAGTAACCATTGCATAAACCCTGCATGGGAGACATAGAAGAGGGCGACAAATAGAGGCAGCAGAACTTCAGTGAAAGGAATGGATGACAGCATCCAACCTGTCTACGTTATACCTGTTCTTCAGCACAAAATATAACTTCCAGCTATTCCAGATGCTTTGCTGGGTGAATTACACTACGTTTCCACATACTTACCTTTTCCTTGACTTTTCTTCTTGTGTTGTAGAAAGGTCAATTTATGCTCTATGCAAGACAATCAGCTAGAATGTGTCAAGCATAATGAAGTTCTAAGGAAATAAAAAAGGGTATTTCACAGGATCTTCCATGGAAAATCATATGTGGCTTGGCTGAACCTTTAGAATAAATGCTTGTGGTTGCATGACTTGCCTTTGTTTGGAGCCTTTGTGTGGAACGCATCAGGAGGACTGGTATGCTATTGAGCTCTGTTAATATTTTGACTATTTCAGTTAGCCTGGCTTGATGATCAGTTCTCAGACGAATGGAAAATCCAGTGTCTGTGTGAGATGAGGTCACTCTGTGTCACCCAGAATGATTTTTCCATAAAAGTATTTTCTTACGCTGGGATTCAGCACCTCAAGTATCTCCAACCATTAGAGTATCTTTAGGTAATAAATTTTGCAAACCTTTCAAGTCGGATGGCTCAGATCTGTGTGCAATACTGCAAAAAAACAAGACAAGTTGCTCCTCTTCACACAGGCGTATTCATGCCAACAGTTTGATTTCTAGGAATATTCTGTCTCTTGTAAGACAGACTTATACACATTTTGCTTTTGGTACTCCACAAAAATTCATCTATGATATATTCTAACTGTGGTGGAGTTGGGATTTTTTTTGTAGCTCCGTTTGGTTTTGTTTTTTAAAGGATGACACAGGTAAAATATTTGACTTTGCCTTTTTAGATGTTTTGAAAATGTCAATAATTGTGTGATAACCATTGCCAGCAGAGACTAAAATGCTATGCAAGGTATTACATTTTCCCTGTAAAGCATGAATAAATACAAATATGACAAATGTATAGCCTCTGGTAGCAAATGTTAGGTTTTTAATAATTACTAAAGAGAGACAAATCATTCCTAATAAATAATGTATACTATGCCATAGACAGTCCCCTAACAGGATGGCAATAATTTTGAGTGTACATGTTATGTGCAAAATCAGGTATCTTCCTCTTCCAAAGCAACCAGAATTAGAAATCCATGTGGGGTCACCATTTCTCTGGTGAGAGGCCAAAAGGCTCTCTCCTTGTTCCTGCATGTGATACCCCACCAGCTCATCTGTCTGTCAGTGCTTATTTTTACAAGGTTTTGTGGTGTTCTTCCATCTGTCTGTCTTACAAACTTTTCCATTGTTGCCATGTTGTGCCTTGATTTCACATGCCTTCTAATTTCTCTTAAAATATTCCTGGTTTCTGCTTGCTACTGGTGGAAGAACTTTAGCTCTTACTGTATGTAGCCATGGCTTCCAGCCTGTAGTCCAGTTCTCTTAGCATACTGGTTTCACAGGTTTGAACTACACAAAACACGTTGTACTCCAAACCAGAAAAAGTTTCTTAAGGCTGAGTTCTTGTAGTGTAAATGGAGTCTGGTTGTATCATGTTCATTAGAGAGTCCTCTCTCAAGAGTTATTCCCATCATACTCACATTTCTTAACTTCCTTGGTATCCCTTCATGGATGACAGAAGTTCATTATTTTCAATTTCTTCAGTAAGGCTCATGAACATAGTATGGACTAGCATTTGCTGCTGTGTGTCTAAAATATATTGTGCATCAGATTACAGGTACTTGCTGACTGTTTTGCTGTAATATTTTTAAAAATTCAGCCAGGCTAATATAGAAGATGGAAGTAGACTTCTACCTTTGCTTCACATGTTTTCCTTAACATTTTAAATGGGATTTGCTTCTTCATGCTTGAATGATTGAATCTGCACTGTTTTTCCATTACCTCCCTTGATAATGAGAAAACACTGACACAAATGTAATTTTTTTTAAAAAAAATGAAATTTCTGCATGCAAATATTTGCACCAAATATGGTTGTGTGTAATGAAAAAACAAACCATCATATGTGATTTATTTAATAAGATATGACTAGCTAACATTGACCCAATAGAGGTTATTAAACAGAATAATTGCAGAAGAATTCCCGTGTTTGATCTGCACTTAAATAAAATGTAGTCAAAAATGTGGTTGGTTAATTTTGAGCAACAACTGTAGCTGATTGTGAAAAAAACCTTGTTTGCTTACAGATACTGCACAAACAGAATTTGAGGTTAAGCAGGTTACGTAAATAATTCATTGTGAATTATTTGCTCAGCAATAACACAGCTTCCCTTTTTCCTGTTGTTGTTACCTTTAACATTGCCTCCTTTTTTCCATTCTCAATTCTTCTGCAGAGAGACAAAATTGATAGCTACATAGAAGGAGTAGCTGACAGCTTAATGAACAATTATTAGGGTCTGAGGCATATTTTCCAACAGTTTTTCATGAAGAGAAGGGTGGTGTTATCCACTGCAGTGTTTAAGTAGAGCCTCTTTTGTCAGCACCTGCTATTAGGGAGTGTAACACTCGGTGGGACTAGAGTGTTTGCGTCTCTTTTTAAGGAATTTGCAGTTGTAGGTAGCTAGAAGCAAATTGTAGCACAAGGGGGACCTCGCTTTCTCTCTGAGCAGATACAGACAAGCCACTCACTGTTTGGAGGAACTAAGCATTCACCGAGTTTCAGACAGATTTTTTGAAGTTAAATAAGATCTCAGCAAATTATTTCTCTACTCATTTAAAAACAAGGGAAAATAATGATAGTGGAATCATACAAGATTTACAAAATAGTTAGTAGAAAATATTGAGAGAGTCTCAGAGTTCATCTCAGTAATTAAAACCTGTTCTCTACTCGTGAATTGTCAAAACATCAGAAGAAAGTGGAGATTTTTCTCATTTTCAGAGCCACAGTTCATAAGGATTTGGTGCTAAGAGCTGGGAATAATGAATGTATATGAATGAAAGAATGAATGAAGTATAGCTCAATTTTTTCAGTCAGCCCAAGTAGTTAAAGAGAGCTTCATGATTAATGGTGAATGTTACTACCTAAATTGTAAGCTAAAAGGGCAGAGACTGCTTTTTCTTATATAGTTCTATCCATCCCATTGAGCAGCCTGATTTCCAAGTCTGTCCTGGTTTGGATGGCACCAATGGAAGTTGTGTGCTGTCGGGATTGTAGCCTGTTAGCCTACAAAATTACTATGGAGTCACATCTATCTTGGTCAAACTAATCTTGTGATTGCTACTGAGACCCTCAAGACAACATAACATCAACATCCTATGTAGTTATGTGTAAGGTCCATGTGAAACTTTTATTATAGACTTCATTTTAAGAAAAAGGAAATTTCTCTGGAAAGTTGAAATCTATGGTTGTTTTGCCATACTTTAGAGTTCTCTGTTAATAATACTCAGAAGGTACTCAACAGAAGGACTCAAGGAGATGATCTGCACTGATTTTGGCAAGGTGGACTGTGATAGTCATAATTACGCTGTGGAGTTTTTGATGTATCTACAAATAAGGACAATCAGACCTCCAGATATGATTGTCAGAATTAACAGCATAGCAGAATTTCATACAAGTAACAGCTAAGAAACCTATTCAGCTGCAGCAAAGAAAATAGCATCAATATTGAGCAGCATGATCACCTTACCTCTAGTGAGCTTTAGCTAAAGGAACCAATATTCTCTGTGATTATAGATAGCAGTAAATATTACCTTGTTTGCATTTGAATAATGCTATTAAACTAATTATTGTAATAATTATTTGTTTTAAAAGGCAAATTCTAGCCATTTTATAAATTATCTTCCTAAGCCCAATGCTTATGCTTTGGGGTAATGAGCAATTTTAGCATATTATTTCTCAAATAGCATCTTTAGGAAGAACACTACCAATAAAATGCATTATTTGTTCCTCTGGTAAGAGAACAGCACTGCGCTTTTTGTGTATTAGGAATAAAAACAAAATAAATACAATGTATGCATGTTACAAGAAATGTCATCCTGCCAAAATATAAGTTAATATTGTAGCATCACAGTGATCAAGTTGTCAGTTTGTATGAAACAGTGCTTCATATAAAAGGCACTGTTTGGGAATAACATTGTACCAATTATAAAAGACAGAAACAGAGTCCTGTCATTTCACGATTTGAAATATTTATGCCTTAACTCAAATACATGAAGAAATGTTAGCTAGTGCAGCAACAATTAAAACTCAAAATACAAATAGCACTTAAGGAATAAAATGTTAATGTGTACCATGTTTTGTCAAGATTGATATATGCAAAGTAATCGACAACAGTGATTCAGTAGAGTTTAAATGGACAGGATTGTAATTTGTATAGCTGTATAGACTACGAGGACATTTTTATTGACATGGTGTGCCTTCTATTTTGTGTTCCACAAAACAAAAAATTCTTTACCTAATTCTGTTCTTTTTAACCTCATCTGAACTGGAACTTAGAATAATTTTATTTTTGTGACAGCAGCAGAAAAGTATGAGGTGTGTTTTAACTAGAAATCATAAGTATTTTGTGGTCACAGGGGAAAAGCTAAAAATATCACTGGAAAATTTATAATCTTAATTCATGGTGCAGTCTCTTTCTCAACTTTCTGATGTTATTTACTTTAACTTCAATAATATATTCCATATTCAGCAAAACAGCATTAGATAAGTACAGAAGGGAAGCTTTACCTTCATTTTCTCTTATGTCAGTGTTTCATTTTAACCATTTTAACTGATATTAATACTATTTAGCTTTTTAATATGTTGAGTCACTATTCTTGCAAGCCTCTTGAGAGATGGAAAATCACTCTTAATCTCATTTTATGTCAAAATCCAAATTCACAGAGATGATGAGATTACATCCAAAGAACCAAATCTAGCAAAATATGTAAAAATGTGCACAAGTACACTAACACTGAAGTCATAGTCAAATCTGAAGGACTGGTCACCAGGAAAATATGACTTCTGTTCAGGTGCTTAAGGAATGGGTGGTTGTGGCTGGTTATCATACTGCCATGCAAAATTTTGACATGGAAGTTTTAAAAAAGATTATTCTTGACCAAAGACAGTTCCAACTAAATAGGTTAGAAATGCAACCTTAATTATAAAGGTATTCCATATATAAGTCAAATATATCGCACCTAATAATTTTGCTTACTGGGTTATGAAAATATTTTCTTGTAATTCTGTCTTTGAACTGGGATGCAGAGCTGCTGATGCAGTTATGACAGGACAAGGTTTAACAGGGACAAATTGGACCAGGAAAGGAGCACTGTGAATGTGCATGAGAACTGTGCCTGGCCCTCACACCCAGAACATCTTCAATACACCTTGAATATTTTGTATTCAATAGTTTCAGCTTTGCAAAGATCAAAGCTTTAGATCTGGACTTTGCTATACTACATACAAATACTCAAATTCACACCATAGCCAGTGTATTTTCTTTCTTTTTTTGAATAATTCTGTGTATCTATACTTTTTCCTTGCAATCTATGGTATGTCTTCAGTCAATGGAGTCTTTCAGAATCACAAGGCACAATTTGGCTTTTATGTTTAAAGGCAACGGCTAGGACTCCTATGTTTAGTTTATTTACCAAGTGATCTTAATTTTTTACTGGTGAAAAAGAGGTTTGGTGATCTGAAGAGATGTCTCAGACTTACAGCAAACATCCAGAAGTCACACCAAGGACAGGAAAGAAGACAATATTTTATAAGAGCAGGCAATTCAAGTATAGTAAGTGTCAGCTGACAAAACTGATTTTGATTCTGTTTTTCTCAGTACGATCTGACAATCTTCCTGCAGATATTTGTTATTTTAGGCTTTTCATCTAAGGGCAAACTGAACTAAATATAGTAATTGCATTCCTTATCTCTACTAGCACTCTGTTAAGACTGTAGTCATGCTCTATGCATGAAACTTCTGGTTTGCTCATATCAAATAGTTGTGGCTCTTTAGGAAACTTGCTATTTTCCTGTAGCACATGAACAATTGTATAGTAGCTGCATTTAACCACAGAGTTTCTTATAAATGGAAAAAAAAAACCCAAAACCCCCACCTGTGGGAATACTTACATTTTAAGTTAATTTAATATTTGAGAAAGCTTTACATGGTCCTGATTTTTTTATATGTCATGGCTTGTATGGCTTTTACTTTATTTAAAAACTCTTCTCAGTGGTGTTAAAGAATTTTTCAGGAGCTGTCTGATCTACCTAAATTATTGGATTATTTGAGGTTATGGATGATCATTCTTAGATAAATGCTAAAGGTCATTGTGGATATTAATTATGAATTTCGAGCTCAGTATCTCATGTGAATTCTCACTCACCATGTGCCTGCAGTTACATAGCCTTCACATTAGAGATGACAGTCAAGGTGAAACTGTGAAACACCTTAATGAGACATCCCTTATCCTCTTCTCTCTCATTGCAGACATGGTACCTTCTGGCTTCAGAATTGCACAGGAGTTTCAGTGCGTTTTTGACTATGTGGTGATGGTGGAAGTAGTGGAAAGAAGTGTTTATGTACAATCTACATTGTGATGTTTGATAAAAGTAAATGTCAGAAGTATACTATCTTTCACCTAACAAATCTCATCCCTGGAAATCTCATCAGAATTTTTTTTTGGCAAAATCTCCACCTTTCTGATCCTTGTTTTCCTTTTCTGAGTTCAGAAACTAAGCCTTAAAGGTACTTCATGCAGATGGTAAAACCTTACAAGGTGAGATTTGCTTAAGATGTTCTTGCTCCTCTTTGTATATTGCTGTGGATTAGACTAAACGTTGATGGCTGGCTGCATTACTCAGAGAAATTGCCATTTGATCATTGACAGGCACTGTTGAAGCCGTATGATTCCATGACAATATTATTAGGAAGAAGTAGAAACCATTGATTTATTTAGCACTTCACTGGGTTTTATCCAAGTTAGAATCAGATGTGCAATAACTCACTATAACACCACTGGAGACTTACACAAGACCTACTTTTGTCCAATTGTTCTGCCAAGAAATAGAATTCCTAGTTAAAATGGATTGAAATAAAATGTAAAAGTAGGTTAAAAAAAATGGCTGATATCTTTCTCTTCTTGTCAGATTTCCTGAGCTTTTTCAAAGTCTTTTGAATCCCTCTCACTCCCTCCTGATCTATTCACCCGTTGTTCATCCTTTTACTCAGCCCTGGTCCTACCATAAGTAATAATTCAACTCAGTCTCTGCAAGAGTGCGCGGGACCATCTGCATGTAGCTCCATATGCAGACTTATCATGGAACAGGCACAGCTGGAAATTCTGAAAGTTAATATGTAAATTGAACTCACATGGCTTTGTCCTAGATATTGAACTACTACTGAGACGCTGCTTGAAGCTACAGCTATGGTCAGTTCAGGGGACAGTATTTCTTTCTTTAAGCCAGTAAGTTAGATCTGCTTTTCCTGATCTTCATAATGGAAGTAACATGTCTTCTGAAAGAGAAGACATGGAGTAGGCTGGCAAAGGAAGACTACTGAAGCAGGACACAGCAAGCAAGGGCACAGGTTATCAAATAGTTTATCGGAGCTCTTCATTCCTGGAACAGAGGAAACCCTCAGACGGGTTTCTCATTTACTGTGACATTTCCAGTTTGGGTTGATCTTTTACAGACCTGGGGATCAGTCACTTATGACTATAGTCATGCTCTGAATGTGAAGAGGTAAGGTGAAACTGTCCTGATCCAATATCAGGGAGGCTTCTTAAATGAGATTAAGACGCAAACGAGGTCAGGTGCTACACAAACCTTGTAAGCTTTATTTCACAAAATGACAGATAATAGCAATAGGACAGAAGGAAGAGGAAAGAAAAAGTCAGAATACCTAAGTAAGCAAACAAAAGAGATGCAGCAATACTAATTACCACCACCAAAAGCCTAGCACTGTTCTGTTGATCTGGTTTGGGCGCAGGTGATGGGAGGGGGGCGTTCCTGCAGGCAATGGGGAACGTCACCACTGCAATTCTAGCAGCGTTCCGTTGGTCTGGTCCCGGTGCAGGCAATGGGGAGAAAGCAAGCTGCCCAGAGAGGCACACGCAGTCCTTTTATACAGTTCCTACCACCAGTTCGCACGTTGCTACAGAGCTCATTTACATATTCGCTGCCCCGTGTTCCCCCATGTGCGCATGCCCAAATGTCCACAGTGGTTGTACTAGGGGGTGGCTGGACATTGATGCCTTCAGCTTCTGCAAGTCCCTCTTGTCCCCCAGCCCTGCACACATGCGCAGCTTGATGGGTGTTCTAGCTCCGGGCAGATTTTGTCCTCATGGCAACTGGACATGGAGGCCCGGCCTATGAAATGCCGTGGTACTGAAACAGACAGCTGACATCGTCTGAACAGCCTTATGGCGTAATGGCGTAACAACGGTGTTGAGACAAAATGGCTGACACAGTCCCTTACACAAACCTTTGACTACTCCTAAAACTACCAAAGAGCCTTTGAAATGATGTTTTTTTATTCCTAACACTATGTCTGCAAGGGCAAAGATTAATATTGCTGCATAATCTCAGGTGAAAATTCAACTCTGTTGGGGGGGGCAACATTTAACAGGACTGTCATGGAGAGCAGTCATCCCATGGGCCAGGGATGGCACCCATCATGGTGAGTCAAGGGGAATAGCTCTCTGGAGCACCTTGCTGACTGAGGGGATCACTGCCTATGGGCGTATGGGACTCACTGGGGGACACAAGAAAAGAGCACTTTGGGATTGCACAAGATTGTGGGTTGTTTAGGGGAGGAACTAAAGGCAGGCAAAGGGGAGGGATCTAGGTGGTTTGGGGAGAAACAAGCATGAGAAACCAGAGACATAAGGAGATAAATGTGGTCTGGTTGGGTGTGAACAGATTCCTGGTCAGTATGCTTGCCTGGCAGTGCCCTGCACTTGATCAGCACTGTCTGCCCTGTCTTCTCATTAAACTCCAGGTCTAAGTATTTTCCTGGGTGAGGGACTCCCTGCTCAGTTTGCATGTGTGTGTGGGTGTGGCTGGCAGCAGAGTCAGAACCGTGGGCTGGGGAGGCTGTGTGTCCATGGTGCCGGTGACTGGAGGGCATGAGCAGATGTAGGTCAGGGCATGATTGCTATGATATACGTGTGTGTGTGTGTGTGTCTGTGTCTGTACACACATACACAGACAGACACACATATTTGCCACTAGTAGATGTCCATCCCGCTCAGCCAGAGGGGGATACAGGATGAGGCCACTGGCGCTGTCTGTGTTTGAGTGACTGCGTTGTGTGTCTGTCAGTGCTGATCTGTGTGGCAGTCGTGTAGGTATGGATAGATGTAGTATATATGTGTGATATGTGCTCACGTGCCTACTGGGAACACATGCTCAGCCTTGCTGCTCATTAGACCTGGGGGCATGGAGCTGTGGCCGCCTCATGTCTGTTGGCTTGCCAGATTTGTTGTAACTCTTGGTGGGAAAGTGAATTTTGTTATTACTGGGTTGAAACAATGTACCGTACTTTTAAAAAATTGATGAAGAAATATTTAATAGTAATGGAGAATACATGTAATCATGAAGTGCAATTGAACATCTAAATAATAATGAAATTAAAAGAGAAAAGGGTAGCAATATAAGAAAAAAAATGATGCCTCCATACTTTGAGTAAACAGGTTTAGGGGAGATCTGTTACTCTTCATGCTGAATTTCTAATATTTCAGTAGCAAAAAAAAAAAAAAAAAAATTAGTCATACTATTAATGGGGGAAAGCCTACACGTCATTTAAGTACTACTTGTTTTCTCACTGGAGTGTATGAGTAGCTATTAAAATTGCTTCCTTCCACTGAAGTGAAATTTCACTTATACTTGTGAGACAACGATCAAATCAGTCTCTACAAAATTAATTCCAAAAGTAAAAAAAAACCTAATTTTTTTACTACATTCTTTATCGTTTTATATCATACTTTCTATGATTGGAAAATACAAAACACACATTCTGTACTTAAAAGTGAAAGGAAAATGACCTGGCTCACCACAGGTTTCTCAGCTCAACATTTACTTTATTCCAGCTGTGGAAATAATATTTTGAAGAAGAGACTCATTTAAGACCGTGGCAATAAGTAGAGATGAGTTTATAATGAAACACAAATTTACAAAAGGTATATTGTGTCAGACTAAACTGGCATCTTTCCCTTTTTTAGATAGCAGATTTTTCCAACAGAAAGATCTCAGCAGTGTCAATGCAGTAAAGTATTTGATATGGTACAATATGGAAAATTATTAGTTACACTGGAGCAGAGAGAGTGGAAAGATCATAAGATGGGTAAAGAAATAGCTACAGGAAGGATGACAACAGCCTGCTGGTGAAAATAAAACATTGGCCAGAGGGAAATTAGCAGTGGGAGCCCCACCAGGTCAGTGCTGGGAGCAATGTTATATAAAATTTCACTAATGACTTTGGCACAAAGAATAGGAGGTGGCTGATGAAATCTGCTGGCAAAGGTAAGAGATGTTAGAAAGAATCGGAAGGTCCCCAGCATTTGAATAATAGCACTGGGATAAAACTCATTTCTATAAATTAGAAGTTTGTGGACTTACAGACTTCATGCACTAAGAACTGGGAGTCAGCATGTGGAAATGGCTGAGGGAAGGACTGGATAAATTACTGTAGGGTGCTTCTCAGTTGTCAAAATTGTGTAACATAAACCAACAAATCAAATAAATAGAACAGATTCAATCTTAACATGTACTACTGGAGGTATTTCCAGTGGAAACAAAAATCTGTGAATGATGCTGTACAAGACACTGGTGGCACCAGATCTAGCATATAAATTTTATTTTGCATTTCCCAGAAAAGGCAGTAAGAGCTAGAAGAGGTGCAGAGGACAGCTACCGGGGCAATGAGAGGAACAGACGTTTTTTCTCAGAATTGAACTATATAGGTTTTTCCTGGGAAGCTGTGATTCTTTAAAATTTGTATGAAGAAAGAAACTGGAATTTTACGCAAGATGAACAAAAAATTGGAGTATTGAGAAAATGGGGCAGTTTAGCACATTCTTTTAAGCTTCTTCCGATTCAGTTCACTCAGATGCAAACTGCAAAGTATCTATAGGAAAACTGCACAGGGATGAATTTCCTTCAACATATGCAGCCTCTCTTACACAGAAGAATCTGAATGAATTCTAGAATTTTTCAGAAATTTCTCCTGACTAAAAAAAAGAGATTCATTTATAACTGCCCCTATGTACACATTGTTGGCTGTTTGGAAGTGCCTGGTAATCTAATATTTAGGCACAGTGTTTTCATTTAAAGCTAAAGGTGAAAGAAAGCATGTGAGAGAAAAAAAGTCCCCAAAGGACTGAATTTTGAAAGGTTAATTTCAGCGGCTGAGGGTGTATTGTCCAAAATCATAGAATCTTCTTGACTGTATCTGATATTATCCTTCTTTATAGCTGACAAATGTTAACATTAAAAAAATGAAAATGCCCTCTAGTTCTCTTCCCTTAATCTTAACACTGGATGACTGCTCCACTACATTAATACTTGCTCTGACTGTTCTTTTGACTCCCTTGGTGATTTGATCCATAAATCGCTCCTCTCTGGAGCCCAACAAGAATTACATATTTATTTTTCTACCAGGAGTTTATGTTCTTGAATTTTCAATGTGTTTTCCTGCTATAGTGATATAATGGTTATGTTTTACTTAGTATCTTATTTCTTACATGCAAAACTGCTACAGTGGTGGGTCATCATCTCATATGGGGAAAATAGTGAAATTTTCAAAATGTGTATTAAAAACAGGTGAATATCCAATTTACAGATTTGTTATGGTTGTGAGACATTTGTTTCAAATATGCTCTATTGACAGGTCTTCTATAAACACATACAAATGACATCTTTTCAAATCACTGTGGTTTGGTTTTTTTTTTTTCAGTAAACAAAAAAGAAGTACAAGGTTATGGCTCTATAATCTGGTATTAAATCAAACTAGTGCATCAACCCACACAGCATAAAAGAGCACCACTGGGAGATGTCTACCACTGATCTCCCTGCCTTGGAAGGCTTAAGATTACATAAATGCGTTCTCTTTCATTTAACCTACTCAAAGCCTGTCTCTTTGAATCAAAACTCATGTTGGCCACTCCAAATTATCAAGACACAACTTATCTACAATAGACTGCTCCAAAAGATTACTGACAAATTATAAGCAATTTCAGCTGCCTGTAAATGTTTCCTGTGGATCATTTTGACTGACCTTGAGATCAACCTTAAGCAATTCGGGTATTTGTCTTTCATATATTTCCCTAGTGGATATGAATATCAGTTGTATAAAAAATGATGGATGGTGGCAATTTCCTATTAATTGCTACAGAAAAAAAAAAAATCCTAGCACTTCTGATGGGTAACACTGACCACAGAGAAAGGGGAACTGTATTTCAGATGAATATTTTCTCTGGCAATTTTTGTGTAAACAAGTCTTGAATGATGCCTTTGAATAGTTGTGAAAATGTGTCACTGGCAATTGTCCTAAAATTACAAACAGAGTAAGGAAAAGATGAAGTCACCTATTCAACAGAAATAACTGCCAGAAACAAGGAAGAAAAGATGCTATTTCTTTTTCCTCTTACAGTTTATCTTTATCTACTATATTCTCATACTAAATTCTTTAACCTGTGCATTACTTAGTGTTTTCTGGAGTAGATTCATTATTTTAGGGATTTATAACAGCTAAACTTCATAATCTGTCATAAATCAAAATAACTATTTACAGAGTGTTTGGCCATTAGTAGCAGTTGTGACCTAAAACATAAGATAACATATTTTTTAGCACTCTAATTTTTCAGCCACAGCTTGAAAGTCCAGTTCATGCTAAGGGGTTTTATGGCCTGAAGGATGGGAAATGAAGACAGCCTGAAGGAATGTGCTTCATGGTGCATATTCTAAGGGACAGCATTTTAAAGTGTTTTGATGCTCAAAGATGCAGATTGACACTTAAAAGTATTTTAAAAATTACTGGATTCCTGCTGTCTGAGATCATGGAATCATAGAATACCAGATTGGGAGGGACCTCAAGGACACCATCTGGTCCAACTTTTCTTGGCAAAAGCATGGTCTAGAAAAGATGGCCCAGCATTCTGTCCAGTTGAATCTTAAAAGTATCCTATGTTGGGGAATCCACCACTTCCCTGGGGAGATTATTCCAATGGCTGATTTTTCTCATTGCGAAAAACTTTCCTCTTCCGTCCAATGGGAATATCCCCAGGAGTAACTTGTACCCATTACCCCTCGTCTTTTCCATGTGACTCCTTGTAAAAACAGAGTCTTCATTTTCTTTGTAGTCACCTTGTAAAAGCGAACATGGAGATAAGGTCTTTCCTAAGCCTTCTCTTCTCAAGGCTGAACAAATCCAGTTGTCAGTGTCTTTCCTCATATGGCAGGCTTCCCAGTCCCTTGATCATCTTTGTGGCCCTTCTTGGGACTGTCTGCAGCCTGTCCACATCTTTTTTTTACTGAACACAATATTCCAGGTGTGGTCTGACAAGTGCTGAGTAGAGTGAGATAATGACTTCTTTGTCTCTGCTGGTGATGCCCTTGTTGGTGTAACCCAGCATCCCGTTGGCTTTCTTTGCTGCTGCAGCACACTGTTCACTCATACTGAGGTCATTGTCCACCAGGACCCCCAGGTCCATTTCCACAGAGCTGCTGCCCAGCCAGGCAGATCCCAGTCTGTGCTGTACCCCTGGATTATGTTTTCCTGGGTGCAAGATCTTAAACTTGTTGAACTTCATAAGGTTCTTGTTAGCCCACACTCCCAGCCTATCCAGGTCTTCTGCAGGGTGGCTCTCCCTTCCTATGTCCGCTTCCCCACTCAGTTTGGTATCATCAACAAATTTCATCAGGGTACACTTGATCCCATCATCCAGATCACTTCTGAAGTTATTAAACAGCACTGGGCCCAATATTGGTGTGACACCACTTGTGACAGGTTGCTAGTTTGAAAAGGAGCTGTTTACCATCACCCTCTGAGTGTGGCCTGTCAGCCAGTTCCCCACTATGGCACAGACCACTTGTCTAGACCACAACACATCAGTTTCTCTAGGAGCAGGATGTGAGGAACCGTATCTTAAGCATCTTGTAGATGCTTAAGTGTCTTTTTTAAACTCAGCTGGGCATCTGTTTGCACTGTAACTCTAGTTATTCACTACTTTCAAGAAATTCTGATCAGTGAAAACACATTTTCTTCTTCTAAGTATCTGTTTTACCCTTTCAAATTCAGCTGTATGTCTGAGAGTGAATTTGGATTCTACCTTTCTGTCCATCAGTAGTAATATGAGTTTTGCAAGACCAGAAACGCCCTTAGGCCTAGTTTTGGAACAGAGTGGACATTTTTTACAATGCTGCTCAAGAAATAAGAGAATCTCAATCACATTTTGACTGTGTTTTGTCCAGATGAAACCAGAATAGTACACAGGAGCACAAATCTATTCAGATGGTGACATGTTTACTTAGTAACTATTACTCTGAAACATACTTTATAGAGAAAAGAAAGGATGTTTGCTTAAAGTAATGTAATTCATTTTTATAAGACACATTTCCTCTCTGTTAATTACTTTGAGAGCAACCTTTAAGAGCTGTCTGTACTGGTAGATTTTAGGGTGCCACACTTCCACACAGGCGCGGAAATTATGCTGGAAATGCTTTTCCCATGCACAATAAAGTCAGGACCGAACTTATATTGTGAGGTTTTTTTAAAGATTTCTCTCCATCAGTCCTCCAACTCTTCCATTCTTTTGAACAGAGATTCTCAGGGATTGTTCTCTGCCATGGAGCGTGGATATCTCTGGATTTCACATGGATCCCAGAATCCTTTTCAGCATACTTCTTTCAGCACTCCCTCTTACAGCCCTTTCACAAACTGTAAATCAGAAGAGGGAATGAAAGGTCTAGGTGAGTGAGCAGAAATAAATGCTTTACAAGAGGAAAAGACGCAGCTGGAATACTAGGTGCTGCCGCTGTTCGGTGTGGGAAAAACACTTAGTTATGAGCAGAGAGACACGGGTCGAGTCCGGATTTTGCTCAGGACACTCAGTATATGTCGGGTTGGCCTTGCTTAGGTGACCTTAATTACATTATTTTTTTTCTGTGCAATCTAAATAAGGCTTTTAATAGTTTAGTTTCAAGTAATAAAGTGCCATTCATGTGTGTAATTTATTACTAAGTACATTAATATTTATAGACAGAGCTGAAATTCTTTAGTCAACATTAAAGAATTTTCTCAGTCAAGAAAATCATCTCTGGTCCAATTTATTTAGCAAGTGAGGAACTGTCTAATAGAAACCCTTTGCATGGTTGCTGTAGGTCAAGCTAAGCTGATAGAATAATAAAATGAAGTTGAGTTTTACTGCATTCCCATCTCTTTTATAAACCTTTTGGCTCTGATGTCTGGCATAGTGTTTCAAAACAAATCCAAGTCAGAATGTAATTCTTGGAATCATAAAATACTATGTAACTTAGAATTATCTTAACATTCTGATTTTAAAATTCAGTAGGGCAAATTAATTTGTACTCTCTCTCCACTGTGGCTGGGATCAATTTAGCTGGATATTGTTCATTTGCTTTGTAAAGAGTGCAGCTGTGATTTTTCAATATGACTAAGAATATGATGGTATGGAAATTTTCTTGCACTGTCTGTGTGGGTTGTAGGGAGCAAAATGGCTCCTATGTATATACCATTCCTTCTGTTGTAGTAGGTCAGCATTGACTAAGCAAAGACACAGCATGAAAGGATGTTTGTTTCTATGCCTTTAATGTACTGGACAGCATAGTGGAGCATGCGAAGAGTTTATCAATTTAAGGAGTACAAGTGACCGTTAAGTGCACACATAAAAGATTTCTGTATGTTAATTAGATACCTGCAATTAAGTTTGGAAAAAAAATGTCAACTCTTTGTAAAATCTGAGAAACATTGAAGAAAGACAGCATGTGTCTGTGAATTAAAATGCCATTAAAATGATTATGACTTCAAAAACATAAAAGAGAATCATATATATGATTCTGGAAGATGTTGAAGTTTGTTGTGTACAAAACCAGAATGAACAAAGTTCCAGCGGTTTATATTATCAAAATAACATCTCATATTTCGCATTCAATTGCATTCTGTATACATAGTTACTGCAATGTTCTTTTTCCAGCTTCACTTTGAGTCATTGCTGTGGCTATGAATTTAACAATGCTTATCATCAAAGATGCACTCTAAATCCCTGAGTCATAAATGCTGCAAAATTATAAGAGTTTAAAAGTTATAGTTGAATGTCCAAATAGGTTGTTGCTAATGTGGATGAACAGATCACTGATGATTGGCACAGAAAGGACTTTTTCTGTGTTTGAGAATTCATGGTTTCCAAATAACTGCTGGAAGTATGTGTAACTGTAGGAAATGACAGAAGCTTTAAAATAGCAGATGTGAAGCTCTTACACCACCGGGCTTCTTAAGCTTCCTTTATGTGTATATGTCTTAGTTGTCTGTGTCTTTTTCTAAACATCTGGAATAAAGAGAGCTGACTCCACCCTACAGACAGACCATGTGGCTGCAGAATAGAGAAGGCAAGAGGGAAAATAAACCATATGGCCAAGTAAAATAAACCAGAGCTGGTTGAATGCTGAAAAAAAGCACTCCCCAACATGCTATTCCAAATATTGCAAAATTCATATCTGATTTAAAATAAACACACATTATTTATCCAATTTATAAGACAGCTGAAAGACTATGAGCTTGCATCCTCCTTGAAGGGGTCTTCAAAGTTATATTGTTAAGTCCATTATACCTAAAACACATCTTCTCTATGCTATAGCCCTGTACTAGAACATGAGACCTCTTTTCTTCCCATTGTCCTCTGGTCCTCATTCTTTTATCCTCATAAATCAGCTGATTAAGCCCAGCCCTCAGCAGCTTAGTGTACTAAAGCAAGAGGCCTGGGGTCTAAAATTTTTATCTCTTTACTCGTTCAAATTATCTAGAAAATCAACTGGGATTCATTCAAGACATGACATCAAGTATGGGTGTGTGATAAATTATTTAATGTTCAAAAGGTACCCAATCAACAGATCTGTGTGGAAATCTGCAGAAATGTAACAGTAAAATCTTACAATAAAGAATGAGATATTTATATATATATATATATATATATATATATATATATATTCTGTATGGTTCCCAAACTCAGATGCAATTTTTTATTAATTTATCTAGGAGTTTCCTAGGAAGGAGAATGAACAGACATGATGAGCAATGGGATGCAGGGAACAGTAGCTGTGTTTGTGTGTTGCTCAGAAAATTGAGACCATGTGCTATGGAGATGATGGAGCTGGAAAACACCAGGTTTGTGTTCATATGCAGATCTGCAAACGAGAATATGGAAGGACAGCTGACAGTAGGAGAGCCAGGACTGTGGGGATTTTTGTGTGGAGAGTACTGCACAGAGAAAGAGTCAGAAGGTGGAGATATCTGGTGAAATTCGGAAAGATGAATGCATTTTATTCTTCACAAGAATAAATCTGAAGGGAAATATTGAGAAGCAGAATGGAAAATGTATGATTGGATATGCTATTAGCAGAAAGGAAAAGTACTGTAAGAAATATAAAGAGAAAAGATTCAACAGAAAGGTCATGTACAGTAGCAAGATAAATATTTCTTAGAAGACACTTGATCTCAGTATGTTAGGCTAAATAAGAAATTTGAAGGTAAAAAAAAGAAAATAAAAAGAAATGTGAGGAGAAAGACCAGTGGGTTTAGAGGACAAGGACCATCTCCTGCAGTTCGCCCAGGGCAGTGCAGTGCCCAAGGCTGTCCCCAGGTATGAAGTGGCATTTGCATTAGATGGTGAGTTGTGAGAAAACCCATCCATTCTAATCATTATTTTAGCCTTTGGCACTTCTATTCAAGAACTGTCATGTCTTTTGAGATGTGTTTACAGCTTCTGACACATCCTGTCATTGTTGTAGGGCTTACAGTAATAGGGGTAATTCTGATCCAGGCCTTTGTTACTAATGATAATGAAAGCCAATACATGGGCATCTTATCCAATCATCTTAATAATGGTCTGTACTGGATAGTGATTTATAATGATGTTGTGTAACATGGGTTTGTTCCATGGCAGTATTATAGTTTTTTAATTATTATTATTAAAGTGAACTGTACTGATTCAGACATCAAGAAAACCTTTGATTTCTATACTGTTCACTTAGGCTCCGTGCTCTATTCCATTTTCCTTGACTTTCCAACATTGTTTATCATCTCAATAAATGCCACTGATCCAAAAGCCATTGATCAGAACTTTCAGGTAAATTGATTGAGAGGAGAAAAATACATAAAGCAAAACAAATCCACAGACTTCCTATAAATAAACACATCAAACTCTTCCATTTTAAATGAGCTTCTATGTTGCTTCTTTTCATTTTAACAAGGTTTTACATCTTGGAATGACAAAAAGTCATTTGTCACGTTATCAAATAATATTTAAGAAAGGCCTAATGTTACTTATTTAACCTAGGATCATTTTTACATGGAAATCTTTCTCTTGCTTTCTCAAATTCCTGCTGTCTTAGACTGAGCACTTGCGAGTTACAATAATGGACACAAAAATACTATATGCTTTCCCTCTTGGTATAATATATCCTGACAAAGGAGATGCCTAGGCTTCTGTTCTAGGAAAGTGTCTTCCTGTAATGTTCATACACCTGCCTGTAACATCACAGGCCAACAGGCTGTATGATCCTTTAGAATTACAAGCTGAACTGCAGCACTTAAACTTTATTTGAAAAGCACTGAAATTGTTTTAAGTGAATACATAAAAGTAGGGGGAGGGCATCTAATCAGTATATTGTTATTTTGACACATTTGGTTGCCTTTTAGAAAATGCATTAATAATTTTCTGTTTGACGTGATCTCAGCATCCAGTAAAAAGCTAAGAATTTTTCATCCTACTGACAGGACTCCATTAATAAAACAACAATCTTTTGTGTGTAGTAATCTTTAATCTTATTTTGTCACACACTTCTCAGTAGCATTTCTACTCGTTTTACAGTATAATTTATGGCACTGAAACAACTCTCTGCCCTGAAAAAGGTCAGTCTGTCAAGGTTTACTTGTCTTTGAAGAAAAGTAATAGAGCATTATTTATGAAGCAAAGAATACGCTTCAATACTTTAATCAATCAGAAAGATACTTGCATTATTGTATCTTTTGCCAAAAAAATACCATGAGCAAAGGATACATCAACCTTGCATTCTCTTTTATGTTGCAAAAAGCCTTTTACCTTTTATGTCTCCTTCTTTTGTGTTTACTGCAGTATGAAAATAACAAGGCTGATGATGTCTGATATCTGGGAACAATTTGTAAATTATGAGAATAGGGATTGATCTTATCTGAAGAGTAGAGAGTCTCCGGACAGAGAGAGCTAGACTAGAGCTATCCACTGTGCTCATCACAATAAATTCCATCTGATAAAATGTTGGGGGGTTGGGTCATGTGATGTAAACTAACATCTCTACAGAGAAAATTACAGAGGTTTAAGGGACCTTTAGGGTACCTCAAAGATGATAGACATAAGGCATAACCACATTTGGTACCCACATGTTTTGAGATATCATCATAAGCACAAATTAGAACATGCAATGTGGGGAAACAAATTGGTAGTTCATTAAGGAAAACAGTCACACTTTAAATTAAGTCTCTCAAATAAGAATTTAATTTAGGTTTAGTAAGACAGCTTTATGTGAATGAAATGCCAATATATTATTTAAACTGCTCTGTTGATGTTTAACAAGTGTGTAATAAGATACATATTATCTATTAGTTGTTAGATACTAGCAAGTATTTTTTGCTAATTAATCCCTATCTGACATGAAACATCTATTACAACTGGGATGAGTTACTTCTTGCTTAAATTTCTACACAATGAAATCTCTTTACTTCCCAGGAACAGCTAACTCACTTGTTACCTATCTCCATAAGGTCCTCGGTTACTAGTTGAAGTCCTCTGCATTTCACTCTTGTTATACCATTAGCTTTACTCACAGAGCTCCTGTTCTGAAGAGATTGACATTATCTCTTTCCTAAATCTCTGTTGCAGCTCAGACAAGGTTGACAGAAATCTGAACTCTGCCTGAATCCTCATGATAAGTGGAAGCAAATTAGTTGTCTACTACACATAAGTTCAGCTGGTGATCATGGAGTCCTCTTTTGCATGTTTGTGTGCCTGAGCACTCATAAAGGAAGCAAACGCCCTAAACTTTAAGACCAGATGCAAAGTAGACGGAAAATAACTGCAACACCATCATCAAGATTTCTCAGTACTTCTGTATATTAAGAACATGACTAGAAGATAAAAGCCCATGAAGATCTCTACAAAGACACTTTCTATTGGGCTGATTTCCAGAAAGGAAACACTGGCAAGGTGTGCAGACAATGTTATTATTGATTTTTTACACTCTTGATGGTTATGGAGATTCTCAAGGAGAGCAGATGTCACAGTTAGTGGAGACTGCCATCTCAGTTAAATCTAACAAACTAAATCTCGTGTAGCATACTACCTAATTATACGAGACATTTAAGTATGGTGGTATAAGTTTTTGTCTGGTTGTTAAAAAAAGATTGGCATATTTTACTTCTGATAAAAAAGTTTTTAAGATTTTGCATACACGTTAAGGCATATTATGTTTTTGTAGGACATCTGATTGGAGACCTATTTGAAGTAAGCAAGTCTATAGTCCTTCAAAGATGAATGTTTGCCATGAACTATATTTCTTGCTAATGAGGGTATTTTAAATTAGCCAATGTTATGTAACACAAGAAAGAGGGGAATAGTAATACTGGCTGCCAAATAAACATAGAATCTCAGAATCACAGAATGGTTTAAGTTGAAAGGGACCTTAAAGATCACTTAGTTCCAACCCATCTGCCACGGGCAGGGACACCTTCCACTAGATCAGGTTGCTCAGAGTTCTATCCAACCTGGCCTTGAACACTTCCAGGGAGGGGGCATCCACAGCTTCTCTGGGCAACCTGTTACAGTGTCTCACCACTCTCAGCATAAATAATTTCTTCCATATATCTAAATCTAACCTCTTTCGGTTTAAAATCATTACTCCTCATCCTATCACTACACTCCCTGATCAAGACTGCTTCTCCATCCTTCCTGTAGGCCTCCTTTAAGTACTGGAAGGCCACTATAAGGTGTCCCTGGAGCCTTCTCTTCTCTCGGTGAAACAACTCCAGTTTTCTCAGCATCTCCTCATAAGGGAGGTGCTCCAGCCCCTGATCATCTTTGTGGCCTCCTGTGGACACACTCAAGCAGGTCTATGTCTTTCTTAATACTGGGGACTCCAGAACCGAACACAATACTCCCAGTAGGATCTCAAGAGAACAGAGTAAAGGGGGAGAATCACCTCCCTTGGCCAGCTAGCCACACTTCTCTTGATGACGCCGAGGCTATAGTTGGCTTTCAGGGCTGCGAGTGCACATTGCTTATATTCAGTTTTCCATCCAGCAATACTCCTCTGCAGGTTGCTCTTAATCCACTCATTGCCCAGCCTGTGTTTGGGATTGCCTTGACCCATGTATAGGACCTTGCATTTTGCCTTGTTGAACTTTCTGAGGTTTGCACAGGCCCACCTCTCAAGCCTGTCAAGATGCCTCTGGATGGCACATCCCTTCCCTCCAGCATGTTGACTGCATCACACAGCTTGGTGTCATTGGCAAACTTTTTGAGGGAGCACTCAATTGCTGACAAAGATATGAAACAGTGCGACCATCCAACCAATTCCTTTTCCACCCAATGGTTCATCCATCAGATCTGTGTCTCTCCAATTTAGAGACAAGGATGTCACGTGGGACAGTGTCAAAATCTTTGCACAAGTCCAGGTAGATGATGTCAGTTGCCCTTCCTTTATCCACCAGCACTGTAGCCCAGTTGTAGAAGGCCACAAGATTTGTCAGGCATGATTTGCCCCTAGTGAAGCCATGTTGGCTGTCACCAATCACCTCATTATTTTCCATGTGCTCTAGCATAGTTTCCAGAAGGATCCTTTCCATGATCTTGCTGGGCAAGACTGATTGGTCTGTGGTTCTCTGGCCCTTCCTTTTTTCCCCTTTTTAAAAATGGGGGTTATGTTTCCCCTTTTCCAGTCAGTGGGAACTCCACTCACCTGCCATGACTTCTCAAATATGATGGATAGTGTCTTAGCCACTTCATCTGTCAATTCCCTCAGGATTCATTGATGCATCTCATCAAGCCCCATGGACTTGTGCACCTTCAGGTTCCTTAGATTGTCTTGAACCTGATCTTTTCCTACAGTGGGCAGTTCTTCCTTCTCCCAGTCCCTGCCTTGGCCTTCTGCGTCTTGGGTGGTGTGGTTGGAGCACTTGCTGATGAAGACTGAGGCAAAAAAGTGGCTATCTCAGCCTTCTCCATATCCCAGGTAACCAGGTCTCCCATTTCATTATGGAGAGGGCCCACATTTTCCCTAGTCTTCCTTTTATCACTGCTGTACCTATAGAAGCTTTCCTTGTTGCCCTTGACATACCTGTTCAGTTTTAATTCTGTCATCAGGGCTTTGGTCTTCCTAACCTTATCCCTGGCTGCTTGAACAGTTTCTCTGTACTCCTCCCATCCTTCCTATCCTTGCTTCCAACTCTCTATAGGCTTCCTTTTTGTGTTTGAGGATCACATTGTTCATCCGTGCAGGCCTCCTGGCATTTCTGCCTGACTTCCTCTTTGCCGGGATGTATCGCTCCTGAGTTTGGAGGAGTTGATCCTTGAATATCAACCAGCTTTCTTGGGCCCCTCTTCCCTCCAGGGCTTTATCCCATGCCACTCCGCCAAGTGGGTCCGTGAAGAGGCCAAAGTCTGCTCTCCTGGAGTCCAAGGTAACAAGCTTGTTGTACATCCTCCTTGTCACCTTAAGGATCTTGAGATCCACCATGTCATGGCCACTTCAGCCAAGGCTGCCCTTGAACTTCACACTCCCCACCATCTCCTCCTTGTTGGTGAGAACAAGGGCCAGCATAGCACCTCTCCTCATTGTGTTCTCTATCACTTGGAGAAGCAAGTTTTCATCAATGTTCCAGGAACCTCCTGGATTGCTTATGTCCTGCAGTGTTGTCCCTCCACCAAATATTGGGGTGGCTGAAGTCCCTCATGAGGACCAGGGCTTGTGAACGTGAGGCTGCTCCTATCTGTTTATAGAGGGCGTCATCCAATCGGTCTTCCTGGTTGGTGGCTTGCAGCAGACACCCACTATAATGTGTTTTATCCCTGCCCTCCCTTTAATCCTGACCCATAAACTCTTGGTTGGCTCCTCATCCATCCCCAGGCAGAGCTCCATGCACTCCAGCTGGTCATTGACATAGAAGGCAACCCCCCTTCCTTGTCTCCCCTGACCATCCTTCCTAAAGAGCCGGTATCCTTCCATTCCAACACTTGAGTCACAGAAGCCATCCAGCATGTCTCCATGATGACAATAAGATTATAACTCTACAGGTGTGCACATCTGTTTAGCTCCTCTTGTTTATTCTCCATGTTACATCTGTTGGCATAGAGGCATTTAAGTTGGGCCCCTGATGAAGCTGACTTACTGGCTGTAGCTCTTTTGTGCTGCTTTTCAGGTTGTCTCCTGCAGAACTGTGATCCTTCTCCAGGCTCTGGGCATCTATTGCTGGCACTGGCATCAAACTGGTAAAAGTGGAATAGATTGAGGTTGCCCTCCCCCAGCCACTTTAGTTTAAAACCCTCTTCACTAGCTTGGCAAGCCTATGACTGAAGATGCTCTTCCTCTTCTCTGACAGATGGAACCCATCAGCCCCCAGTAGACAGGTTTCTCAAAGTGAGTCCCGTGGTTTAAGTAGCCAAGGCCCTGGCTGTGGCACCAGTTCCATAACTAATTGTTGATCTGCCAGATTTGACTGGCTCTTTCAAACCCATTCCCTTTGACTGGGAGGATTGATGTAAAAACTACTTGTGCTTCACAGTGCCTTATCAATACTCCCAGGGCTCTGTAATCCTTCTTGATACTCCTCAGACTGCTCCTGGCTGTATCATTGGTGCCCACATGAAACAGCAGCAGTGGATAATAGTCAGTGGACTGTACAAGGCTTGGAAGTCTCTCAGTGACATCCCTGATTCGAGCCCCTGGTAAAGCAGCACATCTCTCTAGAGCATGTGTCAGGTAGGCAGATGGGTGCCTCTGTATGTCTCAGAAGAGTCACCTACTACTGTCACCTGCCACCTTTTCTTAGTCATGCTGGTTGTTATACGGGGAGCAGATCAGGCTGTCTTACTCAGCTCCACTGTCCCTGCTGTTGTGATGGGTCTTTCCTCTTCAGTTTGCAGAGTGCTGAAGTGTTTCTGCAAGGGCACCTCAGACTTTGGGGCAAGTCTTCCTCCTGCAGATCCCTGATGTTGTAAGCTTCCATTCTTCTGAGTTATTGGCCCCTGGTGGGGGAGTTTCTGGCTGTTTGGCTGTGAGCTGTGGGTTCACTGCAGCTGCTTGGAACCAGCTACCTAACTCCTCAGTCTCCCTGATGCTACGCAGCTTTCTCACTGCCTCTTGCAGCTCAGCCACCTGCTGCAGGAGATCTTTTGCCTGGGTACCTCTTTTGCAGGCAGGTCTGCTGCCTGTCCCTGATCCAGGAGAAAGGTTCAGGCACTTCCTTCAGTCTGGGGTTTCCACAGCAGCCCCTCACTTCAGCAGCTCCATCTGAACATGAGACTGTATGGAGTGCATTAAATTAAATAGTGGTGTAAAGGCTTGCTTGATTGTGACCAGGTAATATTTATGAAATATGAAATGAGAATCATATGAAGTGCACTTTAAGTGACCCAAATACTCATGTACCTCAATTGAGTCTGTAGGAACAGTTACAGAACTCCAAAGCAAGAGAATTTTATTTTGAAGTACAGCTTCTAAAGTCAGAACTGTTATGAATGACGATGAATTTTAATAGACAAATAAAAATGAGTTGATAGAGTGTTAAAATTGTGACATACCTGAGTATTCTCAGGGGCAGATAGACCACAACAACAGTGACCAGATCTCCCAGTAGAGATTGATATGAACAGGTATGTGAATGATTTTAAAACATCAGTCATGACTGAACAGGACTGCAGTTAAAGGTAAGCAACGTGTTAAATTGGTTTGGTATAATGAGGCCCAAATTGTTCTGTGCTTCATAAGAACAATCTCTAAAGCACAGTGCTAATGCCTGGTGTTGCACTTCAAGTGCTAGCTGCATGGAAGTGAAATGTCATAGCCAGCTCCTGATCCAGTGGTCTGCTGTTCTTTTGTCACAATTCTGTATAATTCCTCTAAGCCAGAATCCCTTGTAATGAACGAAAAGCTTCCAGGAACTCAAATGGGCCTTGGAACAGATCCCTGGAATATGACACCTGCTTTTCACATTCAAATTAAAATTTTAAAAAAGAAAATATAAAAAGAGAAATAAGCAATTGCACAGTTAAAAAAAAAATCTATTACAATACAATTTTGTAAAGACTCTCTTAGGTTTTCCTT
Source organism: Athene noctua (assembly GCF_965140245.1). Taxonomy (NCBI): domain Eukaryota; kingdom Metazoa; phylum Chordata; class Aves; order Strigiformes; family Strigidae; genus Athene; species Athene noctua. The sequence goes on from NC_134038.1 coordinate 41,345,651, forward strand.
CGTAACAGTACATACCTTCCAACATGCCATTTAGATCTTGCAGAATATGTATTGGTGAAATGTTACCAGACTTTAATTTTCATTGACTATTTTCATTTATTTCCAATTCCAGACTCCTTCTGAATTTTAAGATCTGGTCTGTAGATGTAGTTCAGATCAGGACTGTATGTTAAACCATTTTCATTACAACTTTTATCCTTCCTGTCCACCTCTTTTTTATTATATACTGGGCAGAATTTTTCTAAGTAAAACCAGACATTTCAAGAGGGGAAATTATTACCCTCTGCAAAGGTGTGTTAGATTTTTTTCTTCAATTGTGCTTTCTGTTTAAGAAAAATATACCAGGAGAATATGAAAAGGAAATAAAAGTGTGAACGACACAAGCAAGGGCTGCATTCTGTGTGATAAAGATAGTAACAAGAAAGGGTCTGTTGGTTTATACTGTTTCCCATTTTTGATACAATCATTGTCTCAAGAACAGATTCATATTCTGCATCATTTTCTGTTACCTTTATAGTCTTTCTTACGAGAATGAGGAATGAAAATTTTAATGCCTCATATATTCTGTGAATTACTGTAGGCGAGTATGCTGTACTACTTTGATCTTTCCTATATTCTGTGGTTTGATTGGGTCGTGATGTGAATGGAAAGCAGCACAAAACAAATCACTTTCTGAGAGAACAATTGCAATGCGAATAGGTGCAGAAAGAAAAAGGTACCAGTTCAGCCCATTCCATTATGCAGTAGATTGGGTAGAAACAAAGTTCAAATATCTGCTTTTAAAGGTACTAAAGATTATCTCAATTTTTGGGTTAACCAACCTATCAATTCCTAGCAAAAATTTTGACTGGGTGTTCATAATCTGAATATAACTGTCTAGACTTAGACACAGCATTGCTTTATTAAAGTTCAGCAGTGCTGTAGTGCAGAAGGAGTATGGAGATGATGAGACACATAAAGCAAATTAAAAGATTAAAAAGAAAATAAAACAGTTGGGGAATTAAACATGTCTTAACTGCCTTAAAAATTCTGTGTCATGTGTGCAATCATAACTGGAAAATAACCAAGCAGAAGGAAATGTGAGGGGAGACTGAGGCAAAGGGGAAGGCTGAGTTGCCCTGGGGCAGAGCTACCCCTATACTTCCCAGTTGTCTGTAGCACAGAGGGTTTTCCCACACTGAGTAGAGATGCTATCCCTGCCTGCCCCGTGCCCTGCCTTCCCTCGGCTGCCGGAGAACTGGAGACAGAAATTGTGAAGGCCGACAGCTTGTGCCTGTGATGGGTAACAGCATCTCCAGAAAACACCACAGGCACCTGACTTCTCCTTTCCTCTTTCACTGAACCTTTTCTCCAATCAGCTGTGATTTTTATACAAGTGGTATGTGGTTTTGCTACAAAGAAATGTGCCCGGATGCACTAGGTTTGGGAAACTATATGGACAGTTTTTAATACTGGGGAAGACCTACCATGAAACATACTGTTTCAGGTTTGCTTGAAGGGATGAACAAAAGGAAAGAGAGGTAAAAAGACAAAAAAATCATGAACAGCTTGCTGCTACTAACCATACTCATTACTAGAGCCAGCCATTTTTGAATAGGTCAGAAATAATACCTTGCATTCTATTAGAGATGTGAAGCAAGCTTTTCCCTGGGTCTGAAAATGGCAGATGGTTGTGCCAGGTTTTTAGATGTGGACATTACAACATTTTTACATCCATCCTCTGCCACGTCCCTGTGCTTACGCTCTATATCTCTGTGTATTCATTTCCCTATTCAGTGGGATTTGCATAAATATGTTTTAAAGATAAAAGTTTTGCATCTATATTATAATATCTAAATCTATGACCTACAAAATCTGTGACTCTGAAAAGATTTTAAAGAGTTCTTTAAATGTTCACTTCACTACTTAGATTCTAATATACAACAACATTGAAATTGTGACATAATTCAGAATATAACTTTGATAGACGATATACAACTATTTCACATTGTTATCTTGTAAGTATTCTCACAAACGGTGTTTGCTAATCTGTGTGAAAAGGGTACAATAAAATCTGTCTACCTCTTCATGAGCAAAGACAAAGCTACCACACACCCTGTGAAACCGGTGTCATATTTGACTCCTCTCTTCTCTTTTCACCCATGCATATATACTTTAATAGTGAAGAGAACGAGTGCTATATCAGACACAAAAGAGATTATTTCTTCGGGATGTTGAATGCATGTAACAAATACTAGTGGTTCTCTTATTTCCAGACTGAAAAGCCAATGTCTGTATTAAAGTGATAGATTGCGGACAGCATAATATGCTACAACAAAGCCATGATTGTTTGTATAACATTTCTAATACCTTTACTTTCTTTATCATGACTGTTGCTAAAATCGTTGAGTACTGGAAGCTTCTCCATTCTGTCTTGCCTGTGACATAGTCTGTTGTACTTCAGGCTTAATAATCACCTGTGTATACGACTAGTCATGCAGAAAAGTCTTTTCTTAGTTACTCTTGACTCAGGCATCATAGCCAAGCATCACATAACACATCATGTCCAGGTCATTATGTCCAAATAACACAAGTAAGAGCTTTTACTCGAGATGTAGGGATGTTTAAGTCATGAATCTGGTCTTTGCAACAGCTTTTTCAATACAAACCAGAAGATACCTGCCTGGCACTGTGTTATCTACATAACTTGACATGTCCGCATTTCTTTCTTTCTTGTTCCTTCATCCCATCTTTGACTTTTTGCTTTCTCATGTCTTATTCTTCAGTCTGTTTTCTAATTACCGTCAAAGTAGCCTTTTCAATTTACATTTGAAAAGCACTACAGGTTTATCTCAAAAAAGATAAACTTGGCAAATCTTTGGCTAAAAATTTTTTGGCATGATTAAAAATGGACACATTTTCACTTCTCCATTTTGTTATGGTTCTATGAGCCCAGAGAGATTTTGGCTTTTTGTTTCATTTTCCCCATCTTGTTTCAGTGTTTCTATTTCAATTTTTGACTTTAATATTTTATTCTGAAGTTGTTTTTTTGGTGTTGTGGGGTTGTGGTTGTTGTTGTTGTTGTTGTTTTGTTTTTCCCTGTTTCATTCCAGCATTGTAGCTTTAGTTTCTAATTTTATTTTGACTTAGTGCTGGGATATTTCTACTACTGTCTCATGCTGCCATATTTTTATTTACTTTTTATTTAGATGAATATGCATCATTTAAAATTGCTTCAGTGTAGCCACTTGAAGTCATACTTGAAGTCAGTCTGTTCTCATGAGGAAGAACTTATTAATTTGTTTGAAGATGTGCCTGGCTGCAGCCCCAAAGCAAGAGCAAAGACCATGTTTGGTGGAAACAATATAGGAAGTGAAAGCACTTAGAGAGATTCTCTCGGCATAGTAGACAGGTATTGTTTTTCCGTTACTCCACTGCAATGCTGGACTGATAGTTTGTACTGTTTACGAGACAGAAGTTATGTATTTCATTCACTTTTCCATTGCAAAACTTGTCCTTTCCCTTCTGCACTGGAAAAGGTGCAATAAAGCAGTGAAGTAGCAGTACCCTCCCAAAGACCTTTTTTTATCTTGATGTCATTTCCAGTGGCAGTGTCAATAACTTGCTTTTCCAGCCACAGCTTGGGTTACAACAGTGATCCTGAGAACCAGCAGTATGAGGCTGGGCAGCAGCAACCTTATTTTTGTGGACTGGCCCACAGGTTAGCTCTAGTGGAAACTGGTTAGGTAGAAATACTCTGGTAGGAAGTTTTCAGGGCAAAATCTGGGAAATGAAGGTACAGTAGACCCAGCAAATTAAGAGGAGATATGTGGTACAGCTGGCTGGGTGCAGCAGATATTATAATTTCAAAGAGGAGGAAAAGAAATAGAAAAGAGGTGAGTGATACTCAGTCAACAGAAATTTGCGTCTTTAAACCATCATAGCAGCAAACTGTGGTCTAGGCTATTAAACCATTTAACTGTACTTTGGTATGCTTATTTCTGTTAGCCTGAGAGCTTGTACTGGAAAAAATGTCATGATCTTTATCTCCAAGAAACATGTTTTTTAACAGGAAATTTACTGAGGAACCAGGTAGTGCTCCCATGGTGTATTTAACTTTGCCACCACCACTGCAGTTTTTCATTGCTGGGGATGCTGGGAACAAATGTGTATCATACATGAGCTCCCTAAATGAAGTTAGTGAAGGTTTGTGATCTGTTATCTAGGGATAACTAGTATGCTAAACATATGAAAGACAGTTCCAGAGCAAACACTAAAAAATTAGCTCAGGAGAAAACCAAAAACACACTGAGTTTGTTCAAAAAGGGACTGCACCAATTTCCTCAGAATTCAAGCTAAGCCAAAATAATTTAGTAGAACCTTTTCAGAACAAGAAAAAATATTGCTGCAAACATCCTACAGACACCTGGGAGTGAAGGCCAGTGAAGACAAAGTGATTCTGGTGCCAAGCCTGCTTCCCATGTGATGCTCCTTCTTCAGATGCTCTGTCACTGTAGTCTGAGGCGGTGAAGTCTGGACTCCCCCATTTTGCTAGAAAGAGGGATCAGATCTCTGCAATACCATTGGAAGAACAGTATAACATGACCTGAATAGCTGGGGCAGTAAAAGGGTACTGTGGAACCACAGCATCCGTGTAAGGTACGATAGCATCACAGCAGTCCCTCCTGTTAATGATGCCATTTAACCCAACCTTCCTGACACGGTGCTGCTGTTATACCCTTTCCAGTATTGGAGATAGCTCACTCAGTACTAGATTTTGGATCCTGGCACTGTGCAGGATTGCAGTGTTAAGTAGGATCTCAAAGTATTAGAAAGAACATTAGATGATGGAAAACTAATAAGAGGTGGGGTAGGACACAGTGGCAGCCCAAAACTTTAGCAGCTCTCTCCAACATGATTTGTGCTTTGTTACCCAAGACCAAGGATCACTAGTCCTATTCGCCCTCCCCCTTAGATACACAGCAGTCACTGAAAGAAGAGCTGTTCTGTTTCTGCTGCATCTGGGTGCCCTGTGAACCACTGCAAAAGGCTTGCACATAGCAGAATGATGCCTGATGCCTTTTCCATATTCACCCGCCTTCTTCCCTACTGTTCTGTGCCTCTTCATCTCAGCTCTAAGGGATCTTACTCTATATGGTTGTGTGAAAAAGATAAATTCCTGCACTCTCCTCACTCTTACTCCTGTACTTCAGTGAAATGGTAAGGCAAAATGGCTACCTGTCATCTTCTGACTTCTGAACTCAAAATAAACCTGTAGAAATTAAATTCTTAATTTTCCACTAGAAGTGTCTTAACTACATTTTAATGTTGATAATTCAAGATGTTTGAATTAATCAATCATTTCAATATATAAAAAACAGTTAGGAGGGGGAAAACTTGGTTTAATAAAGAAATCCAAAATTCTGATTCTTCATCTTTTTCATATTACAGTAATATCACCTTTGTGAGGTGAATGCTTAATTTTCATCCTTTGTAGCATATTTTTTCCAAGCATTCTGGAATCATTCATTTATCAAATGTAATACAGTTATTGCATTTCACATTTTAAAATCAGCACCTTAAGAACTTAATTTGCAAGCTCTTTTGCACTTTACAATTTAGTCATATAAGTAGTATACTTGAAATCAACAATACTAACCTTGTCAGTGTGTTTGAGATGAATCACAATATCAGGCCTGACAATTTTATCTTAAATATGCCTTAAATGTATACCTTTCATGGTATAAGACTGTCTGAATTAGCCTACAAGCTCCTCAGGGCAGGACACATGTCTTTGTCTACATTTGCAGAGTGTGAACAGACAGTTGGTTCCCAATAAATAATACAATACAATTACCTAACTATAGGATGCAGAAATTTGCAAGGAAATGAAATTTCAGGTTGCCTGTAGAGAAATGCTTAGAAAACACATTTCAAGAAATGAATGGTGGAGGACAACAGAAACAGTTGTTTTACTTTACAAAATCTTGAGGTTGGAGGTTCAAGGATGGGAATTGATTCCATTTAGTTAGTATGGCATTAAAATGAATTGTGAAGATTTCTAGGGATTAATAGTAAAGAAATTGAAATCTTCCTCTTTTTTTTTTTTTTTTTAATAAAACAAGATAAAAACTTTTCAGGTTTGTACCATTCCCTTTTGATAGAGATAAAGATTCTGCTTTACTGGCTGTCTGTAATCAAGATGATGTGACCTTCATTGGATTAGTATCTCCCTCTTTTCCTAACTAATCTTCTCTAATAACAAAGGAAGATATTTTGGGGTATAAAAAAAGCACTCTGGGGGATTGGAACTGGTCATAAGAAAGAGTGAAATCATAATGGCAATATATATATATAGGTGTTAAACACAAATTCATAATCACGGCATATGAAAGGATTTTTTTCCAGTGATACGGTTTTCACTTTATTATTTCTTTGCTAAACAAACTGAAATACACTGCTGTAAAATTTACACAGAAACCTGCCAAAAAAACCCATACACCAGAGCCAGCTCATAGGTATTTGAAGAATAGCTCTCCAAATCAGCTGCCTGCCCATCATGTCCCAGGAAAGGATTCATCCTGAGAGAAAATAGCAGATTTTGGGTGCTACTGTCTTTAAGCATTTCTGCTGAGCATTTCCAACCAATTCTTTCTGGAAATGAAAAGATGCCCTCTTAGTAAAAGTAGAAAGCAGCCTATTTACCCCAGAAGTTCTGCTTTCTCACACAGTTTCACTCACTTTTTGACTTTACAGAGCTCTCTGTTTAAAACTTGTCACTATTTTTATCTTTTTAACCATATTCCCTAGAAATCTTCGGCTCAGGGATTTTTGCTTTTCTGCCGTAAACACCAGTGTAGGATGTCATGGGTCTGGAATTAAGTTAGATTTCTGTTTTATTTTATCTTGTCTATTTTTCTAGTTATAAAGGTTTGCTATCTTTCCCATCTCACATCAGAGACATTAAGGGTTTGGCTTAGATGAATTTCATCCATCTGACTATCATCTGTGTTTCTCTTCTGACAGTAAAACCAACAGTTTCTTCTGATAAGGTCAGAATTAGACAGCTTCTACACATCTGCTTTGCTACCAACTTTCAAAGAGGGCTAGGAACCAAAGAGTGTCCTGCAGAACTGGGACAAAAGGAAGATAGGAAATCCCAGTCATCATGTAAAAAGGGGAAAGGGTTATCATAATTACTGCTAACCAAAGGTTGTTTGAACCATGCCAGCTACCAGCATAGATATTCAACAAAACTAACCAGTGTGAAATCAATGCAAGATGACAGGCTAATTTGTACTAAACATCAATACATCCATGACTTCCCAGTCAGCTTTGGCCAGTGCAGAAACTTACTCTCAAAGCACTGGAGAACCTGCCTTTTCTTAGAGACAAGGAGAAAATGGATTTCTGCAAGGAAGCGGGTGAGTCAACTCAGCATTTCAATAGATTTATTCATAGATTCATAGCGTGTGAGGCCAGAAGGGACGATTAGATAGTCTAGTCTGACCTCTTGTAAATCATAGGTCATTAAGTTTCATTCAGCTTTCCCTTTATCAAGCCCAAGATTTCTGTGCTTTGCTAAAATACCTTTCTTGCTGAAGTATGAGGTGTTTATTTGAGGACATGCAGAGACAGAAAACCCTCCATTTGTCCTGAGGTTTGGTTCTAACAATTTATGATGTTCTTTAAGAAGCATTTGTGCTCTATTTTTAATTGGGATTTTACTTGCCTTATGCTTTGAGATGTTTTGTTCCTGTTATGCCTTTCTCTGTTAGTTTAAATTACCTATTAGTATCTACTATTTTCTTTCCAGTACTAGGATCTGTGATCAAGATCTTTGAACTCTCTCTTTATTAAAGTGAATGTCAGATTCTTTAAACATGTCACTGTGAGGTATATTTTCAGGACCTGTAATATTTTTGTGTTCCAATTTTCCCTCTCTAATTTCTGTCATTTTCTGAAGTGTGGAATTAAGGATTAATTTCCTATTAACCTCACCAGAACTGTACACCAGGATCTCACCTGACTTAATTTATTTTCCTATTATTTATCCCTGAATCATAAGCAGCCCTTTCTTCCATCATGCCACCGACAAACTCATATGCAACCACATATCCACTATATTTTCACAGCTTTTCAGTATATATATATATATATATATATATGTCCTAGAGTTCTTCATCTTCCTTGTCTCTGAATGTATAACTTTGCACTTAGCTGTATTAAAACCACAATTTTTTGGAAAAAGATCTCCCTCATCCAGTATGACTGTGAGCCCAAGCTCCACCTACACAACAGGTTCTAAGAGCAAAAGCAAAATGATGGTGGTTATAAATAAAGTTACAGAAGATCATGTCAACTGCTGCATGTAATAAATATAATATTATCAGTATAGTGACAAAACAAAATGTATTACAGAATTCATAAATTATACTCTTATGGAAACACAAACAGCTGGATTGGGTTTGCATGGCAAGATTTTGGGGGGGGGGGGGGGGGCTACAGGGGTGGCTTCTGTGAGAAACTGCTATAAACTTCTCCCATGTCCTATAGAGCCAACGGAATCTGGCTCCAAGATGGACTCACCACTGGCCAAGGCTGAGCTCATCAGTGATGGTGGTAGCACTTCTGTGATAATATATTTAAGAAGGGGGGGGGGGGGAAACTGCTGTACAACAGCATCCAGAAAAGAAGACTGAGAATATGTGAGAGAAACAACTCTGCAGACACCAAGGTCAGTGAAGAAGGAGGGGGAGGAGGTGTTCCAGGAGCAGAGGAATCTGGTGAAGACCATGGTGAGCAGGCTGTTCCCCTGCAGCCCATGGAGGTTAGTGGTGGAGCAGATCTCCATCTGCAGCCCAGGGAGGACCCCACACTGGAGCAGGTGGGTGCCTGAAGGAGGCTGTGACCCCATGGGAAGCCTGTGCTAGAGCAAGCTCCTGGCAGGACCTGTGCACCTGTGGAGAGAGGAGCCCACGCTGGAGCAGGTTTTATGGTAGGACTCATGACCCTGTGGGGGACCCACGCTGGAGCAGTTTGTTCCTGCAGGACTGCACCCAATGGAAGGGACCGATGCTGGAACAGTTTGTGAAGAACTAGAGTCTGTGGGAAAGACCCATGATGGAGAAGTTCATGGAGAACTGTCTTCTGTGGAAGGGACCCCATACTGGAGCAGGGGAAGTGAGTGAGGAAGAAGGAGCGGCAGAAACAACGGGTGATGAACTGATCACAACCCCACTCCCCATCCCCTATGCCACTACAGGGAGGAGGTAGAGAAAAGCAGAAGTCAAGATGAGCCCTGGAAGAAGGGAGAGGTAGGGGGAACATGTTTTAAGATTTTTTAACTTCTCATTACCCTGTACTGATTTGATTGATAATAAATTAAATTAAATTAATTTTCTCAAGTCAAGTCTGTTTTACCTGTGATGGTAACTGGTGAGTGATCTCTCCCTGTCCTTATCTTGACCCACAAGCCTTTCATTATATTTTCTATCCCCTATGCAGCTGAGGAGGGGAGTGATATAATGTCTTGATGGCACTTGGCATTCAGCCAAGCTCAACCCACTTCACAACCTCATACCAGAACAAATAGAAAAGCAGCATCTAAATGGACCTGGAAAAAGATGCAGAATACTGGGGGCTTGGCTGAAGTTCATCCAGTCCATCAAGTGTTGGTTTCCTCTTCATGAAAGTTCAAGCCTCAAAAGATGTCAGCCATATGTCATACCATGATATGCAGCTGGGATGTGCCTGGGATACACTGTAGAACCCAGGAGCCTGAAAATGGTCAGATCCTTAATTTTGGACATTTATAATGCTTTTCAAATTGTTATGCTAGCCATGCATGCCTTTCCATGTCTGTGATTGCTTCTTCCATAAGTACTTCTTTAATTAACATTTCACAGTTACTCACCAAGGTTAAATCCGTATGATATGGATAGACCGATTTCCTGGCCAACTTTATTTCTAGCTCTGCTCATTGGTTTGAGAAATATCCAGCTCAGATCATATTTATATCATCTTTGAATCAACATTCTCTCTGGTATGCACAAGGCAGCTAATTTTACGTACTGAGTCATTTCAGGATTACTGTCCTGCACTTAGATAATGCTAAGAATTGGTAGAAGTGATAGAAAAGAAAGTCAGTCCTGAGACAGTTAGACAGCTTAAAAGAAAGGAAGAATTTCAGGAACACAATGAATAGCAATTCAGTTTAATGAAATTTTAGATGCAGTATTTTAAACTTCTTATTCAAATATCCCACATGAGGGACAGAATTCTCCACCTTCCACTTGACAAATCACTAAGGTGTCACTTCCTGGATTTTCTTGTTCTTTTACTCATCTCTTGACAATGTGATTTATCTCATGCTTTCTTCCTCATGAGAGTCTCTGTTGTTATCTGCTCCACCTTTTCCTTTACAGACATTCTCTTCATTCAGTTTCTCCTATTTTTCTCTTGCAATTAAGCAACTTGCTTTCCTACTTCTGAAATATTGCACTTGATGATTTGTTTTTACGGTCATACTTACAAATGCCTAAGGATAAAGAATAATATGATATTTCTCTATTGCAGGGAAATGATAATTCTTGCAAGACTGTAAGCAGATTCTACAACGTATTTGATTTTCACCACCTTTTTACTCCTAAAAGTCTTATTTTTAGTATTACATTTTTTAGTTTTATGTTTTTAGCATTCTTTTATTTCCTTTTTATGTCAAGTCAGAAATTGAGAAACTTGAGTGCTTTATGAAAATCAGAAGATTTTAAAACCTTCATTGAACATTTTCTTGAGTGAAAATACCCAGTGTTTCTCTGTGTCCTAAGCAGTCAAAACAAATAATCTGGCTGAACTCTCAAAATCTGAAATAAAGGAAGTTTTGAACATTTTCTTACAAGTGTGCCTTGATGCATGGGACCTCAGAGGTTTCTGAGGTGCTAAAACAAAGAATTATGTTCCAAAGACAGTGATGACTGAGGAAAGAAGCATGTCTGTAAAACTAATGTCAACCGGGAGGCCTGTCTAAAGACAACTGAGCCAAAGAAAAAGAGTTACAGCAGCTACCCCATCTTTCACTGTGTGAGGTTTCTTCTGCCCTGTATCATCTTCCATTCCAGCTGCTTGATAGTATGGCTATTGGAGTCAGCACTGATTTTGGCACTGTCCTCATGTGGAATGATTACTGAGGAGAGACCACTCCTGCTAACAAACCGTGGCATTTGTGTTTGTGGTCTCAATTCACGCAGGCTTTTTTCACTCTGAAAAGTGTAGTGGTTATGCTCCGCTCTCCTCAGCAGTGGGCTTTACTAAGAGCTCAGCCATTGGAGATCATGACAGCTGCTGTCTTGGAGATAAGCTGGATAGTTTGTCAGGTATGGCAAGATGTTGGTTGTTTCTGTGGATTTTCAGGTGTATTAACACCATAGTAATGACACTGTTCTAAATGTGTTTAGAGCTCAGGATAAGGTCTTGAAAGGAGACTGAAATCAACTGTATCATACATAGGTCAGGGGGGCCTAAACATGCGACAAGATACTGGAAAAAAGTGAGCTTTAAATAATGCAAAAGCCACTAGAATTCATTGTTGTGTTGAGTGAAGTGGAAGAAAAGGTGTTAAATCTTGTCTTGGTACCTTTATTCCCAGCTTGTCTGCTGCTAAAGTTTACCCAGTGAGATGACTTTCTTAGAGCCCTTTGTATATTGTAATAAACTGTTTCTGCCTTTATCTGACTGCTGGAGCTCAGACAGGAATGAGACTGCCCAATAAATGCATTAGACTTTGAATGTGCTGTCAACCTTCACTCCATTCTGAAGAGAAATTTCATGATATTTTTTTTTTTTGTTTCATTATAGCTATTGCATGTGGGATCAACCAGGTTTTGTATTTTCCCCAGCAATCACTCTAGGACTATTGGATTGTTTTGCTTTCCTGTTGTTAGAAACAGCAGCCATAATGTCTGTCTTTGTGTTACTATTTTGGTGTATTCATTTTTTCTGTATCTTTAAATGTACCATCCATCTAACCCAATTACCTTTTAATTCAGGAAATTCAACTGCAGCTCAAAAAGAGAAAAATTAGCATCACACAATCAGAAGAGTATGCCTTTTTATTAAAACCCCCCCAAAACTGGCCTATATAAAATGTAATCAATTATACTACTAAAAATCAAAATAACTACCTTGGAATTTTAAAGGAGCTTATAATTCTGCATAAAAATTATTTAAAGTAATTCTAATAAATATTTTGCCAGTGTGGGTAGGTATAACTCTGCTTGTCAGCACATCTGTATTTTTCTCTCATCTAATAAACTAGCTAGGACAGTGCAGCAAAGGAACATTATAATATTAACAATGTTGCTGGAAAGCTCTGTGCTTTAGAATGAATTAACTTTCACTGCACTGCAGAACATACAAAGTGAAATTGGCTCAGCTCGGAATAGCAAGTTTAACCCCTTAGAAGCTGCTAAGCTCTACTTATGTCTTGATGACGGTTTTTGAGCAGCCCTGGCACAGGAATCATGGAGGTAGCTGATGTATTTGGCAAATTTAGAAAAGCAACTGCCTAGGAAAAAAATCTGAGAAAACATTTTTTTTTTTTTATGCAACAAAAAAAATGGTGCAACTTTGCATTCCAGGGAATGTGCCAAGAGACAGTAGTCAGGTTCCAGAAATACCAGGGGGTTAATGTTGTGGGAGTAGAACTGAGACATGTATCTTTTTATCTGACTGTTCATTCACAATGACAGAGAGAACAATCCTCTTCTGCAGTTGCACCCAGGTTTTGATTTTCCTCCTCTTAAAAATTTATCAGCAAAATGACTGAAGAATGATTCAGTGAAAATCTGAGAGCTGGTCAGCACTTGGCCCCTTCTGCACTGATTCATGTAGAAAGGTTCATTGGAAAGCTTTCATCATCCCCCTGATTCCACAGGATCTTCTCTGGCATTTTTTCTTTCAGAGATGAGAATACTGTGTGGGGCAGCTGCTTTTGTGATACAGCCAAGAAAGCATGAATTGGGACCACTTAGTGTCTTTTGTGCAGTTCATAAACCAGATGATAATCTTTTATTACTACCATACCAGACTACAGTCAGTTTAGAGATCTAAAAGAAAAACATATCAGAATTTTGGGGTTTTTTTGGTTGTTGTGGTTTTGGTTTTATTTTAATTAAAAAAAAATAAAATTGAGACTATCTTTTCACTTAATCAAAATAAGATTTATTAGAAGTATTATTTTTCTGCCTGTATCATTGAAGGGATTTACTGGGGCTTTAGGGGATTAGAAAGGCCAAGGGTTTATCAATTTACATGATATCTGTTTTACGCATTTCCCAGTGAAAAATTGTCAGATCCCCAGACTGAGATGCCTCAGATGGGTTAATTTCCTTCTTCATACTTTGCACTACTAATTTTCTCCACTTTTAAACAATGCCATTAGAAATCTGGAGAGGGTGATATGTTTAATACTGCTGAGTTGCTGCTCATCCTTGAGGTTTGCTATAATGTGTTTTTGCCATTTTCAAATCTGTTGCTTTTGTATTTTCAAATTCTCATAGCAGAATAAATATATTCTAATGTGATGCATTTTACTAGGTCTATTCACTCAAGAAAATTAAAACAGCCAAATGTATATAGGAGAAGGAAAAATAGAAATTCACTTGGTAATGTGAGTTGCAAAGAAACTGTAGTGCATTGAGTACTGAAGAGTGAAAAGAGGCAAATGCAGTCCAACCTTAATCCATTTCTGCTAAAACTTCCAGCTGGACACTTCTTACTGTATTTTTCCATAGTCAGTTTGCAGCCTTACCATACTTACCAAAAGTCAAAATTTTAATGTTCCATTGGTTTTACACCTCCAGAATTTCTCACACATCCAAACAGAACTATCTCTCTGCTCTGATTTCCTACCATGAGACCAATTAAAGGACTACTAATCCTGCTATGCCTTTCAAAAAATCTCTTGATTCCCTCTTTGCTGAATATTTCTAGCTCATCTTTTAATCTTAAACACCTATTTTGCTGAAAAGATTCCTTGGAGAACTTATCTGATGAATCTGATTACTAGTTTAGAGATCTATTGTCCATTACTTACACAGATCCACTTGCGACTCTACTTTCTTACTTGTCATAAATAAATGTCCCACTCTGAAACTAGTAAAGCTGTTTACTGGATCAGCTCCACTTATCAGTAGATATGTTCTGCTTTTAACAGCTTGTGAAATGTATCTATCATATACAAGTATATGTGCATATACATACACATACAAGCCACAGAATGTGCAAGAGACCCTAATATATGAAAACACAAATGTATAAAAATTGTTTAAAATTACTAGATTCCACATCTCACACATGTCATTGGGTGCATAAAAGTCTATTTTACTCAGTTTTATTTGGAAAATAGAAATCATTGTTCCTTTCCCTCTTCCCTTCCCTTCCCTTCCCTTCCCTTCCCTTCCCTTCCCTTCCCTTCCCTTCCCTTCCCTTCCCTTCCCTTCCCTTCCCTTCCTTTCCCTTCCCTTTTAATTTACTTTTCTTGTCTTTATGTCAGGTGAAAATGGATTTTCTCTGAAAGTAGTACAAATTCTCCTTTATGCTTATATCAACATGTCCTCAAGAAAAGTCCCTTACTTATTTCAGTCATGTAGAACAAAATGTTGGTAATTTATACTGTACTTAGAGTGTGTTAGGTGCTGTAGATGTCTTCCCAGAAGAGATTAAACACAAGTGAAGTTCTGAAGAAAATAGTGAGAAGCTATATTTTCTCAGGGAAATGCTGAGGTGGAAGAATGATCTATCTTCATGCCTTCTGGAACAGTCTTAAACAGAACTGTTGCTAATGTCATAGCTGAAAACTGACGTAAGAATTATTTCAACACTGTACCTTATCTTTATTGTAGCATTACCACAGAAAGACCCTAATATAGTCAAATTTTAGAAAGAGTGGTTGAAAATACTTGTGTCTCCAGTAACTATGTTATCACTATGGTTGCAACAACAAATATTCACTATTGGAATGAAGTTCATAAGAATAAAATAATTAGGAGGAATGGAAAAGCTTAAAGCTTGCATTAGGATGGGAGCTGAACAATTTAAGGAATGATGAAGCAGACAGGATCAGCTCTGATCTTCTTGAGCGGTGGCCGTGTGATCCAGGTCCTGTCTCTGTGAGGGTATGTACATAGACTTCAGCATATGTTCTTATGATGCAGCAATACATTTTACATGATTAAGTTTGGTTTTGAGGCATAATCTCTGTAACTCAGAAGGAGCTACAGATATGTGTGCAATTGGAATTCAGCTCATTACTACATTTTTGCTAATGACCCTGGAGACCATGTTGTCCTCTAGTCATATACAAATAAGATGATTATACACAATGATATAATAGTTAATACTAATTGATCTATTTTTTTATCACATAATCTCAGTAGCCTCAGCTTTGTAATATCTGCTTATGTGCTTTTTTTTTTTTTTTTTTTTTTTTTCCCCTGAAACCCTCTCATTACTTTACAATGCAAAATTGTGACATAAGAAAAGCAAGCCTACTTTATTTGTAGGCAAATTCTTATTCTTAATAATGAATTAATTGCTAAAGTAATTGTAGATTTTAACCTGTCTTGGGTGTTTTCATCTTTCTTCTCCTTTTCTTATCCCATTCTCAGCTTCTCATCTTAACCCTTTATAAATTCAGTTCAGGAAACTCAAGGGTGCCAGTGAACAATAGACTTGAATCAGTCATAGCGTCATTATTGCATTTGCCAAAGATTACAACAGCTGCTCTAAACACATACTACCCTCAAAAAGTAACACCCATCAATGAATACACCAGAGTGCAGTCAATTAGATGACAGATGAGAGGATTATTTCGTTTTTTACCAGATACCTGTCAGTAGCTGCTATCTCTGATAGTCAGTGACTTTCTGATATATATGTTCCATCTCAGAAATATTTCTTATGCTGATATTCCAATGAATCTTTATTTGCTTTTAGTATTTACACACTGTTGGTGATTGTCTGGGCATGCAATTATCAGTCACTAGCATTTGTGTCTCTTCAAGACACAAAAATCAAGTGTTCTTTTTTTAAGACTGATTTTTGAGGGGAGTCAAGATATTTCCCTTGTGGAAATAGAAAAATACTAATAGAAGCAAATCTTCATTTCAGCTGATCTATTTCAGCCTTAGACAACAGCTATTGCGAAATCCATGTCTGTTGAGATGGACTTTTGTATTGTAATTCCTGTATACATTACAAATTTCATATTCTTATCCTTTTTGGTATCATTCATGTCTGGTCAGGGTAGACCTTGTTGCACAATTATTTTTCTTAGTGTTCAGATGGGCTCTGTGGATCATGCTGTTCTCTAAAAGTACCTAACAATTGTACAATACACACAGATTATTTTTATAGATAGAATTGCATTTAAGTATTCCTATTAACTCTTGAAGCTGCCTGCTTTTGTTTTGCTTTATTTGTGGGGTTTTTTTAACCACCGATCTAAAAGTATTTTTCCTTTTATCGTATTTACTAGTTGGCCATTTTGAACTCTTCCAAAAAAAATAACAGTCAGGATATGAAAACAAATATAAACAAAATTCCAACCTCAAGAAAATATGTCATTTGCAAGGAAATTCATGGAAATCACTAGGTTAATTGGTCACCTACCTAGAGTGCATCTAAATAGAGATTCAAAGCTTCTAAAAAGAAATCTGCATACTAATGTTAATTTTGCGGTATGTCATGTTTCTTTTCTTAAATGTGTGCAAGAGTTTAGAGAGAAGAAAGACTGGGAATAATGCCAAAGGGATGTGACCACTTGAAGAACAATAAACTTCTTAGTTTGACTCCTTGCCCTAAGGATTCATTGGTGTCTGAGGGCTCCTTCTTTGTAGGTTTGATGGCAATCTGCATTTTCATGAACTGTTAGACACGATTGCCAAAGGTAATGATATTATGGCAATGAAATTATGACAAAAAGATGACAAAAAGATTTGATTCTGTGTTAGAAACCTTCATATGCATTGTCAGAAAATGTGAAGAATTCGAAACTATAGGCAATAAGAACAGACATAAAATTTCTAACCTAAAAATCGCAACAGTGTGACATTATTTATTTTGCATTACTACAGAAAGTCTCAGCAAAATAAACTGGAATGAGTGAACAGGATGTTATCAGGTAGGAGTTTTGAATTGTAAGACTTTTCTCTAGCTCATAGAGCCACTCTGTAAATACCTTCTTTTAAAATGGCTACCTGAGATACTCAGAGCTTAGAACACCTCCTCCCAGTTATGTATATCAAAGCAAATAATAAGCAGAGCTCTTGCTGTGCCACTTTTTCCATTATGCTTGTCAATGAAGAAGCAGAATAGAATTCTCAAGATGTGAGAAAAATGGAACATATTTAGTTAGAGGGATCTTGGATTCACTTATAAGATATATATTTTCTTTGAAAATGTTAAATTGTTTGAGAGACAGGAACTGAGAATAACAGCTTTTATTTTCTAAACACCAATTACATATGAGTGAAAAATATGTATCTGTGTAACTCAAAGAATAGGCTTAATTTTTTGAAGGATCACACAGATAAGCACTTCAAGGAAAGGTACAGATGGTTGCATGTACATCCTGAAAACTCATGGATGTTATAACAAAGGCCAAATCCTTTGACAGAAGTATCTGCTTGTTCCTGTACATATACATCTATCTTTATGTTGGTTTAGAATTCTGCAGACATAAAAGACTCAGTTGCACATAAGGGTAGAAACAGAGGCCTCCGATGAAGGGCACTGCAGTGTTTGTATAGTAAAATAAAAACCGTGTTCTCTTAAACTGAATAAAATCTTTTAAAAGACACATAAATATTCCTTTTGTATTTTGAGAAAATATTTTTAATACAGGTCTGATATTCAGCAACATGTACTGGCTGGTGTGGCTGTGTTTTGTTATGGTTTCTTGGTTCCCAATTCTTCTGGCAGAAAACCTGTGCCTGATTTCTGAACTTAGCTATGCTGCCAGATATTCCTGCCTAGCTTGTTAAATCAGCTTCTGAATAACAGCTGATTTCACATTTTAAGCATCAATATGTAACCACGTAGCTGAAATCAGAATCAAGTGTCTTCAATCAAAAATGTGAAAAATAAGAAAAAGCAGTCGTCCCCCACCCTCTAACTTTCTGGCTGCCTGCCATTTTGTAAAGATATTTCAGTCTCTGCAGCTCAGTCCTTTTTTATTCTAATGCCTCCTTGTGCAAATGCTTCTCATGTGTCTTTCTCTTTGCTGCAGGCATAGTGCACCTGTTTGAAAGGAACACTTTTTTTTTTTTTTTTTTTTTTTTTTTTGCCATTTCCCAACTGCTAGCCCTTTTGGCAGGAATCTGTCTCCAACAGCTGAGAAAGCAGAAAAGCTAAAGCGCTTTAGCTACTTAGAAGAGCTACCTTCAACTCTGTGAAGAGCCATGTGATGCTACTGGAACTTGCTTTCCTTGGATTCTCGCTCTGAGGCTGAAATTTCCATAGTAGTGGAGCTTCCCAGTTGTGTAATGAGAGGGTTATGTTTCTGAGGGACACTCTGTCAAGGGCATGGGTAACTTTTTTCTGGCCTGCTGCTTAGCTCTTCAATTTTGTCGGCATTCCTTATAAAAATATGAATCCATTCCATATTGCAGAAATTGATACACCCATTTCTCTTTTACAGAGCTCTGACCTATATGGCATTTACTTTCTGCTGATACCTCCATGCCAGGAATCTCTTCAGCAAAGCAACCGGGGCTCAAAGAGAAATACATAACATGTTCTTTGCTTCTTGTGCTCACATACCTAAGCCCTGTTTTCTAAATCAGAGGCCCAGAGAAACCTTTGGTGAAGATCGGGAAATCCTATGTCCATTTCAACCTGGAAGATAAAGAATTTCCTATTTGGGTAGTCACAGGAATGAATCACTCCTCCAGGCCAGATGCCTAATAACAGGACTGCTCCCTAAATTTATCCAGATCCCCTTGGAGGACAAACGTAACGTTGCAGTGCTTCTGCCTTCTGTGCCACCAGCAATAAAGCTGGTGAAGTCTGGGTGTAGTCAGCAATTCTGCAGGTGATGAGCGAGGCAGATCAGTCCTGCTCAGAGTCCAACAGCTCCTTCGGCTCTGAAGGGCTGTCAGGTGGGACAAAAAAAGTAGTAAAACCTCATTCCAGTCAATAAAGAAGATATGGGTTTGAATACATGCAGGAAACAGTTATTTTGAGTAAGAAGGTGCAGTTTCATCTGGTCACTTTCAGCATACATTTGCACGCTGAACAAAGACAAGCTAGATGACAGATGTTCTGGCAATGAGTTCATGAGAAAGAGGAAAAACAAAAAGTACACTCATGTTTTCACTGAAATGACATAACTTGCTTTCCTTTCTCTCCCATTTGATGTCTTGTCCTTTTGTTCTTGTCCCTGTCTATTCTTTATATTATGTTCCTACATTAGCCATATGTTTTTCAGCACATCTTATTGTATTTTAGCCCAGGCAAAATGAATTTTAGGATGGTGCCCCCAGAAAAGATTTACGAAGCTGCCTCTGTGAGAGATGGCTGCTTCCAGATGTGAGTATAATGCTAATGCAGCCACCTCTGTGTTTTAAATTTTTATAAACATGTGGTTTCCATTTTGGTAAATTCTACATGTCAGTCAGTTCAAAAGACATGATACATTTTATATTACTGTTCTTCAATAAAAGGCATTGTTCTGGCATATCTCCAGCCCAAGGGCAAGAGAAAGTGTTCCGAATATGTTGGGATTTGTTCAGCTCTTCTTCTTAAACCTACAACACCTCAATGAGCTATATACACATGGTAAAATCAACGTTAGTCACAGTGTGATCTTTAGGTGGTGACCATCCAGAAAACAAAAGAAAACACCCACAAAAAAGAAAAAAGAAAAAGAGGAGCCAAGAAAAAAACCTCCAATACTTACGGAAAAAAGAAGAATATGCTTTTCTAGCCCCATGGTAAAGAGAGCATTGCATCAATAAGTATTCAAATTAGGCATTGCCAAAGGTAATGATGCATTGGAATTAATTGCAATTAGTGAGCATTCATCACTGGAGGCTTTTTAGGACAAAGATAAAGAAATCAGATAGAGCTGATTCTGCTTTGGAAAAGGAGGGTGGAGTAGATATTGTCTCAACTTCTGTTTGGTCATAGATGGAAGAGAAAAAAGGATTATCTTTTGGATGTTGCCTCAAGGCCTAGTTAGAAACCTGATGTTTGCCAAGTATCCCTGCAATGGATAGAAAGTGGGGAAGCAGAAAGGTCATTTGGCATAAACATTCCTTACAAATTCTCGTATGTATTCTTAATGTTCTATGTTTGGTCTCTATAGAAACAGATCATATTACTATAGACTTACATTTTTATGATGTGTAAGGTGAAGAAAGATAATGCTTGAAAATACTTTTTACATGTGCACAAATGCCATCTCAAACAGGAGAGCCATTCAATTTGACAATGTATTTCCTTCTCAGAAAATTAGATGGGAGACAGAGACAGAAACTCTAGGAATGCTCTCAGTTTGAAAGGTGACCATTCGTCACTAAAACTAAAACATTCACGTTGAAAGAAAGTGGGGTGTAGTTTTGATGAGCACATAACCAAGAAACACAGTTATAAGAAGAGACAACAGTCATGGCAGGATTTTGTTGTATACAGTATCAATTGTCTCTAGTGACTGGTGGGTGTTCTGGATTGTCTATATGACAGTGACTCACTTCTGTAGTGCAGAATTTGACCTGTTATGGAGATACAGGCTATTTATTTCTTTAAAACATTATCTTGTCCATACTTGCCAGCATGTCCCTGCTTTGCTCATGGGTGTGAGATATTCCAGATACAGGTGAATGGGTAGATACCCTGGAGAAGCTGTACTTTGAGACATGTTACTGTGTTTTCTTATGAGCATCAGGAATCAATGCTGGGTGCTGGGCAAGTGTCGCCTCTGGCATGCCCAGTCCAGGGCCCTTTAGACAAGCAAAAGTTAGCAGAGAGGCACTGCCTTATACAAACCTATGAACCTTCCCAAACATGCTGTGCAATCAGTACCTATATACACATTACATTGTATTATCCACAGTAGCTCTCTTATCCATTAATTCATCTGACATTCACAGAATTAAAAAATGTGGGGTGTTAGAAATATGAAGACATATGATGCAAAGAAACCTATTAATGGGTGAATGAGCACCTTTGGGTTTAAAGGTAAGAAAAACATTCTTCTAAAGACTAACTACCTTTTGAATCCCCAAATTGGGATGTATCTATTATAGTCAGCTGGCCAAATGTAAAATTAAGTCAGCAGCTGGATTCCTACAAGGACATTTGTTATGGGCACTGAGGAGAATAGAAAAGTGAATATAAAAAGTGAATTTTGACACAGCTAGAACAAACCAATGAAGTAATGTTTTGTCGTCTATATTTAGCCATGGTATTGCTGGTATTGTTCCAAACGTTCCTCTTTTCACATTTCCATCACTTAGGACAGCAGGTTAATTATTTTTAGCTTTACTTGATGAATATCTTTTTAGTTTTAATTTAAAAAAAAAAATCCTGTTCTTTTCTGTTTTCTTGTTTGTACTCTTATGTCCTATTGTGCCATTTGTTTGTATTATTATAAAATCACCTGGGATATGTTAACAGTGTAAGAATATCTATCTCAGATGACAATCACAGACAAAACTAGGATGGTAAATGCAGGTGCTTGGCTTGGCGTTTTGACTCTTCACCAAAAAAACAAAACAAAATTAGAGGCCTTCGTTCATTTTTATGCTATAAAAGAGGAGAGGTATGAATTTCTGTTTTCAGACAAAAGGAAGTTACATTTTAAATGAAGGCAGACACTTTCCAAGAAAAAAAAGAATCTGTTTAATCAAAAATGTATCTTTCTGTCAAAGAAAATGTGGAGTAGAAAATTTTCAGCCAGCTCACTTCAGTTTCCTATACACTCTCATGGGACTAAACTTCTTATTTCAAATAAAAGAAAGAGACCTAAAATCCCCAAATCATACATTTCAACTTCCTATCATATGTCAGTCAATTTTTCCTTCATTTTTCTTTTACCGCAGTTGGCTTGTGTGTTTCTACTTAGACAATCAAGAATAAGAAATAGCCAGAAATTCATCATCAATCTTTATTCCAGTACAAAATAATTTTGAATGGTCTGTAATTCCTCACAGAGACATCTGTTTTTACCAGCACTTCAGGATATCCTAAAAAGCAATACCCCAATATGATACCTTCTGGATTCAGTTTTATTTTTTCATGAAAAAGCCCAAACAACCCCAAAATTAAAATGCAACATGCTTCCAACAGGGGGAAAATATTTTCATATTCTTTATCCCATTAATATTCTTTTATATGACTTTTTCTTAAACTCGTTAGAAATTATGAAAAGACAATCATAGTGATTATCTATTCTTCAGACAACTGTCACCACAGAACATCATGATAGTTTACTATACCTTTTGGATTACTGTCTTTATTTTTGTATGTATTTCCACTGCGGTTTAAGAATTAATGGGAATAGTGGTCATGCACAAACAGATCTTTATTTTTCCATTTCACTTTATATTTAATCTGATCCCCTTCCTGTCTTTACTCTGCTGTTAATATGTGCAATTTAATTTTGTCGACATTATACCCATGTTTATACTTAAAGAAATTGCCTATTTCTTTTCTCATAGCTGTAGTTACCAATTTTTATTTCATAGACCAGAATACTGTGGAGTAAAAATTCTTGTCTATTGTGGTTGCAGCAGAGATATTCCGTATTTTATTAATTCGGAAGTTCAATACCTAATGAGCTTTCATGATAACATAACACCATAAAAAGTTTGTAATCAAAATGGATGCAACTGAGGATTTAACTCTTTGTTACCATTGACAACGATGTAGCCTGTAACTCTATGCACTCACAATCCCACTTTATCAGCCACTTCAGAAAACAATTTTGTCTAACCAGGTGTCTCCTGGACTGGCCGTTATTTTGCCACCCAGAGTTTCTGACTGCATCATTAATAGAAATTGCTGAATGCAAGACCTTTGAATTTAATTCCAGAGAAAGACACAGCACTACAACCAACATAACCCCAGGATCATGAAGCCCTGTTGTAAGTTCTCTAGTGACTGATGGATGTACAACAAGAAAACACCCCGAAATAGTTATCTGACACAAGAGTAATCTTACAGCTCTGCAATTTTAAAACAAATATTTACATGAAGCTGCATTTCCTTTACATGTTTTACTGGGTTGCTAGCATTTAAGAAGCATAAAGTTCACACCATAACCTTCCCCTCCATGGTGATGTTCTCCCTCCTCTAGCTGGCTGTTGCCACAAAATGAGTAGGAAATTACTGTATGTCAACTGAGCTCTGCCAGCTGAAGTCTGTGCAGCTGAGACTGGACAACAGGTTCAAAAGCTAGCAGGGTGACCTCACTAAAAATCCATCAGGGACAGATGCAAAGCACTACATTCAGGGAAGAATAATCAGCTGCCTAAAGACAAGCTGAAGAACAGCAAACTAGGTCGCAAAAAAAGAGCTATTGATTATCATTGGTTACAATTTAGAAAAAAATGCTTTATTATTAAGAAAAACAAATAACACATTAGAGTAAAAAAAATAGGAATACTACCTGTAAGACTGTCTGAAATACTTTGTCCACCTTAAGATAATTGTGGAACATTTGAAAAAAATCCATAGGAGAGGAAAAAGAAGGATCAGAGTCTTTACAACACAACCTCCAAGGAATGACTCGACAGGCGGTGACACCTGAATAAAGAAGGCCCTGAGGGTGGATATGATGTCTGATGTCAAAAGGGTAAATAACAAAGAGGAACAGAAAAATTTTATGTCAGATCTTAGTTTGGCAGGACAGAAAGCAATAGGCTGAAATTGCAGCAAGGAAGGTTGAGATTAGGTAGCATGAAGTCTTTTAACACTACAGAAAAAGGAGCACTGCAATAGATTGCTTGGAAAAATTATCATCACAGAAAGTCTTTAAGACAGAGCTAGACTTAGGTGGATGAGGAATCTTTAAGGGAGAGCTGATCATGCCTTGGAAAAGGAGAATGGTCTACACGAACTCTCCGGCTCTCTTGCCACCCACGTTTTCTATTGGCTTGTTAATCTGTTGCTGATGCACAGACTTGCAAACAGTACAGCTGTTTAGCCTCATCTTGTTAGAGAACTGGGCTAGAAATAAAAGCTGAAGATTTGAAGAGTGTGTCATCTTCCCTCTATACTGCTCAGATCTGCTCTTCCTTTACAGTATGGTTTTAGGCAAATGATTAAAATCATATTATTTTGGAGTTGGTATTTGAGCTATGGATAGCTTTTATCCAGAAACATGAATGAAACAATAAATAGAGCTGATAAACAATACAAAAAGTGATTCTGAATATCTTTGTCCCTTAATGTAAGGAATTCTATTTAGTTGTTTCTAAGGGAATTGTTATTTGCTGCTAAAGGTTAAAAATTCTCAGTCATGGTGATTCCAGAAGATATACTAGTTCAAACACAAAAAATTTTTAATCAGAATTTTTTTTTTTTTTTTTTTTTTTTGGGGGGGGTGAAATGTCATTGTTTGTTAGTGTCCAATTATTATTCATTTTCTTGCCAGACATCCAGTTAGGAAGCAGGAATCATACAATGTAGTTGATATGACTTTGCTGCATGCCATGGACAATAGCTAGTGAATAGCAAATAGCTGAAGCAATCATTTGCACGAATCCTCTAGACTGAAATGTGTATATATGTTTGAAAATAATTAAGGCAACTACAAACATGAGAATAAGTTTACAAGTCATTCAGAAATACAAAATCTATATAGCACTTAAGCTAATTTAAGTCTAATTACTCAGTGAGCCAGTCCTCATCATGACCAAATTACTCAAAAAATCTTTTGCTGAGGCAGCATGTGAACCCTTAAGTCTGCTTTTTGCATGTTCTATCAGCTCAGTAGAACAAGAGGGAGCACAGGCAGTGTTAAAGACGTAGGGGAAAGAAGATAATGTCTTCACCTATCCTGATTTGAATGTGACTGCTGCTTTGGTTTTCATCCTTCAATTATCAGAAGTGATCACACAGAAACTAAGAGCTGATGGAACATCTTTAAGCCAGGTGCTGCCACTTATCAGCTCTAGTATCTACTTTTTGCTCCCACACTAATGAAAAATGATTTCAAAAGAAATGAAGATCCTGTTTCAATAAGATTGGGGAAAAGATGTAACCTAAAAGCTGTCTACAGACTCAGGAATAAGTGAAATGTTTTGACAGGGAAAAATATGTGTTGGCAACATTGCTCGACTCAGATTTCAAAAGTAAAATTGAAACCATACTTCTACAGGGTGCAGACGCTGACAACTGGAAGCCTGTTCTGCAATATATAGTAGTTCAGAATATGCCAGCCAGCTCCTCCTCTCCCCACTTTCTTTCATGTACGGGACAAATACATTTCAGGGAAAAGAACAGTCTGACTTGTTAAATTCTTGAAAACAAATAAACAAAATCCATATCCGACTCCCATCTGACTGCAGAGGGTTCAGAGAATACACAGGGCATCTGTATCTAACTATATAAAACTGCAAGGAAAACAATATTCTTCAGACTTCTGTGGTCAATCCAGGCGAAACTTGGGCTGAGCCCACATTTGTGTGGTGTCAGCCTACATGAGGTGCAAAAGTGGACCCATGAAAGAATCACATCTGAAGAATCCCGACTTCAGTTTTAGGAAGGGTAAGGTTCAGTAACGTTGTGAAGATAGGTTCTGTTAATTCATTAGATCAGCCTGAGCAACAGCTATGGAATGTGAAGTTCCCAAATTTGTATGGCCAGGGAAGTACCAACATTTAAGACTAATAAAGAAGCCCAGAAAACAAACATTACAATTGATGTGTGTTGTGTTCTTAATTCCTTGGTCATGGTCACTGCAAGACAGCCATGCACTGCTTGTCTTTGTGCAATCAGTAAAATAGTTTTGGACCAGAAACTGTGAAGGACAAAGACAGTCGAATACTTCACTGGATCATTCAAAAGTAAAATCTAAAAGCAAAACAAATAATTCTCTCTCAGTCTCCTTCTGTTGTGTTCATATGAGGACATCTAGAGATAAAGCAAAGATTCCCTGTCTTGAAACTTATTTTAAGCAAAAACATTAAATAAATCTAGAATATTGATTTTTTTCTCTTTCCTTTTGGACAGATATTAGTTGTTTCACTGTCTTTCCCTTGATTTTTTTTTTTTTCATTTTCCTCCTGCAACATTATACAAGCTCATATAAGGTCAAACTCCTTAAGGAATTTGTTCTACAACCTTTCTCTAAGGTTTCCCAACTCTATATATTAACTTTCTGCTGACATCTGAAGCTTTGTTTCTCAGGGCACTTAGCAGAGGAAGGAGCATATGTCTGAATCTTTTTTCAAAGAATCCATTCTGCAGATTCTGTTCCCAAAGAAGTGTATTTATAAGAGACGCTTCAGCACTTCTTGATTTGGTTCGCAACACAGATACTGTTATACTATATCTCCTGTCTACATTTTTTGGTGCTGCAGTGCACAAGGAGTTCATATTGTATATATGGTTCTTCCCAAAGTATGGACTTGACAGGGGAATAGAAATGGTGTGGGTCCGTGTGCTGGTCTGGTTAGAGACATCAACCCTTGAGTGATGCACTGTTTTATCTCAAATGAAGACAGGGCAGTGCAGAGCACCCTCCTGTCTGCTCCAGTTGTGTCCAGGCAGGTTTTGTCCTAGAGGAGCAGGCGTGCAGGGGCTCCGGCTTTGCTTCCAGCAAAGGGGACAAGAAGGGCTTTCTGGGAGGCAACAATTATCCACGGCACATTCCTCTTCATGTGAGCCAATGCAACATCAAGAAAATCCTTTCATGTGACCCTAAAGACAAAGTGGAGTCATACAGCAGCACCCTGAAATGCTGGGAGATCAGTTTGTGGGTGTGGTGATAGATGTCCTTAAGAAATACACTCATTTGAAATTGCAGCCTATGGGGTAAATATTTCCCACACTCTTTCTCTTGCTTTAATTTTTCCTGTGGCTTTGTGGAGTTGAGATAGGTACAGAGCATCTCACCTTCGTTCTTACACTCTGCATTCAAATTAAGTTAATAAAGTGGATTTCAAGTGCATTATAAGCCTTATGTTCATCAACCACCAAAAAAATGAAAATGAAAAGTGTGAGGGAACTGGCAAAAGAGAAGGATGTAAAAGTAAGGAGAAGAAAATGAGAAAACGCCGAGCAAATGGAAAGCAGGGAAGAGTCAGAAATGAATGAGAATTTTCTTCTTCTCATTTTAAAGGTCATTTCCTCCCTCTGGCTGGCTTCTGTAACAATAGTAATATATACCACTAACACTAACACTTCAGGGGTTATTTTTTAACCTATTGAAAGGATGGGAACATTTTTGGCTGAAAATATTAAAACATTTCAGATAAAAAAAACCCCATTGAAAATCATCTATCATCATGCTCGTTGCAACAGTCTCTCACTTTCTCACACTTAACATTCAAGACTTCTGTGGCTGAATAGGTCCCTGGATAATAAGTAGGGATGTGTGAGGGATAGTTAAGAAAACTAAAGGTAGGGATAGAGGGAAAAAAGAGTATGAAGGAAAGCAAGGAAGAGGGATGGAAAGGACTGAAAGAGAGAAAGTGAATAGAGATAAAAAAGAATAAGAGATAAATGGAAAGAACTTGGCTTTCACTTACACTGACTCCTTTGTACAAATGTGACAGTGAAAAGTTGCTCTTATTCTTTTTTACCTCTATTCCAATAAATCTAAATTGC
Organism: Athene noctua; assembly: GCF_965140245.1. Lineage (NCBI taxonomy): Eukaryota > Metazoa > Chordata > Aves > Strigiformes > Strigidae > Athene > Athene noctua. Next base: position 41,373,467 of record NC_134038.1, read on the forward strand.
AGATAGAACTTTCTGATTCAGATACAAGGAAAGAGAAGGAAGAAAAAATAGTGTTAGAAAAAAGAAAGCAAGAGAAAAAGATAAGTAGGGTTTAAATAGTGAAAAAAAATCTGGAGAAGTTCTTATGAACTTCAGGCTTTTTCTTTTCAGTTGTTATGTACAGGTTTTAATTGTTTTCTAAATTTCCAAGCGATTCATAAACATTTTGAAAATTTTTCCCCAAACTGAGTTATTAAAAAATTTAATTGATGTTGCTATTTTTCAGTAATTTCTGCCTTAAATATAAAAATGAAAATGTAATTGAAGAGGAGGGAGTATGATTTAAATAAGTATCAAGTTTTAGAAAACAGAAGAGGAAGAATAATGAAAAGCAAATTACATTGTTCCATTGGAAAGACCCTAAGTAATAGTAATAATAACAGTATCACTACTTCTACTAATGATGACAGCCAATCACTGAATTCAACACTTTAAAAAGAGGATGGCAGCTTATGACAAAATCAAAAGCTTACAGTTCACTACAGGAAAAATCATATGAGTGCTTTTCATAGAAAATACAAGAAATGGGGCAGAAATTAAATTAAAAAATGATGTTACAGTGAAAGCTATGAAAATAACTGATTATTTTTCAGTACTCTGGCTGAAATGAAGACAATATTTTGGATCCAAATAAACATTTTGTTTGAACCCAAATTAAATGTTTTATTTCACTTTGATGTCCTTCGTTTACTTGCTAAATAGTTCTAATGTAAATTTCTATCAATTTTAAGGAAAATAACATTTTAAAAAACTTTTTAAGATGTCAAAATAAGCCACTTGGAGTGTTTTGCAACTTTTTCGGGGTTATTTTTTCCTCATGTTGAATGAGCTCCATAACTTTGACACTATTTACAAATAGTTACAGACGCTCTCATTTTGCATTTCCTGGCTTCTAAAACAGAAGACCTTTTCTGACAGACACTGTGTACAAAGTCAGAGATTTCTTTTAGATTGCATTTGCAGCTTTCTATTTCTTTTATTTTTCATCTTTATTCATCAATCTACTGGAAGCATCTGGAAGCCAAAAAGATTTCCAGATTTGACCTTTTGGTTCAAGAGGCCTCCCAAACCCCATCGCTGTCTCCTCCGAGCAGCCAACGTAGGCTGGGTAGAGCGGCACATGCTGATCTCTGAGATCAGCACCCTCTGCTCTGAGGATGCTGCACGGTCTTCTGCCCTGACTGGACATTAGCTGGATCCGAAATGGCTCTGGCAGTGGTTTGTTTGATCTGGCTGAGGGCAGCACTAATCTTCATTTCTCAGATTTGCTTTTGAAAGTGGCCAGACCGCTTCTGCTCTCTGCAGCTCCAAAGATAGCTTGCAGCTGCCTGCAGAGGATCAGGTGAATGTACTTTCTTAACCCCTCCTCTGGTGAATGAGGGTGAAGGAGCAGGTACCATTAGTAAACCAGATTTTATCCCACTTCTTAGACAGAAAAAAAGCATCCTCTGAACAGGCATAAGCAGCAGATGTGGTGATCGTGAGTGCCTTGGAATCTAGAGATATTCTGCCTTACTACCAGCTGGCTCTGCTCCACTGACTGTATCCCTGTCCAACTGATATAACTGATAAACTGTATTGATATAATCCCCTCTGCTCTTCGTCAGTAGATATCAAAGCTGTTAACAGTATCAGTACCCTTTGTTTAAGTTCATGGAGGCAGAGCCTCTGAGAGGGAAAGGGACTTGCCTGTACTCTTTTGGCAGAACTGGAATCTGAGTCTGTGAGTCGCATTATGGTGCCCTAAGCATCAGTTAACCTTTTTAGCTCTGCCACAGACTATTGTGGTGTTATTATTGCCACACTCAGCTACGGTCTTATAAAGAATATTTTGTGACCTAACAAATGGTTTGAATGCATCTCTCAGTTTTCAGGTTTCAGGGCAATGGCTGCTTTAAAATGAAGAACATATTTCAGGTTTTTAAGCAGGATAGGCTCTAGTTTGATTTCCTCCTAGCTTTATGCCAACTTGCATTGACTTTTGTAAAGTAACTCATGATTTACTACGGAGAGAATGGGAACAGGATCAAACCTACTGGGTGAATGGTTTTTAAATTGCTTGTTTTCCCTTCCTTGTCTTTCAGTTCCTATTTTGTTAACCTCATGTTTTAAAGTAACTGTATGTTATATTTTCTGAAATCCACTACGGGATATATTCTACTCTGAATGTATACACATAGCTTTTCCTAATACTAGTGGAAGTCATGAACATGTACTGAATAATACAATGCAGTGTGCATAAATCCTGTGGGGAATCCAAGTCCTGACTACAACAAAAAGAAATCACAGTATTTCAAAATGCCAATTGTAACATTGCAATGAGTTCCAGGCACATGTTTGCCAATAATGAATGGAGGGGTGCAGATACAATATTGGAACTGTCTCCTGCAGAGTGGTATCATATATAATCATACATACTGTCAGCTTGCTTGATTATGTTCAGGATTGCAACTAGCTCACTCAAAAACAGAAGAGAATTTCTTATGTCCCACAAATTTAATTTTCATGAGAGATGTATGGAGGTATTTAATCGGTGATTACAGCAAGGGAACAAAAGCTTCTGTATCTGTATTTGCATAATAAACACACCTTTGTGAATTCCTTTTAGAAAGGTAATCATGCATTCAGATGTATTCACTTCCTTAACTTAGAAAAAAAACATTTACAGTGTGAAATCTTTATTCTATCTTTTTAATTCATTGCCACAGTGTTTAATTTAATGTACAGAAGCAGCCCACATTACTAATTATCTTAATTTTGTAAAATCCACGATCACAATTCAATCATTAATCAATACATCAGAACCTCAGTCCATTAGCTGTTGTTTGTAACAGGGCATCTCAATTGATTAGGCTGTAGATTTTTTATGGGTCTTGTTTTATAAATTGAGCCTAGTCAAGTAAACATAACATTTGGTAATAGTCTTCATAGCAACTGTCAAAATGACTTATTGTTTTTCCAGTCCTGCATTCCTTCAGAATTAATAATACCTTTGTGCCCTTTATAACACTTATTATTAAAGCTATAAAAGTTCTCTATGTTTAATGAGTGGATGTTTCATTATACGTATGGTTTGCTTGACAGACTGAAAATTTTTCTAATCTGTTTCTCTTCTCCTCTTGATTGAAGGATTGTAAATATGCAATTAGCAGCTGGAGTAGAAGTAAAAGCAGAAAATGTCAACTGTCAAGTAGTTCCATTGAAAGACACATGATGCTTCAAGCTAAGACAGAAAGACAAAAGCATCTACCAACAAGGATGAAGGCTGCAAAATCTCTGTTTAAACATTCCATTAATCTCTTCCATGAAATAAATATAGTCAATACATCCAGGAATGAGGAATCCACTACCAAAACTGCAGTTTACTTTTGTAATAAAGGTCTGTGCGATAATGCCATACTCCATTTCCAGTAAACATTCTAGATCCCATCTCTTATAATTCCTAACATATAGCCCTTTATGTAAACTATGGCTGACCATATCACAGTAACATTATCTATTTCCCAAGAATGTACATGCAAAAAGAGCGCAATGCGTCATTGTACTCTAGAGTATATTTCTCTTCTAGACCAACTTGTAGTTCTGCTTCCAAACAGTAGACTGAAGTCCTCTGTATGAAAATCTGCATACACCTTGGGTCTCATATGCAAAGGCTGACTGTACTTTAGTCCAGTACTGTGGGAGAAGAACACTGAAAGGAAGGAAGAAGGACATATAGAGATATTTGTTTTCACTGACAAGCCAATAAAAACTGTTTGCTGCAAAATGTTATATTTTAAAGCCCTATAAAATCTCTAAATAATTACAGGAGGCTGAATTCTCTTGGTTATCTTGGTTCTTGGTTATTGATATCAGTAGGAGAGGTTCATTGTGAGACAATGAACGGAATAAGGCTAGTTTTAACTTACAAAATTAAAGACTTTGCCAAGCGAAGCTATGCAGAGGTATGAACTACTGACTGCGAAGCTGCCCCGTTAGACTGTCATATTACCTTGGGATTAACCTTTATGTGTTTTCTCAGAAGTAGCTACCATAGAGGTCCTCAGAGTTTAATGCTGTGAAACAAATGGTTGTTCAATGTGTGGCTAAATAATAAAAGGTTGTGGGAATAATCTGTTTACCAACAATTACAAAAGCTTTTGGTGACTTTCTGGCTAAGACACTAGTGACTCAATCCTGTTCCCTGTCTTCTTAATTTATTTTCTTACAGCTTTAAAAAATGTAAATAAGTGCTTCTATTATCTCACACAGAAGATTTCCACGTTCTACTGGTGATACATATTCAAGTCTATTCCAGGTTTTCACAGTTCTTAACATTTTCGTTTTGCCTGTCATGTACTAGCTAACATGTCTGTTATGCTTTAGGTATATAATCTAAAAATGGCATGTATATTCTGTCATCTGATAGGATGACACCTAGAGAAATATTTCAAAAAGCATTTGTACAATGTTAGACATCTCTGGTATTGATCAAACAGAAATGGGTCCACTGATGGTGTCCCCATTATGTTAAAAATAAAATTTATTCCTGGAAATCCCACTGATGATTCTTTGGTGATTCAGCTGTGGTAGGACAGATGAAACCGCTCAGCAGTCTTGTGTGCCACAGTCTCCCGTGGATGGGGCTCCAGCCTCCCTGAGGTGCATCCATGAAGCAGAAGCATATTGACGGAGGTCTGTGCGCCAGCTCTGCTCCGCTCTGCTCCCAGGGTGCTTACTAACTTGATCACAGCTTCTGTCAGAGCTCCATAGTAATAGATGTGTTGGCTTATAGTCTACTTCTTTCAGAGCATGTGATAGCTGACACAACAGAGAATGGACTTTGCAAAAGGATTTTTTTAAAAAACAAAATGAAAAGCAATTAAAAGTTTCTTGACCTATGTAAAATTCAAAATACCTGTCAGAAAGTGTCTTACTTTTCTCGGTACTTATTTCCCTCGCATTACCCAAACTCTGAGTAGCAGGAATCTGGTTTGACATACTAGTTACCACTAATCAAAACACAGTCTTACAGCTAATTATATGACACACTGTAAAGAAATAAAATGGGACAGAATTGTAATTTATTTGAGTCCAAATTATCCAGGGAAAACCAGTAGAAGAGAATCAAGAAGAAGCACCTTGACAGGGTCTGTCGAGGACCAGCCAGGAGCAGAAGTGAGGCAGCCGAGTGCCATGACGAGGCTGGCGAAGGCAGTGGCCTCACCAACAGGGACACCATCCCACCGCCCTGAGGAGGGCAGGTCTGGGGGTGGTAGCCAGGTCCTCTCAGTAGAGACTGAACATCATATCTCAGGCCAAGGTAATCCTGCTCCCTTCACCAGGTGGCCATTGAACCAGAAAAAGGAGAGACCACTGGCTCCATGCCTTGTGTGAGCTAACCAGAAATTAACCTAGTTTATATTAAACAGAAGAATTAGCCAAGGAGAACCACCTATAAAGGTGATTCTAGGTTTCAGCAGGAAAAATTTTGCAAATTAGTGAGGAAAGTCTGCTGGACTGAGGAGCCCAGGAATGTGCATGCAGACAGAAATTGGTATTTCTTTAGGACAAGGTGCTAAATTACTAGGGTTTGTACCTGAGTGATGGTAAAAACAAGAGAGATTACTGAACTGATTTGGTAAATGATCACCTGGGAAGGTTCTAAATCATGCAAGAACTGAAAAATTCCTGAAGCAAAGGTCAAACCAGAGGTCAAAAAATACAGGCCTTTAGTGAGAAATCCTGCAAATTAGGCTGACTGACTTACAAATAACAGTATGTTCTGTATATGTATAGCTAAAACCCACAGGGAAAAATGACAAAGGACCACTACTTTGCAACAGTGGGCTAGAGATTAAAGGAGATCTAACTATACCCTGAAAACTAACTGAATAGCTCAAACCGGTCTTCAGTAAACATGCTACCTACTTACTATAAGGATGTACTTACTGATAACGAGTATCTTCCAAGTTGTCACAATTTCAAATCTGAAATTGACTGTGCTTCATGGTATAAGTCTATTGTTACTTATTAAAAGTTAGAAAAAAATCCAGTGCTGATAGGTAGATTACTCCCCAGTTACTGCTTCTTACTGCAAAGCGTCAGACACTGGCCCTTCTCAAAGCCAGAATCAGATGTACTTCAAATTAGTGCAACAAATCCCACGTAGCACTTAATTACTTTGTTTAGCATGACTCAAACAGACCTGTTAATCATTGAAGTAAAACATTATCCTGTCTGAGAAGAAATAGCAAATTTGACATACTCTACAGACAGATGGGGTCTATTTGTGTGCAGAATTATCCTCTTTGTGGTCCAGGACTTTTATTTTTAAAGAAATATTTCTGTTCCTGAATGGAAGACTGGATTGGAAAGTTGTTCCACTTTCCACAGTTCATATTGTCTGTTTCCTTAAAGAAAAGAGAAAAGTCTGCAGAGGAATCCAAGTTCCACCAAATTCTCTGAAGACCATATTCTCCGACAATCAGTCTCTTACACATGACACATGACTTTGATGAGCTATTTTGGGATTGTTTCTAGGATTTCATTTTGAAACACCAACTGAACAAATAGGAAAGTGGGGCAAAAGGAATGAGAAATAGTCTAAAACTATGCCAGAGGGATAATATTTTGTCTTTCAATGCAGTTTTTCTTCTCAGGATACCAGGGAAGGGACATCAGCAGTTAAGCATCTGAAGGGATGTCAGAGTCCCAGCTCTGCTGCCTGACCGCTGTGCCAGTGACCAGCAGCCTGGGCAGTGGATCCCTCCCTTCTCCACAGCACCATCTCCTTTGACCTTGCTCCCTCTGTGCTACTCAAACATTCGCACCATGTCTCTCCTTCTGTCCTTCTACCAGGATACAGACAAGCAGGGAAGAACTGGTAAGGAAAGAGGTTCAGAAAGAAAAGATGTAATTTCCATGCCACAGAGAATTTGTTCAAGAATTAAAGGATTTCAAGGTCAGTTTCAAAATTCTGGAGTCATTCTCCAGAAGAAGATATACTTGATTTGGCCAAAAGACTAGGTTGGGGTTTTTTGTTTGTTTGTGGGGTTTTTTTTTGTTTTTTTTTTTTTTTTTTTTCCTAAAGGAACACCCATTTTTTCAATCTATTGAATTTGTGGCTTGCAGCACTTTATCAGTACAATGTAGGGATGCGAGGTAGTCCTTGTCTTTACCTCAGAGAAAACATTTGTGCAAAAATTTCTTCTAGACACATTTCCTCTCCATTTTTTTTCCTTTTCATCTCCATTCCTTTCCATCTTCATTCGTTTCCTCTTTTTTTCCCCCCAGAAGATGGAGCCACTTCTGCCCACCTAATCAAGCACATTCGAATGAGTAATTTTAAGGGCATTTAATTTAAAACTCTGTTAGATAATCTTGCTTAAACCAGAGGAAACAAATGTACAGGACTGGAAGAAGCACCTAATTGAAACTAGAAAAGGAAAACACTGTGATTATAGGATTCCAAAATGCCTGACTACCGAAGATATGAACGTGAAACAAAATGCCCTTTGTTTGACTCTCCATTGAGTGTTACCGCCAACATTGCCAGAACCCCCATTATTATTCATAAACAGAATTCTCCAGAACACCATATAACTGTCATACAAGCAATACGGATTGCATTGTGTCACAAGCAATTTTCTTTCTTTCTATAACAGCTTGGCACAACCTTTCTTTGTCCCTGGCACTGATGCCCATTTTCCTACAAATATATGTGGAGAAAAAAACAAAGCCAACACCTGTAGCCACTCATATGCTGAGCTTTCACAGCTGCAATACCCATGTGCCAACCTCCAGACAAGGTCTTTCCCAGGAGCGGCTGTGAGTTTGGGGCTGACTGGTTCCCAACTGCCTCCTTTATTGCTAGTTAATCCAGTGCTCATGAGACACCACCATCAAAGGCAAACGCTACTTATGTATTGATAACCTTAGTACTTGACTATCCAAATTCATCAAGCTGCTTACTTTGCAAGTGGGAGAGAGGAAAGTCATTATTTAACTATTTAAAAATGACTTAAATCAATTCCTGCCCACCTTTCTGAAAAGACTTCAAAAGCTTTATGAAATGGATGACAGTCAGTGACAAGACCAAAACCATATGAATCTTCTGTCTGACACTTACTGAAGTGTTGACAGCCCAAGCCAGATGAAGTTGTATTATATTTAATGCAGATGTGTCTTTCACTTTAAAAGAAACAGCTGCTTTTAATTTAAATTTAATTTACAGTGAAGTCAGAGATTATCAAATGCCATTCCCCATTCACGTCCAGCCCCCATAGGAAGCAGTATTAGATAAAAACCTTGCGAGGTGGTATTTTTTGCTAATGCTGGCTACATATGGGGGAATGTAAGGAAAAGTGAGAATGGTAGACAAGGAATCAGGACACAGTGAGAACAAGCTATATTTGAAGCTAAACTTTCATAGATGCTAATCAAAGACTATGTGAGCTCATGAGCATAAGATCAAAGGTCTATCCAGCCTAGTATTATGTCTCTAGCAGAGGCCCAGATACTATGAAATAACTGAAAATCAGAGTTTGTGGGGAGGGATCATTCCACTTCCCAGTTTGCAAGACTTATTATTTATGATCTTCTTGAGGCAAAGAACCCTCCAGGCCATCGTGTTTAATCCTGTAATTAACTGACGGTAGAAAGACTATAGGATTTATTATATTGGTTGATCTATGATAAAGCACTCAGATCTACGGGCCTACAATTTTAAGCTTTCTTTAAATCTTGAGGTTTTTCCCTGTGACCTGAAACTCTAGGCCTTTCCATGAAGAGCTGTTAAAAATAAGACAATAAGAACAACAGCTACAGGTCATTACCCTGTATATTACCCTACAAAAGTAACTGATTTCTACTGTCAGATATCGTTGTCTTCTTTTCCCTGAGTATTGTTTACTTAGATTACAAATGCTTAGCACCAAAGACATTTTATTTTCTATGATATCCCTAACTCACTTCTGTTAATATAAATAAAATAATAACAGAAAAGAACAAGGAACCCAAATTCCACTCCAGTTCTTTGTTCAAAGATTAAAAAGAGATCAGTTAAAAACCATGACTGATCTCTCTGATATACCAAAGTAAAGATAGCTGGATCCAGGGTTTTAATTCTAAATCATTTCATCTGCTTTTTTTTTTTTTTTTTTTTTCCCCCATGTTTAAGGATGCAGTCTCATTCTGGTTTATATTTACACATTAGAAGATGTATAATTAAATGCTTATTGAAGTAACATTTGATATTTACAGAGCATGTTTTATCAAGACAGTCTTGAAAATGACACAAACTTTTTGGATTGATTATATATGCTAAATAAATGAAACTTTGCTCATCTGATTAAATAAAGGAGAAATGATATATTTTTTAGAATAGTGGGTATTGTGAATGAAAAGATATAGTCCATCAAAAAGGAAAACAAACCCATTTGGTTTTGCCATTAATAGAATGCAGATTTTGGAGTGAAATGAATGAAACTGAATAAATTCACTCACTGCTTCTCATTAATGAACACTGAAGCAAAATGAACATAAAGTTACATAAATAGTTTAATCATAAACACTTTGCTTTATGACAAAATTCCATGAATCTAGGAAAAATATCTTGGTTTTAATCTTTGCTGTTCCTGTGTTCACCTTATGTGGTAAAACTGATGACAAAAGCAGCATTATTACTGAGAGTATGGAATAATATTTTTAGTTCACTCCTAGCAGGAGTGATGAAAGTAGCATTGCCAACAAAGACTAGAAGTTTTAAGCTTAAAGTTTTCAGAAAAGCCTAAAAATCTTTGGCCAATGCAGCTAATTGCTGTTGAATTTTACTGGAAGCTGTGTACTATTTAAAGTCACTCGTTTTGCATTGGCAAAATATTTTATTTTTTGCTGATAAAAGCTTGTTCTACTGTTAAAATGATGATGCTTCTGAATGCAAATGTTTAAGTAGAGAAGTTAACTTTTATATTTGCCTCAAAATCTGTGTTTTCTCAGAGAAATTATTACATTTTACCTTGGAACAAACCTAGAAAATACACGCCAAAAACATTAGAAACTATATATAAATATTTGCAGAGTAAAAAGAAGTTATTGTCATAGTAACTTGGGCCCCAAATTTGCAGACCTACTTATACTGATATAACCCAGAGACACTCTGTTCTTTGCCAGGTAATGCATGACATTGGTGAAATGCAAGATCATAATTTAGCCCAGGGACCTCGAATTCATTTTTAATCCTAAATCAACCTTTAAAAATCTCATGCAGAGGAGGATAAGTATAGCTCAACAGAAGTTACATTTTACATTTCATGCAAACTTTCTTTAAACAAATCAGTACAAGTAATGTGTCTGTGGAATAAGTTATTTTAAATTTTGTTACACCTTAAGACTGACTAATATACAGGGGAGAGGTTTTGGCACTTTGGTGAAAGCTTATTCATTGTATAAGATGAGCAACATTCAAGTGCAGAATACTCTATTCATCTATTGTACTCCCAAACCCAGGAAGTAGTTGCTGATAATGATTTTAGATGAGGCTTTATCAGCCTCATTTTATAACCGTTCTTCATTCATAAACAAAGGTCACAGAATGAACAACAGTGAAAGCTGGAAGAAAAGAAAATATTGCTGAATCCTCAAATTCCCTGATACTTGGAAGGGGGAAAATATTGAAAAAGTGGTTCTGCCTTGACAGCACTAGAATAATTTCTTTTGAAAGGAGCAAAACCCTTCAGAAATTATAAAAACAAAGCCACAAACAAAGCACAGGTTCTTTGTGACCTGATTATGAAACAGCCCTGTACTTACCTTCACTCCAGTTTTCACAGAGATAAAGAGTTTCAGCCTTCGTGGACTGACAGAGACTGATGGTCCAGAAAGGAGCCTGGACAAGTTGTACACAGAATCTGGAATGTAGTGAGTTTAACATTAACAAAATCAAATTCTTTTCACTGAATATACAGTGGGCCCTTTGAACTCATTGTTGCATATTTTTTAGCAAGGCTTGCTAACACCCACGCAAGGCTGAGCATATAACAGCCTTACAGGAGTACTCAGCTACCAAAGCCAAGATTTAAAGACAAACTTATCCAGACCCTCAATCATTCACTGAGGATTAATTAAGAAACTCTCCTTGCTACCTAATTATTTCCCAAGAATTTAGTTCAGGATTTCATGTGTTTATCTATGAAGCAGCTGATGTAGTCACTTTTGGAAACAGGAAATTGGATAGATGGGCTAGTGATATGTTTCTGTGTGGTAATCCCTGTGTTTCTGTGTTCTTGTTTCATATCTGAGCAGCATTCATGATGAAGTCAGTAGAGGCTGTTCACTTGGATGCTTTGAATGACCATCTGGAGCTTCTGTAGACTCAAATCAGATGCCTAGAGCTGGCCATTGCACTACACACTTAAGTTAAAACTATTTCATGATGCAAAAGGGAAATGGGCATATATCTTCTCTCCCCACCCTCCCCCCCCCCCTTTTTTTTTTTTTTTTTTTTTTTTTCCTGAAGCATTTAATTTCTGAAATGAAAATAAAGAAGGCAAAGCTGACTAGTTTCCTGCCTTGCATTCTGCTGAGAAAATTTTGGATCAAGCTGAAAGTGAGACATGAAGTTTAAATTAGACACAGAGACACCAGAGCTAGAAAATCCAGCAACTACAGTCATGATTTGACTTGATATAATGTGTTTTCAAGTTTACAGCCATGGGATTTCCACTTCAAAATAATGAGAAAGGAAGTGGATGCAAAGAAATTTGACTGTAGAAAGCTGCCAGAAGAGCTACAGTTTGATGGTGTTTTCCCCAGAGAGTGCTTGTATCATAGTGAAAATATAGAGCAGCAGTCCTGTAAATGTCAGCAAGGCCAGATACCATTAGAAATTTATACCAAGCGACAAAGCCTTTTTCCATTTAATTCGGAATTGAATTCAAAGCAATTTAGATCTTTGATTTGAAGGGTTCTTTCAACATCAAATCCCATTAGAAAATTAGACTTGATTCTCATTTGTATGAGAATATAAATGAGAATGTACGACGTTTGCAAAGGAGAAACTATATCTATGACAACACTAAGGTTTGAGTTGGGTTGTTTTGTTTTTTTTTACTAAGCTAGAACAATCTGAACTAGACTTCAGAGAGATGAGAATCATACCCCTGAAAAGCCTGAAACCTTCAGGAGCAGGAGTATAGATATATACTATGAAACTAAAGCAAACCGAGCTGAGAAAGTTAGGCTGTTACCTCAAACTGTGCTACAAACAAATAGTACATATAAACATGCATCCACATCTCACACTTTCTCTTAAGAAAACGCCTCTCAGGTGAGTAAGATCTCCAGTAGCAACCATAATGGAGATAATTTTGTGAAGAACCTCAGCTATATTCCTACAAAAATCTATGGATATGAACTTGGATTGGAGATGTGGTCAAAACGATAGAGAAAAAAAAAAGTAATCATTCTTTTTTAGTTTAATGATAAAATCGAACAGCTGAGATTTGGCCTATTATAATGGCATCCTGGCTTGAAGAAACCTTTTGAAGCTAGTACACACAACAGTATGCTTTCTTCATAATAAATGTAACTAACAGACCAGTAAAGTTTCTCAGTGGTACAAACAACAGGAATCATCAACCTGGCCACAGGCAAAGTGACCAAGGCACTGACCACTATTTGAAAGGATTTTCCCATTTTACCGGTGGGTGTGGGGCTAAGGGGTGGGATTTAAAAAGGCAAAGTGGAAACACTGCAGAAGAATGTGAAGCAAACAGGTAGTCTCACAGACACTTGTAGCAGAAACCTGAGGAAGAGCTAAGAGTTGAACCGCTTCTGGGCAGAGACTTGTTAAAGAAGAGGCTTGAAATGATGAAGTAATAAATTGGCTCCCATTGCTTCATCCCTGGTGTCTGCAGAGAGATTGAACCTGAATAAACAGATGGCACCATAAAAATGCAGGTCCTAATCTGAAGTGGAAGCAAATTGCAAACCTCTTTCTTCCCCAGCCCTAGTGGCTACCCTTGGGTCAAAAGGGATACCAGTGATGACAGAAATATAACTATATTAAAAATTTCTGCTCTGCTAGTGCAGTATTGTTTTGAGTGGCATTCATCCCTTTTTGAAATTGTCTGTATCTTTTGTAAATTAGATAGTATTTCAGTGGAAGTTTAATCTCCCATTCAAATTATGTCTCATGTACACACATAGTACAGCAGTGGGGAAATGTAAAAAGTATGCTGCCTCTAGTAGCTGGTACTGTGAGTATAATTATTTACAATGAGTAAGCAATTTCCTTCAGGCCAGACATGCAGAAAGTTTCTTACATTTGTGAAGATAAAGGCAGTGATCTTTGTTACTAGTATGAGTAGTATCTTCTTCTACTTAAAGTACAAAGTAACACCAGCAGTGGGGAACTAAACAGAATTAGATAAAGGAATACATTCTGTATTAATATTTTCCTAGGGCTTTTAGAAATGAGAAACGCAACCTTTCTTAATGTGTGGTTTCTTTTGTCTCTGCTTATGTATTTGGTGAATACAGAGTTTCAGAACTCATCTTTTTATAGGACACATCATTTAGTGATTAGCCTAAAACTACTTTGTCAAGACCAGGAGATCCATGATGTGCTACTTCTGCAGAAATGGGCTTTTGATTTGCTTCTTGTCTGTAACAGGCCAAACTGTAATCACAAATCTAAGACCTCTCAAACACCTAGAAAACTGTTCTGAGGATGGAAATCGCTATCAGAGAAAACTCTCTGTAACTAACAGCCAAATTCATCCCTGTTGTAACTTGGCTAGAGTCACCCAGTCACAGCTGATTGTTTATATGAATCAGATAGTGCAGCTGAATGAGATTTAGGAGCATAGAGAACAGTTGGAGAAAATGAATATGAGAATCCCTTTTTTTCTGGATGCTAGTTTCTCCTCAAGAAAAAAATACAAAAATACTATTATTATACTATATGCCCAAGTCATTATTGTCTATTATTTTACTTCAACACCAGGCTAAATTTATTGGCTATGGGGAAAGTATTACACAGCAAACTGATATTCTGTGTGTCTAATGCTGCCCCTAGTCTTCTCTCTTGTCATCCCTCCATCTATCTTTTTAGAGCTATTTGAGTTCATAGTCATCAAAAGAGCATGATGAAAGGTGGTAAATTAACTGCTTTGTGGGGTTGTAACAAAGCTGGCTTATTAGGAGCTATTATTTTCTACACTGAAAACAAACCCTAATGTTTTTTTAGTCCTCAGGGGATCTAATTGATATCTTCCCAAATTGTGTTGCAACTACAGTAAGTTGCAGAGGGAAATTCTGACTTCATTGAGGCCTAGGAGAAACTCTAAAGAATTAGATGGGGTCATGATTTCATGTGCTGTGGCTGTTGTAAGGCGCTCTGCACTATACATAGCTAGGCCTTTAGTGCAAGGCTGCCTCAGACTTTGTATCTTTTTGTGCCTCAGTTTACCAACAGATCCACAGAGGAACAATCATGCTATTGTAAAGTTTATCTATGTGTTTGCTGTAGAAGGACACTGCTTATTCACTGGCATCTGTGAGGGTGAACAGGACCTGAAATCAGATGAGTGTATGAAGTCAGTCAATATAGAAAGAAGTTAATAACATATATATGTTATCAGAGTGCTAGCAAATGTTTTATGCTTATAACTTTTTCACGTGTGCCAAACAAACTCCTCTACAGCAGTGTAGCACTTACTATATGGTATGGCTGCTACTCCTCAACAATATTCTGCTTTGAAGGATTTGTCTTTTGAATAAGGACAGATCTCAAGAAGAGGTGAAATTGCAGGCAGAGGAAAATAATTTACACTGGTATGAAACAATATTCCATTTTGCACAGCAAGTATTATCTACTTCATGCTAACAGGAAGTGTGTTAAGAGAAAGATGAACAATAAAAATGCTTCTAATGCTTTTATTATTGTAAACATACATGCATTATATTCAAACACTCAGTATAACTTACTTACTGCCACAGGCCAATTAGATCATCTCCAATCACATGTGGAAAGAGCTCAAGCTAATCTAATTTGCCCAGGAACGCTCCATTTATTTCTGGATTTCTGGTGGTTTTATACCATTACAAAATGATCACTAAACATGCCCTCCAGTATGGAGCTTCTGTGCACTCAGAAATGCAAGTTCAGAGTACCATCCTTCTACCAAAACTGTGATAACTGACTGTACTTCTAAATTATGCTGCTTAATGTTCAATAGACATCTGATGTTAAATAGGGAATGCTGGCTCTACACCTGCAGAGACTGATGCTAACATTGAATTGCAAGTAAAGTCAACTGCTTATTGTTTATCAGAGGGAGGAAAAAAATGCCACAACAGCCCTAGCTTTCTCAGTTTTGTGGCGTTTGACCTATGACAGTGTTGATCTTCTTTGTAGTAGATTGGATGACTCAGGAAATTTAGTTCTCAGGATCTTTTCATTCTAAGTTATTTGTTATGCATTCAAACTCCTAACTGTACAAAAAAAAAATCTGAGGATATATTATTGTAAAACTTTATGCAAAAAAACCCCATTTTGTTTGTTCATGTTTCTGATGGGTTACATTATCTCATTATTTCTATCTAGTGGCATCAGAGTTTATCATATGGATCAAGTTAGCCCTCATAGTCTGTTATTCCTCCTTGTCATCTTCACTAGAAACATTCAATCAGTACACTCACAGATTGAACCACTAACTTAAAGTTGGTTCTTTTCTTCTTTCCATTGCCTTTCTCTTAATGCATTCACTGACATTCACTGTCATTGGGGAGTATCATAAACATCTAGAAGACTCCTATACACGTTTGTCTAAATATTTTCTTGGTAAAACCAAGACTGGGACTGTATCCATCAAAAACCTGCAATATTCACTGCCATGTGAGCCTCATTCAAGCAGTGTTCTGCAGCTGTAGTTCTAACTGCATTAAACGTCTTCAATAAAGTTGTACTTTTCCCTGGTGTGATTGAAGTAAAACATAATATTTTAGTTATATACTGTATCTCACATGAAATGTAACGATCTGAACTTACAGTATGTTAAAACCCTTTGTCACAACACAAATTGAACAGTAGGCAAGGTCTAGTGTATGTTACAGGACATTAAAATGAGCATTCAACCAAAAGAAAATCATAAGCTGACTCTGCCATAAATCTTGTGCACCCCTGGTGGCTATTAAAATTCCACCAAAATTCACATGCTAATGATGTGATTCCAATCAATCCAATTTATCAACCTCGTGGGCTGCTTAAAGCTATCACACCATTATGATTAACTCATTGCTGCTGGAAGTAAGATGTTGCAAAGTGCAACACAAAGTGGAAGCTTTGGTTTGCCTGACACCAAGAAGTTAGTAGGAAACTATAAACATTAAGAAAAACTTTAGGTCAGTTCATAAAAGTCTCTGTGCTCAGTAAGGACTGATTGCTTTTCCTCTACATTTTTATGCATTTGTCTGCTTAAACAGCCAAATAATTTATACTGTAACCATTTTCAAATACTGTTCACATATACACTTTAAAGCTCGTAGATTCTTGTCCATCCCACTGCTACTTCTGCTCTGGACTTCAGTCTCCTTTTTAACAAAGCAGGGAGGTGTCCATTTACAGACAGGGGAAAACAGCTCCATTAATCACAGAAAAGGATTCTTTATGTAGAAAATAGGCATGCTCCACACTTTTTCCACATAAAGACGTGATATTCATGTAGAAATGGCCTGAATTAGTTTTTATGAATAGGGCCCTTGGTGACTAATTCTTTTCTGGGGAGGGTAACAGGCAAATGTTATCCAGATGCATTCCTCTGGAATTATTCCCAGTTTCTGGAAGTGAAAACTACTGTACCTGTAGTACAATACAGGGCAGTCAGTGAAACTTGATATCAGCATAAATAGTGCAACAGTGTTCCCCTCACTTCTCACCATTGCTATAAAAATCTGATCTGTTGTAAACATCTAGCAAATGACCTTCCAGTAATACAGTAATACCTGTACCTATTCACACACAGATCTGTGTATGAGAGGGGAAAGTAACTCTGGGAGACTGCAATCCACCTCAACAACTGAGTTAAACAGAGATCTTCCAGCTTTGAAAACCTTCTGACTCTGGCCAACAAAGGGAAATATGAGAAAACTAATATTTGCTTATTCTATTTAAAGTGATTTTTAGGATGGAATTGCTATACCCATCCTGCTTAGGTAAAGTCAGGATGGTATAAAGTTAGGTAAATTTAGGAGTCCAATGCTAAAAATAATCACAACGATACTAACAAAAATGCTCCTTCAACATCCTTTTTACAGTTTATTCACAGCGTACTAACTTTCAGACATAAGGGTCAAAACACTTTAAAGAAACAGTAACTGCTGTTATGTTCAAGGCACGGACACGGGGCAAGAGGATGTGAAGTGACTTGCACAAGCTATTCAACAAACATCTCCAGCGGCAGCGTCAAGGATTAGCGAAGTTAAGCGTTAGTAAATGCTTAACAAAGAGTTCTAAGTAAAGACCAGCCTCTCAGTTTGTCTCCAGTGCGGAGATAAGTGGCTTCTCATAACTGCCAGAACAGTTTGAAAATACTCCTTCAGAACTGAGAACAAGCACTCTGGCCGTAATGCAATATCCAGCTATTTGTCAAATGTAATAAAAAAAAAATCTTACATTCCTGCTATAACAAAGCCCATTTTTAACCCTACAAGGTTTATTTGCTCATATGTATTTTGATATTTCTTTGTAGCAACAAAGAAAGAGGAGACACTGTGTATGCATTTTATATCCTGCCAGTCCAAGGGAGACTATGCTTCAGTAGTATGTTTGATGGTATACATGGTATACACTGCAATATTATATAAGATACAAAGATGAAGGAAAAGTAGGCTTGTATTAGTTAAAGATGGCAAGTTTTTTGCTTTGGTTGTTCTCTGAAGCATCATCAAGGCTAGAAACCAACTATGGACATTTCGGTGTCCAGCTGGGAAGATGATCTGATTTGGATCCCTCATAGGTCTGTTTCTGACTATTGTGATATTAAGAATTTCTAGACATTTGGCAAAGGGTGTTGAATAGCGGTAGTCAGCTACCCAGTATCTCTAAACTGAAACAGGTTGACACTTAACCTTGAAATATAGGTTAAAATAGTGTTGACAGATTCAAAAAATTATATTAATGATTGAAGAGACCTGTGCCGATACTGTCTCCTGAGCATTTCTTCAATAAATAATTGAGACAGTGGGCAAAGCAAAAGGAAGTATTATCAATTCAATAATAATGCCAGTACTTGAGTATCCATGCATTATGTTCCTTCCATTTTTTTAACAGAATGCAGTACTGCACTGACAACAGTCCTATTATAGATGATCTGCCCCCGTACTGGGAAGTACAATCATACTTCCCTATTTTTCACACTATCTCAAAATTAATAGGCAATCTGTAGAGTACAGCATTTTGGTGTCGTTTATCATTTCCACTTATATCACTACCAGATAGATATCCATATGACTATTCAAAAGCATCCAGCTGCATTTATTACAACCTCTAGGCATCCTCTCATACCTCTACTAAACACACTGATCACCCTCTGCAAGAAATAATACTTCTATCTTTCAATACTATCCAAACATTACAAAGCAGCTTCTAAACACTCACTGACATATATATGCTTTCACATGGGAACTGTCTTCTTGCTCCACTCACAAGCATAAGTTTTTCCTTCACAAAATATAATTAGGTTAAGGCTCATGATTAGCAATATTAAGCTTCATATTTATGTCATATTTAAGGCGCCACATCCTACCCATTATAATGACACCTTTAGAAAGTCAGTACCTCTAATTTTTAACAGTTTATAATGGCTTCCAGTAATTTGTGAGATATTGGATTGCAATTTCTGCACATGAGTAGTTCTTTGGGTTAAGAAACTCTTTTAGGATCTTATTAGAAGTTTTAAAAATGTATCAGTTCCTCTCTTAATTGTAGCCATTGAAAATTCTTGCCTACCTCCATAGCTGTTAAAGAGGTATAGGCATTTTCAGAGGCTGTTTCACTGCATTTAAGACAGGTATCTAAGATAAATCTTACTTTGTGATATGTCTCTTTCCTCACTGCCTGTAGATGGAATCTAGATAACTATCTTATAGTGGAGCTTATCTTTTAGACCGCTGCAGTTAGGGGAAAGTCGCCTTTAGGGTCCACCTTGCCCTCTCTCAGACTTCTTGGTGAGTCATACAGAGGAGAAGACACATTTAACTGACTCACAGTCAGAAAATAAGGCATTCATAAACATTTAAAAACTCCAGGATGCAAGTCAATAGTTCCAGAAGAAGTTCTGACTCAACTGTATCATTAGAAAATTTGTGAGAAATTCTGCATTTGTGACAATGTGAGAGGATACAGTTTGTTGGCACTTCTCTGAGAAAAGCTCTGCAACCCTGAATCATGACTGCACCAGCACTCAATAGCATGTAACCATCAGATCTTTGTAGCAGACTGCCACTCTTTGGGTGTTGAATATTCCAAAGGATATCAGCAAACTTCATCTACTATGGAGTATGCATTCTGATACTCTCTCTACCCTTTCCAGAGATAGGCATCTACTCTGACTATGAAATTTAGATAAATAAGCAAATATTTGTGATTTGAAAAATAAATCACAACAAACTAAGAGAACTTTTTCTTCTTCTCTGCTAGGTACTCCTTGACTAGAAATTACATTCAGATATTAATAATTTTAATATTCTTCTCTAATTCAGTAATGGGTGTTTCTTGAACAAAGAACAGTCCAGGATAGTAGTCAGAGTTCCTGTGCTATAATCTGAAAGGATGATTTAAAAGCTTCACATTATGCCAGCTTCTCTGGGAGCTAACTGATCTAATGAATTTAACCAGAAAGCAATTTATTATGCAGGTTCCAAAAGCTTCCTTTTTTAACAAGCCAAAGAGTCGGTTCTCTGTTAATACACAATCTGAAGATGTTTCAAAGCCTGTTTAAGAAATAGTTCTTATATTCAGGCACTGTTGAATGGACTCTTTTTTTTTTTTTTTTTTTCCTAGTGAAATACAAAAAGTGGGAAATAATTTGCATATCATATTTTGGTTCACCACAGAAAATAGACATATATTTTGCAGGGAAAGTAAGTATAAAACGTTGTGGTGAAAATAGTGTACGTACGAAGATGGCTAATCTTGCAAAACACTTAAACAGAGGTGTGGTTTTACTCATGAAATTCCTGTTTATCATGTGCTTAAATATTTGCAAAAGGTAGATCTTCAGATATCAAAGGTGTTGGATTTTCAGTACTTAACAAATGTGAGAACCCATGCTTGTATTTTTTTAAATCTGTAGCCCAGTTCCCACAAATATTGTCTTATATTGGAACATTGCACTAAGGCAGGACATTTTTCCAAATGTTCTTATTTGCTTGAGTACTGAACAAAGTCCCAATGCTAAATGCCACACAAGGCACCTTGAAAGATGTCACAACTTTTGTAATACCAACAGAAAAATATAATACCTTGTGCTGACAGGAGGAAAAGCTTTCTGCTGATGTTTTCAGTTCTCTTTCTCTTTTGCATTGTTCATTTGTTTTATTTATTCTCTTTTTAAGAACTGGAAACCAATGGAGTGTTTTCCCTGATAAGGTGATACTCTGGCAGCCATAGTCATCTGCGCTGGAGAAAATCAGCTGTCATATATGCTGTGAAATGAAGTAAAGGTTTAAAAAGACCTTATAAATAGATCCACTTCTCACTAACATTGAAATGGATTCCTCCCCTTCTCTGACTTAATATAACCTGAATTTGACCTGCAGGGCATATTGCAAGGCTCATCTTTTTTTCACTCTATTTGAAAATGGGGGTGTACAATAGCTATTGTAAAAGCAGGGAGGGAGGATCAGTGTGTGAAGAGATGATTCGTAAATTGCTGTATCAGGAGGTAATTTCAAATTACATCAGTGGCATTTAGGCCACCTGGAGAAGTTGCTTTTTCACATTTGCAGGAATCTAAATAAATAAATAACCCTGTTGCATGAGCTATGAGCTATGAACTATGAGGATTATTTTTTTACTAGCCCCTACAATCCTCTTCTTCCAGTTGAGATATCTGGGGTCAGGCAGTGATCCTGGCAGGGCGGGTAAAATGCTCAGTTTGTCAAGGAATATAAATAGGACTAATTTACCAGTATACTGTCTTCTCTTACAACTAAATCTATTTCTCCTTTTTCTTTCTGAGCTGTCAGAGAGCATATCTGTCTACAACAGTGAGTTGCTCTTCACTGTGTGATGCACACCCCTTATGACTGTTATTTCCATGGCTCTGCCTGTTGAGTGGACTAGGCAAGGCTCTCCCTGTCCACCCTGATACTGGCAGGGGCATCCGAGTGATTCTAACTTGTAGCATCACCCCTGTTATTTTATTCTTGCAAAACAATCACGATAAACTGCTAATTAATGAGAGGTTGATGTTGATCACGTAGTCAGCATGAATCAGAGTGCCATGCACAAAGTTTAGTAATGACTGGGCCATAAATCACTATGTCATATCCCACGAGCAATTCTGGCAGCTCTTTCCCCTCAAAAATCAAGATGTTCCATCAGTTGCATTGAACTGAACTATGAATGCTCAGGTGCCACGTATGCCAGTAGCAGTACTAATCACTCTCATTTCAGGGTTGGTATTAAAGACTCTATTCATGCCCAAAGGAGTGTTACGCAGCTGCTCAGGGCTTTCTTTTAGAACATGCATGTGGGAGGTAGGTTGCATAATGAGACATAGCCCTACATTATGTCCTCATCTGTATGTGGGAGGGTTTGAGCAAGCAGAAGCACATCTCAGTTTAAAAAAGGCCTTGAAGAAACACCTCTTTTGGCTCCTAGAATAGATCACATGATCGCTTCAAGATGTTTCTACAGCACCTCCAGAACAGCAAACCCGTTGCTTTTCTTTCTAACAAAATGGAAGAAAGTTGATTCCTG